>NW_022631049.1:12165631-12627300 GCF_010015895.1 Lontra canadensis | reverse complement strand
GAATACTATGCAGCCATCAAAAGAAATGAAATCTTGCCATTTGCGACAACGTGGATGGAACTAGAGGGTATCATGCTTAGCGAAATAAGTCAAGCGGAGAAAGACAACTATCATATGATCTCCCTATTATGAGGGAGAGGAGATGCAACATGGGGGGTTAATGGGGTAGGAGAAGAGTAAATGAAACAAGTTGGGATTGGGAGGGAGACAAACCATAAGTGACTCTTAATCTCACAAAACAAACTGAGGGTTGCTGGGGGGAGGGGGGTTGGGAGAGGGGGGCTGGGGTTATGGACATTGGGTAGGGTATGTGCTATGGTGAGTGCTGTGAAGTGTGTAAACCTGGAGATTCACAGACTTGTACCCCTGGGGGAAAAAAAATATATGTTTATAAAAAATTTAAAAAAAAAAAAGACCCTGAAAAAAAAAAAATAGAGCTACCCTATGACCCTGCAATTGCACTACAGGGTATTTACCCCAAAGATACAGATGTAGTAAAAAAAAGGGCCATATGTAACCCAATGTTCATAGCAGCAATGGACACAATAACCAAACTGTGGAAAGAGCCAAGATGCCCTTCAAGAAACAAATGAATAAAGAAGATATGGTCCATATATACAATGGAGTAATGTGCCTCCATCAGAAAGGATGAATACCCAACTTTTGTATCAACATGGACGGGGCTGGAGGAGATTATGCTGAGTGAAATTAAGTCAAGCAGAGAGTCAATTATCATATGGTTTCCCTTACTTGTGGAGCACAAGGAATAACACAGAGGACATTAGGAGAAGGAAAGGAAAAGTGAATTGGGGGGAATCAAAGGGGGAGATGAAGCATGAGAGACTGTGGACTCTGAGAAACAAACTGAGGGTTTTGGAGGGGAGGGGGTAGGGAGATGGGTAAGCTTGGTGGTGGGTATTAAGGACAGCATGTATTGCATGGAGCACTGGGTGTGGTGCATAAACAATGCATCTTGGAACCCTGGGGAAGAAAAAAAGTAAATGCTGATTCCACGAGGAAAAAAAAAAGGAACATGAAGATGCAAGTGTTGGTGAAATCCTGCACCAGCAATTTCAACAGCAGCGACAGAGGAGGTGTGGTTGGCGCTGTAGTCGGGTGGGACAGCAGTAGACAGTCACAGCACCTTTGGTGGATGTCAGCAAGGCTGCTGCTCCAGGCTAGGGCAATGACCAGACACATTACCCTAGCAAGCAAAAGCAGGAGAGCCAAAGACAGTGGGTGCTTTACTCTGATATCCCAGAGCATATGGAAGGTCATCCATGAGGGCTCAGTGAACTATCATGAGGAATACAAGGGCTGCCTTAATATTAATATTTCTTCCTCCACAGCATGAGGAGCTCATTGATGTTGTCTAAATTTGAGAACCTTCTTAATTTGGAGCCACTCAGTTCATATCAGTAGTTTCATAGTCTAATGTCAGCTCATACCCTTCAAATATGTATGTTGCAGTGATACATATATTTCTAAAATAATACAGAAAAATGCGTATACCAGTAATTAACACATTATACAGGAACATTTTCCAAAACTTCCTAAAAATTTTGAACTTTTGCTACCCTCTTAAAGAATGGTATCTCCTGGTTCTCTCTGTCATCCAAGTGATCAGTAGTAGCTTTTCAACAATTTGAAGTTAGATACCACTTTGAAATAAAATGACTCACTCATCCCATGGCTAAAATGAAAAAGACAATACCAAATGTTGGTAAAGATGTTGAGCTAGAATTCTGACACAGTGCCAGCAGGCATGTGAATAGGTATAACCTCTTTGGAAAACTGTTTGGCACTGTAGACTATATGCCCAACAGCAAGGCACACATATGTTTACCAAAAGACACGGACAAGAATGTTTATAGCAGCATTTTTCATAATAGCCCAGCCCTTGAAACTCCCTAGCATCTGCCAACAGTGGACTGGATAAATAAATTGCAGTGTATTGGGGCTCCTGGGTGGCTCAGTGGGTTAAGCCACTGCCTTCGGCTCGGGTCATGATCTCAGGGCTCTCTGCTCAGCAGGGAGCCTGCTTCCTCCTCTCTCTCTCTCTGCCTGCCTCTCTGCCTGCTTGTGATCTCTCTCTGTCAAATAAATAAATAAAATCTTTAAAAAAAAAATTGCAGTGTATTCATATAGTGGAATACCACTGTAAGAATGACACGTACAACCACACATGACAGCATGAATGAATCTTGCAAACACCAAGTTGAACATAAATAGCCAGACATAAGATATTCCACATGTATACCATTTACAAGCAAGTGAAATTAATCAATACTGTCCTAAGTCCAAAAGACCTGGTAATGTTCCACCTCTTGATCTAAGTGCTTTTTGAGCTTATCATTTGTCACTATTCATCACACCAGTCATTAAGGTCAGCCATAGTTAAGAGGAGTATTATATTCTACCTTATGCTGGAGCATGGCAAAATCACATTGCAGAAGAGCATGTGGGGTGAGTAAAATTGTGATAGGCATTCCAATTATAAAATACAATAGCATTTTAAATTTTAAAAATATTTTAAATAGATTTTATAATCTACTCCAATTATGCAGTGCAAATCAAGCATCATTCTGGGGTAAAACAGAAGCCCAAGGAAGGTAAAGAAGAAAATAAGAGCATCAGCAACCAAAGCACACAAAACAAGAAAGGATGCTCCAGTGTCATGTGCCTTGCCTGGACCAATAACTGTGACCAAAAGAATAGGGTACATTTATGGGTCAGTCTCAACCACTTGCTCAACAAGATCACATGAAATGAGAAAGGGGGAAACTCTCCAAAGGGAAAAGCAACAGGAAAACAACATATGCCTACCGCCATGTCATAGACTGTGTCGGACGGTCATCATCACAGGAAACTCTAAAACTTGGCATATCAAGTATGAAGAAGAACGTTCTCTCAAGTGGCACTCCACTCTAAGTTTCCATTGTTCTCTCCCCTAACATGTGTTACACATGTCAAATCCATTAGTATTAACATTAAAACATTTTTAAACTATGGATCTAGTTGTAAAACATACATCCAAAGTGCAACTACTGGTAACAACCATGTTTCATTTCTCTTTGAGCATCTCTCAAAATATTCATCTGTATATGAACATATGTTAACACTTTTGTCTCAGAGACAAAACAGTTTGGACAAATCTTCCACATTGTTTTGACCACATATATTTCTGTTAACAGCCACGATGTCACAAACCCAAAAATTAACTGAGGACAATAGGTGCGGCAGGCTGAGCCCAAGCCCTCACTCCTCCTCTCAGGGGACAATCTCGAAGATTAGAAAGGAACCAGGTTACTATAAAGCCATTTAACCAGATGGCTCAGCCAAAGGCTTTGTCAGCTTATGTGGGACCCTCCATAACAAGGGGACCACACCAAGCAGAGAACATCATTTCACATAATAAAGCAGAGACTTAACATCATGTTGTAAGCAGAAATATACATTTCTCTCGTAGGCTCTATATATCAGGGGTTGGGCAAACATTTTCTGTAAAGAGCCAGACAGTAAATATCTAAGGCTATGCAGGCTATACAGCCCCTATTGCAGACACTCAGCTCTGTAGTGCAAAGGCAGCCACAGACAATACTTATACAACTGAGTGTAGGGTATTCCAATAAAACTTTATAAAAACAGGCCTGTGGGAATGGGTCCATTGGCCACAGTTTGCCAACCCTGGGACTAGACAAAAACAAAAAACAAAAAACTACATCATAGAAGTGAGATGTGTTTGTCTTTAGGCAAAGGCAAATCCCAGACCCAGCCCTGCTGATGGAGAGAACAAACAAAAGTTGAAATGCTCCCAGTTGACCCCCAACCCTCCACCTCCTTCCTACCATGGGACTAGAGCTCATCCTCCTGACTCTGCAGATTCAGCAGGGGCCAGAATAGGTTGATTGTGTGTTTGCATCCAGCTGAGGCCAGAGGTGGCAGAACTCGCACAACACTCGATGGAGATGGGACTTCATCCATTCTGAGGAAGAAGGTATGTTCTGAGGAAACAGAAGAGATCCCTAATGCTGAAGATTAAAGAGATCTGTGAAGACAACGTTGGGAGAAGGGGAAAGAAGGTCAGAGTTAGAGAATGAGGGAGTATTGAATAGCCACCAGGGAGGACTTACCTGGAGCCTAGGTCCAAATCTTTCTTTGGACTCTTTCTTGAATCCTTTAGAAAAGAAGCTCTTAAGCCTCCCGCAATCCCCTGCTTTATTTCCTACCACTTTCTGCCTCATTCATTTTCTTCCAAACTGGCCTCCTTGCTGTTTCTGGAATATACCTAACACATTCCTACTTCAGGACCTTTGCACCTCCTTTTTTGACAGACTTTTAGACAGACAGAAAACTTTTCCATAAATGGTTCACTCTCTTTTCATTTGGATGTCTCAAATGACATCTCCTTGAAAGATGCCTTCCTTCACTTTTCTATCTAGAATAGCATTTTCATCAGGCTCTGCTTATTTTAATTTTTCTTCACAGCGCCTATCACTACCTAACTCTCTTCACCTATAACATGTGAGCCCCATAAAGGCAGAGATATTAGTTAATTCATTCCAGTTCACTCCCAGCATCTTGAATAGTACATAGGACCCAAGGGGTGCTCAATAAATATTCTCTGAATGAATGTATCAATCAGTCGATCAAATCCAACAGGTCTATGATGGCTAATTTTATGTGTCAACTTGGCTGGGCTATTGCACCCAGAAATTTGGTCAAAGATTATTTTGGATGTTTCTGTGAAGGTGTTTTTGGATGAGATTAATATTTAAATTGGGGGACTCTGAGTGAAGCCGACTGCCCTCTATAATGTGGGTGGGCCACGTTCAATCAGTTGAAGGTAGGAAATAGAACAAGACAAGAGAGCATTCTGCAGCAATCTGCCTTTCAGCTTCATCTGCAATATCTGTTGGTCCTGGTTCTAAAGCAGACTGCCTTTGAACTTCAGCTGCACCTCCTTCCTGAGTCTCCAGCCCCATAGACAACTCTGTCAGACTTTGCAGACTTACCAAACTTTCACAATTGGGAGATCCACTTTCTTAAAATAAATCTCTTTCTGTCTGTTATCCTCTTGGTGCTCTTTCTCCGGAGAACCCTGACTAATACAGACTCCAAGTCAAGCTATGCTTTCTTCTTTACTAAAGAATTCCTCTTATTAGCTCTCCACCCACTGGTTTTCACAACATGAGTCAGGGAGCTGAAATTTCCACATATTCTGCAGATGTGCAGGTAATATGGGTCCCAATGACTTCCTTCTCCTGGCCAGCTAAATGGGGACGGAAGAGTGGGGGAGAGGATAATCAACCACAGTTTTTCAAGATTATACCTGATTATGTAAAAACACTAGCACGAAAAATCATCTGGAGACTTATCTTCCTTTCTCACAATACCATTGCATTCACATTTACTGAACACGAAAGTAGATCTACAACCTAATTTGTCTAGATTCTAGCATAGTTTAGAACCCCAAATACCAAACATACAAGTTATGTTTGTATTTTGGATTTTTAGTCCTGTCCATCGTACGTAATATGACTAGATATGACCATAAGTATAAAGTCTATGGGGAGTGTTTTCATAAGATGCTCCAAGATAGTGCTCCCCCTAAGCCCTTAAGATTTTTAAAAATTTAAGAAACAAAATACCCTAACCTGGTACCACTCTGGAATCCTGTCATGAGAAAGTAAGGCTTTCCAGCGTCCCCAAAGAGTTGGGGCTGCCTTCAGATGCTTTCTTCGCTCCGGCTTCCCGCCCTCTCCCGGCTCCCCACTGGGAGGAGGAGGGCCCCCTCCCCGCCAATCAACGTTCAATAGGGCCCTCCAGCGGCGCGTCTTTCAAAGGTCCCTAGAAACCAATGGGCGGTTAAAGGCCGAGCCCAGGCACTCGGGGGCGGAGGAAAAAACAGGGAGAGGGTCTGATTGGCTTCTAGAAGACGTCGCGCTCCACCTCCCAGAAGGATCTACCAATGAGCTAAGCGAAGGGGCGGGCTCGGCGCGGGGCGCTAGCTGGGACGCCGGTGCTGCTGGAAAGAGGCGGCAGCAGGTCAGGACGCGGGGCTGCCAGCGATGAAGCCGGTGAGTCTGGACGAGGCTTGGACGAGCGATGCCACAGGGACGGAAGCGGCCCCGAGGCCAGTTCTCGGGCCTGGGGACAGACCAGGCCTGGTCGCGGCCTGACTCGCCCTGTAACCGTCCTGGGTCGGGGAGGTGGCGCTTCCCTGGACGGGGAGAGCGATGACCGAGAAGGAACAGGGTCGGTGGCGGACGTGGGGACGACAGACTTTCGCTGTGCACCTGTTGTGCTCCGGCTGGGTACTGCCGCCTGCGGAGTCTCCTAAGCCTCACGACAGCCCTGACAGAGAGGGCTGAATCCGGTTTTACGGAAGAAACTGAGGCACGGAGAGCTGAGAGGTCTCAGTGTTATCAGTCTGCCTCATACGCAGCCCCAAAGGATGTCCGGGATGCCCCGCGCGCCCCTGGTTAGCGGTCCTCACCGCAGACGGGGAAAAAAATTCATTTGTTTCTTGAAAGACCTTTGCCAACCCCCGTTTGTGGGCGCGTCACCATCTCCCGGGGGCAACTGGCACTGCGTGCCTTTCTGGGGTTCAGAATCTCTGGACCTGGGGGAACAGAAACGTCTGACTCTGTTAGGATTTGTTAACCTGGCTGGAAGAGCCTAGTGAAGGAGCCACACTCTGAAAATCTTGAATCGTCAAAACTGCCTTAAAGGGAAAGGAAAAACAGACGCAAGGAGCTGAGGTCCCACCTGACTCAATCACCTGTCAACCAGGGGTGACAACCTATGGAATATTAAAGGACCTTCATTTGAGTTGATAATAATAATAACGCAAAGAGATCCAAAGCAACTCACATCCACAGCCTAAATGGCTCTGCAATGTGATCTTGTAGTAACAAACAAGACCGTTCTAGAGTATAGCTTCAGAGCTAGAAAGCACACTAGCTGGTTACCCTTGCTAATCCCCTTGTTTCCTTGTGGAGGAGCGTCAGCTGTCCTTCACTCCTGGCCTCCTTTCCCCCTTGTTCCCTGAAGGGACAGAGCAAGAGATCTGATCCCCAAGACTGGGAGGAGCTGAACAAAATAGCTGAACCCTTTCTTCTCTCTGCAGCGTGTTGTTCACTGCTGCCCATGACTGGGTAGGTAAGTCCAATTCTGGAGAGAAGAGTTGACGGGCCCACTTGACTTTTAAAGCCACATCCTCCTTTTGATACTCAGTAATAAAACTAACATATTGATCTTCATTTGCCTCTCCACTGTTTTATCTCTCAGTGGTTCCAACTTGGAAATAAGAAGAAAGGTGTGTTTTTTTTTTTTAAATTGGTCCTATTAAACAACTGACTCTTATGTAGAAATTATGCCTACAGGATTGAGTTCCAACTCCTTAGATCCTTACACAAAGTCCATCTCGATCTCTCTAGTCCAGTAACTCACAAAGTTGAGGGTATGATATTCTACCCGTCCACCCCCCATTAACCAAACTACTAGGCCATATTGGGGTTGTTTTTTGAGAGATGGGGGTAGTTAAAACTACTTATCTGGCTTCATCACCTCGGCTCTGATGTCACAGTTCCTGAAAACAAGTTATTTCTCCTTTTGCCTTTATTGCCTTAACTTCTTCCTTATCTGCCTAAAAACTTCCTGCTTGTCCTTCAAAACCCAGCTAATTTATCTCGTCTGAAGTTTTCTCCACCTCTCTAAGCGGTCTCTCAGTTGGTTAAGCATCTGTCTTTGGCTCAGGTCATGATCTCAGGGTCCTGGGATGGAGTCCCACATCAGGCTCCTTGCTCAGCGGGGAGTCTGCTTCTCCCTCTCCCTCTGCCTGCCGCTCCCCCTGCTTGTGTTTGTGCTCTCTCTTTCCCTCCTCCCCATCAAATGAAAAAAAATCTTTAAAAATAAATAAAATGCATAGTTTATGCTTCCATTTTAGCACTTATAACTTTCTTTTCTAATCTATGCACACATCTCTCCAACTGTACTGAAGTTTTTTATTTTATGGATCTTTGCATCTCCAGAACTTGGCAAATGAAGGTGTTTAAGAAATGTTTGTGAATTAACAAATAGGTCTCCTCACTTTATAGTTATAGAAAACGGAGACCCAGAATAAACTGACGTTGCTTGTCCGAGATTATACAGTAAGTGGCAGAGCCAAAACCAGGATCCTGGTTTTTCCCAGTCCCAACTCTCTTTCCACTACAGAACACTATAATTATTAATAGGATGGTAAACTCAGTAATTTAGTATTTATATCGCTGATCATTCTGATATTCCAAGTTGAATAAATTGCAAATATGCATTCAGTGTGTGTTTAAGCAAGGATCAGCTTATACATACGTATTCTTCTTTACAGTTATTTAACATAACTGATTTCTTTTGAAGCCTAGTTCATTGCAAACAAGCGAGTTTGACTCATCAGACGAAGAGCCTATTGAAGATGAACAGACTCCAATTCAGATATCATGGTATGTTCTGATCAATGATCACTTCTGATCAATGATGAGCTAAATTATTTGATTATTTAATTATTTGATTATTTGATCATAGTCCGTGTAGATAGTGTAGTCCACATTTTGAAAACATTTAGTGATTCTCTTCTGAGGATTGGGTAATTCTGATCTTTAAGGGATCCTCTAACTCCATGATTTATTTACTGTCTATGATAGAAGAAGACTTTTCTTTTGGATGGGGGATGGGCAGAGGAGGAAGTCAATTCTTCATGCATTCAGAAAACCATAGTAGAAACAAGTAAGAACTTGAGACGGGATCAGTATATCTGCAATTTAGTACCCAAACCTACTTATTCTTTTATGACAAAAGAACAATATACCGAACATAGGATGAGATATTTAATTGTTTATCATTTAGTCAAATCCTAGAACTACTTGCCAGAATAATGCATCTATTAGCAGACCCTGCCTAAAGATAAATGCCATGTTACCATAGATACAATAGCAAAAACAAATGTTTCTATATAGAATCAACTTCCAAATCTTGGGAGTGACTTATTACACCAGAATCTCTACAACAATCAACGCTTTCTCTCATCCCGTAAATTTAATAATCTCTCTAAGAAAACACCATTTCCAACTATAGGAAGAGAAAAAGAGTGTGTTACCTCCAAAGTTCCTTTTGTTCTGTCATCAAATAGCAATTATCTTTCATTTCCCCTTACACAAACCCCCTTTAAAGCCCCAAAACTCATCTAATTTTCAAAGTTACATGGTATTTATACAATGCCCCCTGTTTTCTTCTAAATTCATCTTCTGTCTTATAGACCAAGCTAGCCTTTATCTGCTTTGTCCCTGAGTACTGCAAACTGGGAATATGATTTCTTGAAATTATTTTATTTGAACCAAAATCGATTACAACAAGGAATGACCTGCAATTTTTATCATATGAAATTATATCTGTTTAAGGAAGTCGTCCTACAAAGAAATCTTTAAATAGTAATGGAGAATGAATGCTGGGGATGAAATCATCAGAAGGTCATTTTCTAGACAATTCCCCAAGATTACTAATGCAAAATATCTCAGATAATATACCACAGGGTAACTTAAATATGTTTTATACTATTATATTTGCATACGCATTTTTGTTTTGTTACTGCAGTAAAACTTTAAAACACCCTTGTTCCATGCCAAAGCACGCATTTCTTGAACTGAGTTTTCACTTACAACTTTTTAAAAACTGAAGTAAACTTAAAGTTTTATTCTTTTCAGGCTACCCCTGTCACGAGTGAATTGTTCTCAGTTTCTTGGTTTATGCGCTCTTCCAGGTAGGTAACACTACGGTTGGCTTCTGTTGATACTTAAGATAACCTGTTAATCAGCTAATACATCATTGTACTGAGCAAGAAGAGAATTTCCTAGATCATCAGCCTGGAGAACTCACTTTAGGATGCCCTCATGTGGGCTCTAGCTAAAAGAACAGAAATCACTCTTCAACCCTTCCAGACCCATTCACAGTTCTGCATTTCTGATTACGTATCTTTAAAAAAACTTCAGCATTGGGGTACAAGGTGAGGCTGAGGGCAATAGGCAGGTACTTGTTACAGAAAGGACACAGAAAAAAGACTCTATGGATTAGGAGCTCCTTCACCTGGGGTCTATGAATCCCTTCAATTATATTCCTAGGAATATAAGAAATTGAAATCCACACCCAAAATGAAATTGAAACATATAAATGATCATAGAGGTATGACCTTGTAAAGTAACTTTGTATGTGTTTAAATATATTTGTCATATGTGACCAAAAACTGACTTTTTCACTTGCCTTATTACTGCTTATAGGTTGTAAATTTAAAAATGTTAGAAGAAATATCCAAAAAGACACAGGTAGGTATAACATGAAACAACCATATTAATTGTTTTTTCCTTAATAACACTGAAAATCTCTTTGTCGAAAAGAACAAACGCTAGTCTCTGTTCAGTATATGAAATATATGTTTGTTATTAAATAATTTCAAACTGTAGACTTATTCTGACACACAAAGAGATATTTGCAAAGGGCACAGAGAACTAACTCCTCATTTACTAAATACAGCATCGCTTTTCACTGATCATTGTAGTTACACATAGAAATTGCATTTGAGTTTAAAATGTGTAAGTTAGAGGGAGGAAAGTATGTAAATAGAAAACTGCCATTTCACTGCCCAGATCTTTTAACATATTGTCCTTTACAGACATGACTGTGATGTAGAAATTAAGCCTGAGCCAAGAACCCAGAGGTAGTACTGAAATTGTCCATCCTGGGTAGGAAATTTAGAGAGCTAGCATCTGGGTGGGAAAGATGGAATAGGGTCTGATCTTCCCGGGTTCAAGGATGTTCACCCCACAAATATCCTGATAACCCACCCCAATTTGGAATTTACATATTCCATGGAACCAAAAAACTTGGATTTTCAAAACATTTTATCCTGGTTGGCCTGGAATATCTCAAGGCTAATAGTCCTACCAATGTCCCCATAATATACCAAAATAAATATAAATAAACACACACGCGCGCGCGCGCACGCACACACACACACACACACACACACACCTTGATTCTGACCGGTATAAATTTTTTAAATCTTAAAGTTTTTTTCCTGGCTATTTTGGGATATCAATTTATTAATTTGCTTTCTCTAATTTATTCCTTACCTACCAAAAAAGACTTACAGAGGCTAAAAGATTAGTTGACTCTTCAATTACTTGTAAAGATTCTCTGATTTAGATGTACCTGCCATGGTAGGGAGTTTTTATTTGGAGAACATTTAGGACATAGGCAAACTATAATGAAAATCACTGGCTCAAGAACCAGTCTTGCACATTTTGGAAAGCCCTATTCATTTAGTATCTTCTATAAATGGGGTTTCTGATATTTTACCAAGCCTTTTGTTTTCCAGTGAGATCTTAAATGGAATCCAAAGTATAAAAGATGACAGTCTGGTGGGAGAGACCTAGACTCTCCCTGCATCAACCCCTATGGTTCCCTCCTCAGAGTCTTTTCTAGGAAAGTTTGAAAACCACTGTGTAATAGAAATTATCCATTGTGTGCAAGAGTCAGAGAGAAAATCACCTACTCTTAAAAATGGTTAAGTATGCAGATTTCAGTTTTAATTCTTTTAGAAGTATGAAAACATAATAGTATTAACTAAAGCAGCACTGTCCGGAGTCACAGATAGAAGCCACATGTGTAACTTTACATTTTCTAGCTGCCATATTAAAAAAGTAAAAACAGATGAAATTAACTTGATATATTTTATTTAGCCTAACAGAGCCTAAACAGTTTCATTTTAATGGTTTTAAGCCTAAAACAAATTATTAATGAGATACAGATTTTTTTGTACTTGATCTTTGAGATCAGATATGTATTTTATACTTAGGATACATCTCAATTTGGACTAGCCACATTTCAAGTACAAATCTGGAGGTTCATGATAAAAGATGCTTCGTTAAATTAGTCCCTGGATTTAGCAGGGAGAGAGAGGAGGCTGAGATCAGCCAGAATTAGTTATTCATTTTGAACATAAGACTCTAGAGTGAATAGTGCCGGGAGAATATTTTAGTGTATAGAATGACCTATAGTACTATTGCTTGGTTCATATTCATTATAGTGAAATTAGTTAAGTAACCTAATTCTAGCATAGTTAACGTTTTATTTCCTAGAGACCTAGTCCATAAAATGAAATGCATGGTGGCAAGACACAGTACAATATAAAGGAGAACATGAGCTCAGGCAGCCTGGGCATTCAGGAGATTTTACATACAATGCTTAGGGTAAAACAAAACAGCAGAGGGAGGAAAATAGCAAACATGGATTTTGGGAGAAGAAAATGGGAAAGAAATATGCTTTTGTTTTTTCACAAGAGGTTATTTTGAAATAGCAGATGTTTTAAAATTCATTTTTAAAGCCATATGGAAAAAAATATTTTTTTCAAGAACAGCAATATACTTGACTCATCTTAAAATTCAGTTTAAAACATGTTGAATTAGTAAGTCATTATAATATTATAAATATGATATAATTATTATAATATGGTAATATAATCACTATATTATAATGCTATTATCCTATTAAAATATAATATAATTATGATTATTATATTATAGTATGATTTTATTATTAAGGTGATTAATTTTAATCACCTTTTGGTCCAGGTGTTTCCAATTCCTGTTCTGTGCTTAGTGACTTGATTTTTACCCTTCTTTGAAGACAGATCAATGTTGTTTTAGATTATTAATAAGTATTTCAAATTTTTAGATTATCATTTGCTATTTACTTAGTTTGGCTTAAGAAATTTAACACCACATCCTCTGTCTTGACGGTATTTAAATTTGTAATATTTTGTACATGTGTATCCGTATCTTGGTTTATTGGCAGAAGAACTAAAGAGCTATGGTATACAAGACATATTTGTTTTCTGCACCAGAGGAGAAATGTCAAAATACAGAGTGCCAAACCTTTTGGACCTCTACCATCAGTATGGATTTATCACTCATCATCATCCAATTCCAGATGGAGGGACTCCTGACATAGCCAGCTGCTGTGAAATAATGGAGGAGCTTGCAATCTGCCTTAAAAATAACCGAAAAACCTTAATACAGTACGTTATTCTTTTCTCCATAAATAACATGAGAAATGCCCCAGTCAGAAAGATTTTTCTAGTTATTGCATCCTTATTCACTTACTACCTACCTTACAGTTTGGTGAAAGGATCAAAAGGATATAAAGCATGGCAGGTACACGCATAATGTCTGCTACAGGGCAAGCACTCAGATATTTGCCATTAGTCCTTTTGAAGGGTTAAGGACAAAATATGAGTAGATTTGGAAATTTTCAGAACAGATTTACAGGCTTTTTATTCTTTCTTTTTGCCTTAGAGCATTGCTTATAATTTTGGGTCCCTCTTCCTTCCAAAAAAGATGGGGCATCATTCTTATGATACCCTTACTCACTCACTGGTCAGCCTTTCAGTGGCTTAGTTGCTTTTAACCACCAAAAAAAAAGTCAGCATGGGGGGCCACTGAGTGGCTCATGTAGTTAAGAATCTGCCTTCATCTCAGGTCATGATTCCAGGGTCCTGGGATCGAGCCCTGCATCAGGCTCCCTGCTCAGTGGGGAATCTGCTTATCCCTGTCCCTCTGACCTTCCCCTCCACTTGCTTTCTCTCTCTCTCAAATGAATAAATAAAAAATCTTGAGGGGAAAAAAGGTCAGTTTTTTAAAATTAGCAAAGAAATCATAAGCAATGAGCAATCTTAATAATATGACTATAAAATTATATTTGATGATATCAATTTGCCACCAGACCAAAAGAGGTACTCTCATTGTTTGTCGATGGCTATGCACAAGCTGCTGGTATGGAAATTTAAAACGAAATAAAATGAGCTAAGGGGGGAAAAAGGAGGCAAGAGGAGAAAAGTAGCTTGGAGAAAGGAAAAAGGGAGTGCCAATCAGCAGTAGACAGTAGCAGTACAAAGATTAGAAGTGAGGCTGTGGATAACGCAGTAGATGCTCTGCCTGCAGTGAGACATACAGCAGAGGTTCTGTGATTTTTGTACTTCTTGTATCCTAATAAATTGCTTAATCCTTCCTGGAACAAGATAGAGTATTAAATAGTTTGATACCTCAAAAGCCCTAAAAAAAAAAAAAAAAAAAAAAGCTCTGAACTAGAAAGTATGCAGACTACACCAAATAACCAGGTAGTCTCATGGCACCAAGGGAAAGGGCAAGCCCAGCCAGCTTCTCCATAGACCTAGAGCTGGGGGGCCCTGTGCCCACAGTTCCCATTACAAAGGTGAACAAAGTAGTGCACAGGGCTTTGGGGACACACACTGTGGCTGAAATGAACTCTAATGTACAGAGAACTGGACACCATCCTACATTCTACAGTTTCCAGCCTTTCTCTAGAGAAAAGCATAATCTACAATTATAAGCAATTACTAACTGCTTTACTAATTACAAAAGCAAAATTTTAGAATAAAGTTGTCTATACTAAATTATCTAATAAGTCTAAGTAAAATAGCATTAGATAATTACATGTGGCTTGCAAAAATTATTTTTCAATTTGGGGACCCATTTTTCAAATCAGTTCTGAGATTTTTTTTTAATTTTAATTTTAATTTTTTAAGATTTTATCTATTTATTTGACAGAGAGAGACAGAAAGAGAAGGAATACAAGCAGGGGTAATGGGAGAAGGAGAAGCAGGCTCCCCACTGAGCTAGGAGTCTGATTTGGGGCTTGATCCCAGGACACTGGGACCATGACCTGAGCCAAAGACAGACACTTAATAACTGAGCCACCCAGGCGCTCCTCTTTTTTTTTTTTTTTTTTAATACATCCTTGAAAACAGCCTCTACTGAAAAGTTTCTAGAGATCAAACTAGCTCAGATTAGTGAAATTTAATGAATTTTACTTGAGTGGGTTCTAGCACACCAAATGCTGTCTGATGCTTGAACAGAATACAAACAGGATGGAAAGATGGTTACATAGGTTGAATGCTTCTGGCTCCCATAAAATAAAGCAGCTGTTGACTAGAAATTTTCATCATCTTAGAGCTTTTGAAGGTGTTCTACAGTGACTAATTTTCTATCCATTCTGCCATCTTGGAGTGCTTCCATTTCTAGATGGCTCTACAGTTTATCCCTCAGAAACTGGGTCTGGTAAAATTTTTTTCTACCATTTTATTGACTGCTGGTGCTATCCCATTGATGCTATCCCTGTGCATTTTTGTTCCTTTATAAAATCAGCGAAACTGCTTGCCTACTGTACTATGCTCTTTCCTAGCGCTGTTGTAACAAAGTGCTACAAAGTGGGTAGCTTAGGACAACAGAAATTTTCTCTCCCCCAGTTCTGAAGGTAGAAGTCCAAAATCAAGGTGTCAACAGGACCATATGCCCTCTGAGACTCTGGTAGAATCCTTCCTTGCCTCTTCCTAGCTTCTGGTGGTGGCCGTCACTCTTTAGCATTCCTTGGTTCACAGCTGTATCACTCCAATCTCTGCCTCTGTCATCACAGGCTTCTCTCTGTGTTGCTGTGTCTTCCTGGGGCATTTCCTCTTATAAGGATACCAGTCAGGGACCTGGGTGGCTCAGTCAGTTAAGCGTCTGCCTTCAGCTCAGGTCATGGTCCTGGGGTCCTGGGATCGAATCCTGCGTTGGGCTCCCTGCTCAGCAGAGAGTCTGCTTTTCCCTCTAGCCCTCCCCACTGCCTGTGCTCTCTCTCTCTCTCTCACAAATAAATAAATAAATATCAAAAAAAAAAAAAGGACACCAGTCATACTACATTAGGGTCTACCCCTATGATCTCATCTTAACTTAATTACATCTGTAAAGACACTATTTCTAGACAAGGTCACTTTCACTGTACCAGGGATTAGGACTTCAACACACCTTTATGGGGCTACAATTCAACCCATAACACCCACAGTGTACCATACATTATGAATACAAAACAGGCACTGTGAGGTCCACTCCCCGCCCTCAAGGAGCCCATGCTAACAGCACAGCCACGTAGGTGCAGTAAGCCTCGCACAAGGTATACGCAAGGCGGCACAAAGGGCAGTGAGAGCTTTCATGGGGCACAAAGGCAGTTCAGAAAAGGCCATTTGAGCTAGGTTTTGAAGGATGAGCAGGAATCAGAGGAGGAAAGATAAAGGTATGAGGAAGTATTCACCTTGCAGAGAAACACTGAAGTGCCCGTCTCTACCTTCCTATGGTAGATCCTCATCTCTGAAACGGGCCTCTATCCCGGACACTTCGTAGAAAGCAAACTTGTGACTACTCTAGGAGCCAGTATCTGCTTGGTCTGTGGCTCACATCCTCTCCTGGCTTCATCTACGGTACCCCACGCTCATTCATGGTCCTGAGAAGTTGTCGGCACTACTTTAGGTTCAATAAACCCTCTTAAAAAGTTAGGAGTTGTGGGGCGCCTGGGTGGCTCAGTGGGTTATGATCCCAGGGTCCTGGGATTGAGCCCCGCATCGGGCTCTCTGCTCTGCGGGGAGCCTGCTTCCTCCAATCTCTCTCTCTGCCTACTTGTGATTTCTGTCAAATAGATAAATAAAAATCTTAAAAAAAAAAGTTAGGAATTGTGTAACACATTTTTTAAGCATCTTCAAAAGTAATTGGGATGAATGGTTTTGTTGCTTGGAGGTTTAATCATGATTTTTTTCTGGAAAATCCAGTTCTGCAGTACTGCTGATTTCTTCACAGGGCTAGACTAGAGCACCTAACATGCATTGACTTTTTACTCTGTGCCAAGCTCTGTTGCAAGCCCTTTACAAATTTAGTTACCTCATTCAGTCCTAACTATGATGCGGGTACTGTGGCTGTCACCATTTTTTAGGTGATAGGGCTGAGGCCCAGAGAGGTTAAATCACTTGCTTAGGTTCACACATGTCATAATGACAGATTCACCCTTCAGCCCCAGACAGCGGAGCTCTAGAACCCAGCCTCCAAACCTCTGTTACATGCTACCTCTGTACTCTTTTTAGGCAATGAAGAGTCATCACATGGACTTGTTCCATAACCATGGTTTTGTTTAGACAGAGGAAAATAAACTGGCAGTTGGTCAAAATAGTCTGATTTCTATTTAGTAACATATTCCACTTCCCGAATGTGGATCCTGGTGTTTAAGAAGTCGATGAAAAGGCCCTGCCTGCATTGACCACTAGAGGTGTTCAGAATACCTCCCAACAAATAAATAAGTACACCCTGCTCTTGGTTAATTTAAAAATTCTTATTGGGGCACCCGGGTGGCTCAGTGGGTTAAACCTCTGCCTTCAGATCAGTTCATGATCTCAGGGTCCTGGGATTGAGTCCCGCATTGGGCTCTCTGCTCAGCGGGGAGCCTGCTTCCCACCCACCTGCCTCTCTCTCTCTGCCTGCCTCTCTGCCTACTTGTGATCTCTCTCTGTCAAATAAACAAATAAAATTAAAAAAAAAAAAACTTATTAACCTCTGTGTGTCAGGCGCTGTGCTAGTAGGCACTATTAGAAAGAGAGGGCAGAAAGAGCAGGTCTTTAGTTCTAATTGGTGGGGTAGAAGGAGAACACAATATTCAAAACTGTGCTTCCCTTTCAGCTGTTATGGAGGACTTGGGAGATCTTGTCTTGGTAAGAAATGTGTTTTCATTATTCAGTATTTTTCTTTATCCTCAAAGTAGGCAAAAGTATCAGTTTCTGGGCCATATGCTCACTTTGTATTAAAATGAGACCAAAAAAATATAAATCTGCTAAGACTTAAGGAATTATTTAAGGCCCTTAATTTGATCTTCTCTAGAAAGCTAGAGTGCGAATGGGAAGTATTTTCAACATTGTTTTGAAGGATTCTGCAAAACATAATATACGTGTCTTAGCACCTGCATTCTTGTGTTTTGTTTTGTTTTCCAATGTTTTCCCTATGCAGGTGTTATGATACTGACAGCAAATTCTAAATAATATCCATCATAAGTATGAAAACCAAAGTGAATTACTTCATGCAATTACTGTTCACTTTTTTTAAAATGTGTTAGGAAGAAAAATAGTTAACAAAGTGGCATACTGGAGTAACGGTTAATCCTTTTAATGTTGGACAGTATCAAAATTAAAAACTTCTATGCTTCTAAGGAAATTATCAAAATAAAAAGAGAATTCACAGAATGGGAAAAAATATTTACAAATCACATATCTGATAAGGGGCTTACCTAGAATATATAAAGAACTCTTACATCTCAATAATAAAAAGACAACCCAATTAAAAAATGGGCAAAGGATCTGAATAGATATTTCTCCGAACCAAATATACAAATGACCATTAAAGACATGAAAAGATGTCTAACATCACGAGTCATCACGGAAATGCAAATCAAAACCACAAACCGGTACCACTCAATACCCATTAGGATGCCTATTATCCAAATAATGGAAAAAATCCACTGGGATGTGGAGAAATTAGAACTTCCATACACTGCGGGAGAGAATGTGAAATGGTGCAGCTGCTTTGGACAACGGTCTGGCAGTACTTCCTCAAACAGTTAAACACAGAGTCACCATGTGCCCCAGCAAGTCCTGCCCAAAACAAGTGGAAGCGCGTCTACACAAAAACTTGTCCGTGAACATTTATAGCAGCATTATTCACAAGAGCCAACAAATGGAGCCAGCCTAAATGCCCATCAACTGACAATGGATAAACAAAACGTCCATCCATACAATGGGATATTACTCATCCATAAAAAGGAATGAAGTAGTGACACGTCACAATAGGTTTGCATCTTGAAAATGTTATCCTAAGAACCCAGTCACACAAGCACACATATGATTGCATTTATATAAAATATCTAGATTAGGTAAATCCATAGAAAGCAGATTAATGGTTGCTTAGGGCAGGGTGAGAGGGGGGCAGGGGGATGATGACAAGAGGGGACAGGATTTCTTTTTGAGGGGATGAAAAGGTTCTAAAATGGACTGTGGTGATGGCTGCACCCATCTGTGAATATATTAAAATCCACTGAATGGTGCACTTTAAATGAATGAATTCTATGGTATATTAAATAGAGCTCAATAAAGAATGAAGCCAGTTTAAACTTCAAGTCAACCACAGTCATTTAAAATCATAATTTAACTGTCAAAAATACATGCTAGAAGTCTATTAATCCATTTTGCACAATGACACTAAACTCCATCTTCTGCACCAGAAGTCTAATTAAATATGCAACGCTCTACCTTATCATTAATTATTTAATAATATACTATTTTCCTAATGTGTTCCATTAGTGGCCGCTTGTCTCCTCCTCTACCTGTCTGACACAGTTTCACCACAGCAAGCCATCGACAGCCTGAGAGACCTGCGAGGGTCTGGAGCAATACAGACAATCAAGGTAAGGAGGCTGTGTGTTCCTGGTTTAGGGACGGTTAAAGACACAGTGGAGTCCCGTCATCAAGAGGGCAATGAAAACCCAAAGCATTCTGTTAGTTGTATATCACCTGCTCAAAACTTACATTTAAATATAACCTGAATGTCTGAAGAAGTTCACCGTGTTTCTAACAAGCTAATGAAAAATATGACCTTTCCAGTTTACTCTTGCAGGATCTACCACTGTTCAGTTTTTGCCCAGTCTCAGAATGAATCCTCTTATTTGGAAAAATTGGGAAATTAATTTAATATTTAACTTTTCCAAATGAAAGTATTCCTATAAACTTGGTAGTTTCTTGGCCAGAAAGATCTAGTGAAGATCCTCTCCTATCACCGAAACAGTTAACAAAGGCTAATGAATGACTATAAAACAAAAAAAAAAAACCCACAAAGCTATGCTAATTATCCTTTGCTGTGGATAACTAAAATGACAACTTGGCATTTACTTTCCCCTTAACACTTAAAAATCTCTATGGTAGCAGTGCCCCAAGGATATTATTTTGTATTAATGTTCCTGAAAGATCCTGCAGATTTCACTTTATTTCTAGATTTGTAAAGCCAATTTGCCTTCCTTTCCCAAGTACACTGTCTCAGCATTAGGACTAAATCAGAAGATCAGGCACAAGAGTCCTGGCCTTCAGGGGCTTCCTGGGCTTGAGTCCATCTTCCCAGGGTCAGGGGTCTATGGAAGGGCCATGAATGTGAATTATTACAGTAACTGACAAATTCACCAAGCAGTCTGATTCTCGGGGCTTAACTCAGGTCATTCAAAACAATCCATACAGGATCCACTTCACTGTACAGGTTCTGAAAACAGAATTCCCCTAATCTCTTAAAATCCAGGGATTCTTCAAATTCAAGAAGTTTTCAGGTCTCCCTCTGAAACAAAACCAAATGCTCAAACATATCTGACTGTGTGTTTTACATCTTTAATTTTGGAGCAAATTGAGCCCACATTATATGGGCTGTCTGCTGACCACCTCAGCACTCTGTAGCAGACAGGCTTTCCCATTTCTGTGCTGATAAGAGCTGTAGGAGGTAATTTCAACTTCCCGATAACTATAAAAAAATGAGATTATTGGCAGAATAAGAATATCCTCTGGGAAACTATTAAATCTTCAAATAAATTATTTAAAGTTTTATTTCACTTATCTGTTAAGATTCGTGTTTTTAATACTGACTTACTATGAACATTGTTCCAAATGGATTGTATCATCACAAGAAGCAGCAATCTAGGGCTTCCATAAATTAAGGAATAGATTTTCTTGAAATACACCATTGTTAATTGCTATAGAAATACCCTCTCCTCCCTACTTATACCCCAGAGGAAAATACATTAGCAAAAAGAATGCCTTCACATATTATTTTTAATTTTAATTTGCTGCTGCCAGTAAAAGGATTTTACAGATTTATAAAACATTCATGTGTATTGCATGTTACCTTCTGGTTTTTAAAGTAAGTTTCTTCACACTATATGCAGCTTTATTAAAAGGGAAAACTTCTCATAAGGCAAACACTTCCTTATCCAAAAGGATGTAGAACTGTACTTAGCAATTATTTTTTGATTCCTGATTCCTAATAGTATTGTGACTACTCTGCTAAATAGATTTCTACAATATATTTCAATGTATCTTTACTTTTTTCAGCAATATAATTATCTTCATGAGTTTCGGGACAAACTAGCTGCACATCTATCATCAAGAGATTCATTATCAAGATCTGTATCTAGATAAAAAAGAATTTCAAATAACATATATATGACCATGTCTGAAATTTAAGAGCTATTTAACATAATTTGTATGGAAATGAAACTTACCAGTGTCACCAACCCGAATGTAAACGTTTATGTGCAGATAATCCTAAAATTTTTATTGACAAATCCTGATTGTGTCTCTCATCTCTTATAGATCAAAAAATTGCTATACAATTTTCCTTTTTAGAAATGAACTGGCTTCTCTGGAATATTTTACCTGGAAGTAATGCTGAAACAAGCATATGGAAAAATATTTGACTGCCTACTTTTATTATTCACCACACTTTTACCTCCTTTTACTATGTGTAATTACTGGTAGAACATGACATGGTAATAAGCATAAAAATTGGTTTGAATACCCAAGCTAAAATCAAGTAACTTTCACCCTCTATTCCTCCCACATTTCCTCCCATGGTTTTTTCTACTTCATAGACACAAAGTGTGAGCGATCCTATGATTCATCTGGTCACCTCCCACCCAATGCTGGATCATCCCCAACAGGTGTTTGTTTAGCCAGCATTTGCTAGAACATTTTCAGATAAGAGGAATTCACTGGGTCAGATAGCTGCTCTATTCCTATAGCATTCTTTTTTTTTTTTTTTCAACCCTAGGAACTACATGCAACGAATTTAATCCCTCTTTCACATTTATGTAAGAAAGCACTTATCCACAGATTAACAGTCTCCAGTTCTCTTGCTCCTTCCCCTCACCCCAGGCTACGGAATATGTCTTTTTGTCTTCAACTGTAACGTTGAGCAGTCGGTACTGTAGACAACATGTTTCAGCCGGCATCGGTGGCTCCAGTGCCACACACAGCAGTCCCTTGGCTGCTGGCGATCACAAAGGGGAACCAAGGGTCACAGGCACTTCCACACAAGATAAAGTAAGTGTCACCACATCAAAACTTTGTTTTTGATTAACTATGTAAATGCCAAAAGTTCTCTTTTGTCTCACACTCTTCTTGCTGCTGATGAACTACTTTAACTTCACTGGGGAAAACTTTAAAACAATTACTGGTGCTGTTTGGGATCTTCAGACCAGAGAACCAGTATGTTCCATAATATAAAAATCAGTATTTTAATACTTTCATATATACATTACTTCAGGAATTTGAGATTTTATAAGAATACGAAGGAAGATGGGAGAACCATATAGCCCACCAGTATCTGAATATTTAAACTAGGGGTTTCTTATCTAAGATAATAAATGCCAAAAGTTACAGCCAGAAAAATTTTTTAAATAAGTACAGCCTGCAATAACAGACCTCCCTCACAGTTTCAGTACCAAATACAATTTAAAAGTCACAGTACTGAAACTGACATTACCAAATCTTACATTGCTTTCTCTTAATATGAATATAAAGCTTATTCATGAACACTTAAGAAAGTAGAGGGAAGCTATTGGCATGGATTAACCAAATCCTTTAATAATCAACTGAACTTTCAAAGTGGATCCTTCTCTCGTTTTTACTGCAAATGCTAGTTAAGTCTTCCATGTTTAAAATGCTTAACAACTTTAATACTAAGCGTCAAGGGAAAGCAATTATTTCATTAACAGAGAAACATGGAATGGCACTATTCAAAAAAAAAAAAATGTAATTTCACACTGTTGGAAAAGTATTTTCTCTACCAAACCTGTGGGATAGACCTCCCTCAAAACAATGGGGGAGAGAAGGCAGAGAGACAACCTAGAGTCCTGGTTACACACAAGCCAGAGTTAGCTACTGAAACTGAATTAACAGAGACTCAGCCGTTAACCATAAACTACACAAGGAAACATTTGAAATGGTTTTTATTTAATATACAAAAGCAAAAGTCAAGCTCTGAAAAGGTAGGACTACTTAAGGGCATGTTCTTTGGACTGTGGTACAGCACCAATCAGGTTAACTCAGATTTTTTTACAAACCAGGAGCACAGATGGCTAACTACATTCTATGTTTCTCTCGTAGTTTTAGGGTCTACCTAGTCATCGACCTATTATTTAAAAAATTCTCCTCAGGCTACGTGAACATGGTAAGCAAAGAGATTTAAAGGTTTAGAAAACATATCATACAGTAAAATTAACTTATCCGTGTGAAGATGCTCTCTACATCTTCATGTCCACGATGTGCATTAATAAAATTAACGTAGAATAAAACCTTCACTCTAGTCCCACAGATTAGTCATTTTATATGGTTGATACTGTTTCCCCAAACTAAGCAGAACAAGCAGCAGAGCTGTTTACTCCTTTTAGATACTTAGATTCAGGACAGATTCAGGACTCTTCATTTTAATCAAAGGGAATTTGTTCTAAGAAAGCTATTCAACATATCCAGAAACAGAGCCACATTTTTTCTCTTGACATCACACTAAAGCATTCGTTCAGAATCATCTTCTGAGCTATAACGCTGGTACGAGGGACTCACTAGATGCTGCTCTGACCACAGATCGGAGATTGGTTTCAGCAAAACAGCTTAAATAATTTGGGACTAACATTAGTAGTTTCCCAAAAGGATAAATATGAGTACTTTTATGAACAATGCTTGACAAGTATCAATATATTTATCTTTTCCCTTTGAAAATAGTTGGTTTAAAGTATTTTTGCTGTCGAAATTTCTAACTTACAATTACACCATACAACTGATTATTGAGATGCACATCTATGCCTGTTGAATGACATATAAATAATAAATGACATGAATACTTTTAAATACAGATTATTTGAGTGTGATACAACATCACCCTGCTGACGTAGCCACACCTAAAATGAAAGCTCACACCCCCACAGGGTGTAAGAGATACACAGAAGTCATTATTTGCACCACGGCAATAATATTCCATGAATACCGTTCATAAACATAATTGGAAGAAAAGAGAAATGCTGGGGCGCCTGGGTGGCTCAGTGGGTTAAGGCCTCTGCCTTCGGCTCAGGTCGTGATCCCAGGGTCCTGGGATCGAGCCCCGCGTCGGGCTCTCTGCTCGGCGGGGAGCCTGTTTCCTCCTCTCTCTCTGCCTGCTTCTCTGCCTACTTGTGATCTCTGTCTGTCAAATAAATAAATAAAATCTTAAAAAAAAAAAAAAAAAGAAAAGAGAAATGCTGTAGCAAGGAAAATATTTCTCTAGTTTCGGAGTGTATCTACGTGTCTATCTCCTCTCCATGCACACATCTGACATATTTTCAAAACATGTTGATCTGAGGAGCAGAAAAGAGCTCTATGAGAGCTATCAGCATGAATGCTTCTCAGGCCAAATATACTGAACAGGCTTTTTTTTTTTTAAGATTTTATTTATTTATTTGACAGAGATAGGGAGCACAAGCAGGGGGAGTAGCAGGCAGAGGGAGAGGAAGAAGCAGGCTCCCTGCTGAGCAGGAAGCCCAATGCGGGGCTCGATCCCAGGACCCTGGGATCATGACCTGAGCCAAAGGCAGACACTTAACTGACTGAGCCACCCAAGCGCCCCTCTGAACAGGCTTTAAAGGAGACACATACCACAAACCATTATGTACTGTGTTACAGATCCCCAGATCTGATCTTGACTGCTAGGTCAGGCTGTTCATGGTGTAACCCTTGAGGCTTCTCATATGCTTTCATAATACTTGACATATATCAAAAACAACTGTCTGGTCATTTCCTATCACTTCCCCCTTCCATGAAAAATAAACCAAACTTCAAACAAATTAGCACTCCATCCATCACCTGGGACCCAACTTTCCTCAACCATGGGACAACTGGATGATACCAGTTAAGCACTGTGAAAATCATTAAACATCATTAGTAAGTTTCTACCCCTAAATCTCCTTAGCACTGAAGGGACATATTCCTGATATACTATTATTACTCCATAGAAAAACTGCTAAAGAGACTACATTTATTATTTGAGATTTTTAATTCAGGAGAATCTATAGTACCATAACAACAAAGAATTGTCAGTATAGATACAAACCACAGTGTGGTATAACTAATTGTTTCTGGAAGCTGGAAAACTCTTCTAGATAAATCAAAGCACATAAGAGCAAAAGCAACTGTAACAAGGAAAAAAAATTACCTACGTAAACAGCTGTCACTACACAGGGAACAGGGTGGTAAAAGCTGGAAGGGTTAGGAACCCAGGCTAACTATGCCACAGTTGGACCTAAAGGAACAGAACATGAGGGCTGCCCCAACCAGATTAATGGCAGGCACAAAATAGATTCCAAACAAGGAAAAGAGCCAGTAGGATATGCCTAATGCAAGTACTTTGTTTCTACTTCCTCCTGGTGAAGAGTGATTTAAGTTCCTAAAATATCAAAGGGGGTAGATTTTTTTTTTTTTTTTTTTTTGAGCTTCCAGGTACTCAATCTTTTAATCGCTTACATGCCTACAAACCAACAACCTACCACTGAGATGGGTAAACCTCACTGGCAGTCAGCCACCTTTGAGGAATCAGGTAAGGACTATGTATCTAATTTTGGAAGCATGAGAAGGTGGCTTCCACAAATTGCAGCCAGTAAACCTTGCAGAATTTTGGAGAATATTCTGGAATACATTATTACAAGGAGATGTGTTAAAACTTATAAAAGAAAGTAGTGCTTGCTAAGAGACAGCAAGGGCTTGTGAAAACACTTTGACAGGAATGCTAAAGTAATGGATGGCCCCAAGAAACCTATCTCGACTTGGCAAGGTCTCTCATGATCAGAAGTATTTGTGAACCAGAAAGAAAAATGAGGAGTGGGTGCTGACATAATTAGCTGGATTAGAAACTGAATGCTCACACTCTGAGCACGAATCTTCAGTGGCTAGCAACTGATCAATGAATAATTTTCTACATGAATGGACCCAACAGCCAGATCCCTCCAGGTGTCCTCCAGACCATAAAATGTAAGGTCTTTAAAGCTTCTCTCGTTATGAAACGGTCTGGCTCTCCTCACTCTTCTGAGTCTACATCCTCTTCTTCGGCACGCTCACCCTGTCACGCGATCCCAAATGTTAACATCTACTCTCCCAAAGGTGGGGAGGCATTTTCTCTGCTGAGAATTCAACAGCATCGAATTCAAAGAGCTCTCAGAATAAGAATTGCACAGACTCATCCATCAAACTCCCATGAGCATTATGTGGTTTTCTTTCTCTGATCTTTTAAGAACTTCTGAAGCACTTACACTATTTTCAATTGCCTTAACTACCTCATTCCAAATAAAGCCCAAGAATTCTTCCCCAAACATGCAAGCCATAATTTACCTGCCTTACAAGCAGCAATAAAAAGTCAAATTTAACAAGTTATTTTTCCTTGAAACCTGCTGTTTCAGAAAGGGGGGAATATTTTTAACATTTTAAGTCTCACAATAATTTTTTAAATTGGTTAAGAAAAATGATGATGCTGTGCCATCAGTGTTCTAAGTCTTGTCAAATGGTGACAGAGGGTAATGTGCTTTCAGCCATTTAAAAATACTCCTTTTTAGATGCAGGCATGATATTAAAAAAACAACAACAACAACAACACACGCACATACACGATATCGTACTCTACTATTTTTTTTAAAAAACTGACAGTAATATGTCTTTATTATGGATTAAGCAAGTGTAAGAAATAGCTATTTGTAATCTTAAAACAAGGCACTGAAAATAAGTTAATTTCAGAGTTTTATTGTATTGCACTAAAGGAACAGCAGGACGGTTATACAATGTTCTCTCTCATTCAGTTTTGAAAATCTAAAGTACTTGCAAATTCTTAAGAATACCTTTACCACCAGATTAGAACAGTAGGTATAATAACCAATTTCTTATTAAGTGATATCTTACAAATTAAAACACATTTAAAATAGCTTTAAATGCATTCTTCACAAGTAATTCAGCATATGTTTTTATATCATGGTCACTTATGCTTAAGAATTAAAGCAAGTATATTACTCTGATGGAAATATGGGAAATCTCTCATTCATGCAATATACAGGGATAATATTCAAGTTGAAGGGAAAAAAATCCCACTCTTCTTATTTTGTAATGTGTCCATATATAATCACATACATGATAAATGAGGAAACCCATGAAGTTTCCCACAAGTCGGATATATATTTTCAGTTCATCAGAAGCACCTGATATCTACAGCTAATTTATAATTAGACGGCATTTCAATAAACCAAAATGAGCCCTACAAGTTCCTATATATAACAAAAGCTTCCAATGGACTAAGGATAGTCAATAATTAATGCAATCATACAAGGGATTATGGCTGTTCCTTAGGGAGTGCAAATTCATACCTGTCAATACCAGAGGTAATCATTTTATATTAATTTATACGTAATTCCATTTAAATTCTTTATCCATGTATAACATATGAAAACAGTCTTTCCACAAGCAAAAAATGTGGAAACATTTAAAAAATAAGGAGTCATTTTTTTAAAGTAACTGATCAGATTCCATAGGCTACTCTTGGAAACAGGATCTTGCTGGATAGAATCCCTTCATTTGGTGGCTTTTTGCATGCACTTACTGGACCAATTCTTCTGTGTGTTGTTCTAAGAGCTCACCAAAACATAGATCATGCTGAAAAGAAGAAAAAGCCTATTAATTCAAACGTTCTAACTAGCAAAACTAAAAGCACCAAAAAGCTGAGTCTGCTTTACACAGCAAACATGTATAGTATCACGCCGCCAAAGAAAGTGAAAAGACCAACGACCAACCAGTTCGCAGTATGATCTCAATGTGCATTTATGGACTTCTACTTAAGGTAGAACTTGGCTCAGTGCATGTGCTGTGGTTGTCCCCTATTTCTTTTCCAATTTTAGCAAGTAGAACAGCACAGCTGAAAGCTTAATAGGGGACCAGAGCTTAGAGAAGCAATCCAAACAGTACACTGCTCCGGAGCTGTCTAACAATAGCAGCGAGCATCTCCGGAGGGCTCACGTCATGCAGGGCCCTCCACCAGATCTTTTATGTACATGACCTCGCTGAGTCCTCCAAGCAGTCCCAGGAGGTGGGTGCCATTATTATCCCCATTTTACAGATGGGAATGGTCAATTAAGAAACCTCCCCATTAGAGAAAGGCTCTAGACAATAGCAACGGGGCTGATAAAGTGCACAAATGAGCAAAATAAAAATAACCATTTAATTCAGGGCAATTTTACCAGAATGATGTGGGAAAGGCATGGTTCAAAAGCACGGATCTCTATGTGGAAATACAAAGCAAAGGGTTGTGTAAAATCAATTAACAATTTAAAGCAGAAATGAAATGACCTAGTGCCACCATCTCCTGGTGAACATTTTCCCTCAACTGTACATCTCCGATATTATCATTTATTCAATGATTCATTTCTTCCTTTCAACAAGTGTGTCTTTTTTTAATTAAGTAGGCTCCACAGCGAGCATGAAGCCCAACATGGGGCTTGAACTCATGACCCTGAGATCAAGACCTAAGCTGAGATCTAGTCAAACACTTAACCAGCTAAGCCACCCAGGCACCCCTCAACAAATACATCTGAAGTGTCTGCTATATGCCAGCACTGTTCTAGGCATTTGTTAAAGAAACTGAAAAAATGAAAATTAACAGGAAATGAAAATGACACCTGGCATTTCACTTTTCAGAACTTACTATTTTTGTTTCGTAAATGAGCATCTGCAAATGCACTAAAGGCTACTCATTTTCACAATTATAACCTCTAAAAGCATAAACATACCTTTTACATAAATTTCAGTCTCATACTTCATTGTTTTCCATAATGGAAACTTATATGAAATAAAAAGAAATAAGAATATAAACCTACCATCTAATACTTAGCAAGTTTTCAAGTAACAAAAAGGAGAGGGGAATAGGAAGATGCTGAATGATTACAATTCCATCTTACACAGCTAATTTTCTTCATAGTTTGAAAATCAAGGGGCGCCTGGGTGGCTCAGTCTGTTCGGTACCTGGAGACAGCAGCTGTGTATATGTGTGGCTACCTGAACAGTGCCCGACACACAGAAAGTGCTTTTTCGAAATAAAGAGGGGCGCTGGGTGGCTCAGTCGGTTAAGCGTCTGCCTTTGGCTCGGGTCATGAGGGATCAAGCCCTTCATCGGGCTCCCTCTCCCTCTGCCTGCCGCTCTGCCTACTTGTGCACTCTCTCTATCTCTCTGTCAAATAAATAAATAAAAACTTTAAAAAAAAAAAAGAAAGAAAAGAATCAGGTGGAATGTCCTCTGGTTGAATATATGTTAATAAAATAGATTAGATTTTATTAATAAAAAAATAGAGTAAATAAATAAAGTAAAAAAAATAGAGTAAATAAATAAAGTAAATAAATAAAGTAGATTTATGTGGCTTAAAGAAATCTAATTCCATACTTGTGTCCTTTTCTCGTTTTAATGAGAATCTACAGGACATCTAGGGTGGTGGTTCTCAACCAGGGCTGGTTTTTGCCCCATCTGGCACCATCTAGATACAGTTTTCGTCTTGGTGACCAAAGGAGGTACTGCTGGCGTCTAGTGGGTAGAGGCCAGGGACACTGCTCAACACCCCGCAGTGCCCAGGAGAGCCCCCACAACAAAGATTTATCCAGCCCAAAATGTCAATAGTGCTGAGGTTGAGAAACCCTGAACTAGAGGAATGATATGAGTCCATCATGGAATAAAGGGAGAAGAATCAATAACTGCAACATCATATAGGACAGATCCGTCTTTCATTCAGCCCATTCAGGTCAAGCAAGCCAGAAAATAAAGGGTAGAGCATACAGTTTGTAAAGAATGACAAAAAAATCAAACATCATCTCAAAATAGACAGTGAAGCCAAGCAAACATTTTTTTGCAAACACACTTTTTTGCAATCCTCTCAAGGCCATCACTTTGCCAGGAGAATGAGGATTATCCTTCACTGACCGACTATGTCCGAAAATTTAGGAAGCAGCTCCCCTGCACAAAATTTTTGCCTCTGATTGCACACCAGCTGGCCGCCTTGACAAGTACCAGTTTATAATCATAGTCAGTGTGCGTGCGTTTGGGGCGTGCACTGCGCCATTACCAGTCTCCACCATGCAAGACACTGAGTTCTTCTTTTAGTGGATTTTAAGGTGTTAAGACCATAATACCTACAGACTTTTTTGGAAGCAAAAGGAAATCATATATTCATTTTATTTTTAAACTTACCCGTATAGGTAGTAAAAAAATGCTAGAAGATAAAAAGCTAATTTGCACCAGCCTTCTTTCTGACAATAAGCTAAAATGTCTGCATTCATGATGGTTGTAGGGTCATAGAGTCCTGGTCCACTCATCACTGGTCTACTCATATACCTGTAATAAACACAGTCAATTAGCCGGTCCAAACAGGAAGACAACCTTTAAGATGGGAAGGAGGGGTTTTCTTCTCCAGTAACATTTGTTGCAATGAGAGGTGGTCCACACAGGGAAGAGTAACTTTAGTTCTAGGGTGGAGTTCTTTCCTCTTATCATCTTAATTTTAAAACAAGAGCCCCTATAAGAGATCAGGACAGTTAAACAAGTCCTATCTGGTCTCCCTGACAATTTCATAAACACAAGAAAAAGAAAAATAACTGTAAAAATGAAGTGAGATTTTTCTTCCTTTTAATAACTTTTTAACATAATTTCAGGCTTACAGAAAAGGTGCAAGAACACTTCACCAAAATGTTCCAAATGCTCACATTAATCACACAGCTTTACCGTTCTCTTTTTAGTCTTACCTCCAAATATGCACACATTTTTTTACAAAACAGATGTGATACCATCAGTTACAGATGTGATACCACTTTACACCTAAATACTTCTTAAGTATATTTCCCAAGAGCAATGAGATTTTTAATATTCCTATTAAAAAAAAAAAAAAAAAAAAACTCCTCTAGGGATGCCTGGGTGGCTCACTGGGTTAAAGCCTCTGCCTTCGGCTCAGGTCATGATCCCAGAGTCCTGGGATCGAGCCCCGCATCAGGCTCTCTGCTCCGCGGAGATCCTGCTTCCTCCTCTCTCTCTGCCTGCCTCTCTGCCTACTTGTAATCTCTGTCTGTCAAATAAATAAATAAATAAAATCTTTAAAAAAAAAAACAACCCTCTAACTCTATTATATAGATCAGACATAACTTTTAGTAGTTATGAAATGTAAATATATTTTATAAACAACCAAATTTAAAATCATAAACATGGAGAAAGAAGTTAGACACCCTGTACATTTTGAATTATGTGAAGTTCAAAGATGGGCAAAACTTATACAAGTTGACAGAGGTCACTGCTGTCCCGGGGAGGTACAGGGGTAACTGACAGGGACAGGGCTTCAGACTTATGTACACTATTGTATGTAAATTAAAACTCACTTTTTGAAAAACTCCTTTAAAGGGTAACAAAGTAAGCACCATAAAAGGTATTGAAACAGTGATTTGTTCATCTGCTAGATTTTTAAAATAAATGCCAACCAATTTTCAGTTTTCATTTAGGTGACTAGCATGCAAGATAACTGTATCAACCATAGTGTAATTAAAATATAATTAGGTAAAGTATTAGAAATATATCTAAATATTACCTCCAAATATGATATGCCAAGAGGGGCATATTGAGACCCAGCGTAAGCCACTCTGCTGCACAAAGAAACATGACACAGAAGAAAGCGTGGATGAGGTACTCTGGGAGTACAAGCTGGAAGAAAAATACAAGCCAGTTATCAAAATGCCTTGGCAGTATGTCAAATGCTAATTTGAAAGCAGGTGGCAACCAAGTTTCCATAATGAAAAAAAATTCACTGCTTTCTAAGAATCAGGCCAGAAAGATGGTACTGAGGTCTGTTTCCATATTTAACTTTTTACCAAAAGCAGAATTACAAGCAAACTGTCCAGATGATATGGCTTGCCCTAAAAGAATAAATAAAACCTAAAATTTAAAACTCATATTCTTACAGTAACAGGTTAAATTACACAAAGTTACTACCCAGACAGTTCAGTTATTTGCTGATCACCTGGAATACTTTTTCTTTCCACCATTCAGTAATGATAAAAATACAAAAAGGAGGTATCTGGTCACATGCAACATGATAAAAAAAATCCACAAAACAAAACTCCCTTTTAGAATATTTTACACATTAGTGTTTTAAAGCTTTTAACAGAAACCAGGAATGCTACATAAATAATATTTAGCAAACCACATCACATTATCACAAAAGTAATTTTTCAATGGAAAGCCAAAAGCCAATAATCTCAGCACAGTCGGGGGGGAAAGAATACTAATATACACAGATGCAAACAATGTGCATTCTGCAATGTAGGAGGGAAAAGACAGTTCTGAACCATAAAATTGAAATTTTCCCGGTTCCTGAGCTCCAATTCTAACATGGCTTCCTGCTTCTTTAAACCTGCTTTCCAGTGAACTTCTACAGACACAGCAGACCAGGAGACACTCAGAACTCAAAAACAAAATGATTTTTTTTTTATTGTAGGTGGTACTAAATGAGAAAAATTAATTCAAGCAAAATGCTTTTTATAATATGACCAAAAATTCATGCTTTATTTTTAACAAATCTTTTTCATCCTAAAGACTTCATTCAGCCTAATGACTCTGTTAAATGAAAGTCCCAAACTTTTCATTGCAAGTTTAAGCTAAATAACTTCCTGCAAGTCACAGACACAGAGCCAGCTTCTCAAATGACTGTGTCATACCAAAGTAAAATTATATGAATCCTCAACATCATCAGATCATTTCTGAGAGGAAACCGTTGCTGTATAAATAATTACAATTGTACTACATATTCAAGCCCACTTTATAATACTCCCAAGTCACTTTTTCCATTTCAAAGCTGTAAAGCAAAGTTTTTTAATGAATAATATTTTAAATGAAATTCCAGTAAAACCAACTAATCTATATTACTAACCAGGTATCTTCTACAAACTTAAGCAATATAATAACAAAAGATAAACTCCGCATATGTATATAAACTTGTAAATAATACGAACCATTACGCCTCCATGTAATTAAATCAAAATCAAAACATCTGCAAGAAAACAAGAAAATGTCCACAGGAAATCTTTGAAACACAAGAACTACAACCAGGACAAACCAAGAAAAATAAATATTGTAGTAGGAGTTCCACTAGAGCTGTTTATAATGCTAGTTTAAATTACAGGAGTTTTCTTTACAATATAAGTCTATCTCAGCTCTCCAAAGCCAAGTGATAGCTAACAATACAAATCATCATTCAAGTTTTCACCCTACACTTCCAGACTGAGATATGGGGAGAAAATTATTTTGAATGCACAATACCTATGGTTCTTAAACAATATACTTTAATAAGAGTGAGAATACGGATAATCTGCAACTCTTCCAGTTCTAATATGAAACACATGCCACACTCCTTTCTCCTCAAAAACATCCAGAAACTTTTATAATGCATCTCTTATAAAAACCAGTCCACTCCAATCATTCTTTAGTGGTGAAATTTCCCCGTAAGTGGCACAAAAATCGTTCCATTTAGGAACCAATGTTTACCCAAAAGCTAGTACCCAAAAAAATTCCTCATGCAAATATGGCTGAAATGATAGTACTTAAATGCAAATCATAATATTCTCTAGTTAAGGCTCACATTTTTAAAAATAATATTTGTCTTCCCCCATACTTTGGCAGAATTGTCAAAACAAATTTTAAATAGGGAAAACTGTCAGATGCACTGCTAGTAAGCCAATTATCGGCACCCTATCCGAACACTAACTTGTGCTGTTGCAAAAACCTCCTTCTAATCTATGTAGCATTAGGAGGTCCTAAGCACATGTATTTTTTTAAGTGAGAATTTCCTTCCATGAAGGAGAGTCAGAAATCACACACATGTAAAAATTAAATTGGTCCCTCTTAAACTTACCATAAATTAGGGAAATACCAAAGCATGAGTGTAAAAATCCAGTTGTCTGGGTTCAAATGCTGGTTCTACCTTAGCTGTGTGACCCTACTGGTATAGTGCTTCAACCCTGCTAAGCCGCAGCCTATCCTCCTATTAAAGAGAATGGCAATACACCTACCCTTTAGGCTGGTCATGAGCACTGAATGAAAAAGCTCAAGGAAAGCACAGCGCCTGTTGCCCAGGAAAGCCCTCATCTGATTTCAGCTCTTATCATCCTCATCATCGTTTGGTTATTTTAAGTAATGAGAAGCCAAAGAAGACAGAATACTATTAATGAACAAATGTCAAAAAAAGAAATTTTGGTTCCTTATTCTCTTGGTAACAATCAGTTTCAACAGTAGGTTAAGAAACTTTACAATCAACCTTATTACTTTCCAATGAGAAAGCAGATTCTTCACCTATTTTATTTCGTAAGAACAGAGAAACAGCTAGTAAGTTAATACTTTTAATTGTCATCAAGACATCAAGTCTTACTGTAGCAGTTCTCTAGAGACAAACTAAAAATCCATCGCATCACTCCTATTTATAGAGGAAACAATGATAAAGTAGCACACTCACTTTAAAGACCCCTTTCTAAATAAGATCCCTTTGGTGTGCTAGTGTCTTATAGTTTTAGACAACTAAAGCCTACACAAGTTCTCATCTTAAGTAATTTTTAAGATAAATTATTATATTCTATTTCTTGGAGACATACCCACGGTCTTCTTACAAACAACCTTTCAGCTTCTGACCAATTAGGCAAAATCAAACCTACAGGTTAAAGGAGAATCTTCCTAAATGAATAAACTGAATGAAGCCAAAAATATATATAAATCCCTAAGCACAATGGAGCCATGTTATAACGAAATCCATCAGAGCTCAGAACTTAGTGTAAGACAAATCTGGCTTAGAAATTTAGAATGGATCTATATTAGAAATAACTATGTAGACATTTGTAGACCAACTGTTATCCACAAAATTCTGGCAGCGTGAGTCCAAAGGTCAGCACGACTGATTCCAGAGCCTAAGGAAAGAGCTATCCACCTAAAAGGTTCTGAATAAACATCACTGAAAGAGTGAATAATTAATTCCAGAATAGACATAACGAAAGATAAAAGCAGACATGATACTGAAGACTCCACTTTGGGACTATCTCCCAATAAGTCACAACAGAAAAACCATCTTACCATCTACTAAAGTCATTTCCTGTTAACCAACTTTCAAACACTGCACAAAATAATTTAATATAAAAGTGCCTATGGTTATAACATTTTTAAAAATGCATAAGCATTTAACAGCTTTCCCTACTTGACTGGGCCAGCAAGCAAACATTTGCATAAAATGCGGAATTTCATGAAATCATAATCCTCAACAGGCATATGAACAAGCACACCAAACAGAACATTTTACAAATACAAATGCCCTAACCCTCCCCATGAAATGAATGTAGCATTAAAACATTAAACTAAAAAGCAGTACACACCTTTAATGCAATTTTGACTCTTTTAATCTTTTTGACCTTTTCAACTGTCTTTGGCCGACAATGTAAAAAGCAGATTGGAAGAATGTTAGTATGACAGCTGACAAGATCACTGGCAGATTAATAATAGAACAGTCAAGCAGGAGAAAGAGTGTTTTTGTAAATCCTGCCTACTTCAAAAAGAACAAATATGTCATGCCACTGAGTATATTGGCCATTTTCAAATTATATTAAGAGCAAAAACAGTTTAAAAATCTAAAGAAAAATCCTATATTATAACTTACAGGATTCAGGGTATTACACTGGTCTATAGGATTCTTGTAATCAGTCTTCAGTTCATCAAAAGCTATAATCTAAAATAAAATTAAAGTTAGTTAGGACCTTTAATAAAAAGCAGCAACAAAACTGCCTCATCATCAAATGATAATTGAATAAAGTTAATAAAACAAAAGCAAAAGTATACCAATACTACATGTACCAATTTACAGTAAATTCACTATGTCCTAATAAATAATACCATTTATGATCTGGTATCACTGTGATAAATATCTTCAATTTTCAATTTTTCAATGCCTCTATTCAAATTATTTTCTCTTCTTAAAATGATCTTTTCTATCAAAACTCGTCATCCTAGGGGAACCTGGTTGGCTCAGTGGGTTAAAGCCTCTGCCTTCGGCTCAGGTCATAATCTCTGGGTCCTGGGCTCTCTGCTCCGCGGGGAGCTTGCTTCCTCCTCTCTCTCTCTCTGCCTGCCTCTCTGCCTACTTGTGATCTCTGTCAAATAAATAAATAAAATCTTTAAAAAAAAAAAAATTCGTCATCTAAAAACCCTCTTCCTACATCAGCTCCACTCTGCAGGTTTCCCTGACTCCCCTGGGGCAGAAATAATTGCATACATGTCTAAGAGCCCCAGAGCACAGGGCTTTATGATACTACCAATATGGCATTTCTTCCAGTGGAGTATCTGTGTACAGGTTTGTGTGTCCCTTGGGGTGAAGTTTTTTTTTTTTTTTTAAGATTTTATTTATTTATTTGACAGAGATCACAAGTAGGCAGAGAGAGGCAGGCAGAGAGAGAGGAGGAGCAGGCTCCCCACTGAGCAGAGAGCCCAATGCGGGACTCCATCCCAGGACCCCGGGATCACAACCTGAGCCGAAGGCAGCGGCTTTAACCCACTGAGCCACCCAGGGGCCCCCGGTGAAGTATTTTCGATCATTTGTGCGTGCCCCACCCACATCAGGGCTCAGTGGGACACTAGAGATGGACTCACATGCTTCAGTTTGTTCCCACTGTGCCCAAATACATACATTTCAAAGTCCTGCTTCAATAGGGAATAACAAGAAATGGCCTCAGAATAGAGGAATACCAGGCCTGGACTGCCACACAGAGTCGCGCAATTTCTGCATGGGACAGAAGGCCAGGATGGAAGCTCAAAGCCAGCCCGTGCACCCTGGCATCGGCTGTACATCAGGCTCTGCACGGAGAAGCTTGTCTGCGCGGGCAGGAGGATTTTCCTAATTCTTCTGCCCCAAGAGGCATCTTGTTCTAATGCACCTAATGGCATCATAGAAGCAAGAGCTGCCCCGTTCAAGGCCATGATAAAAGTCATCCATCTAACCTCCTTCTGGGTCCTATGCACATCTCCTACACTTGAGGGTGATTTCCCGAGGTCACCAAACTAAAAACTGAAGAAGGGTAACCCAGGTAAGACCAACTTCTCACAGTAAGAGGAGTCAAACAGTTATAAATGTGGTAACAGGAGAGAGATTTCATCCACTTATGAAAAATATGAAAAGATTGTTTTTGTCTACACTCTGGAGAAATGTGGCTGTAAAACAGGGTCACTTAATGCACAACTTCAAAGTCAAAATGTATTAAAAATCAAAATAAGGGCAACACACCACTTTGTGGTACTTGGTCAGATGTCAAAATAAGAAGCCATAGGCACCAAGTTTATAGGAGAATGATTTTAGTTGCTGCCACTGGTCATGCAGGAGATAGAGAACTCAGTCTGCCTTTCCACTTGTGAATTAGGAATAGTATCTTCGTGTGTGAGGCTGTGTTACTCAATATTACCAGTAATCAATGGAGTTCCCTATTCCTAGCTTTTACTGTGCTGGCTTATTTACCTGTTAAAGTTCTTCACTTCATAAAAAGATGGTTGTTGTTTTTTAATTTCTAGAATTTTACAAAATGAACCAACCTGACCAAATAAAAATTCTATCTAAAATAGGAATAGAAAAACATAATTAGACATCAAGATGTAAACTCCATGACAATTTTGTTGTACTGGCTGCTATGTCCCTAGCCGGGGCACATACTTAAATGTTCAATCAATATCTATTGAAGGAAAGGGACAGAGGCCAGTCGGGGGGTGGAGGGGGGTGGCTGGCTTAAAAAGAATACAGAACTTACCAAAAGGCATTTGTCTTTGTTAATGAAACCTAACATGTATAAATGTTATAAATGTTAAAAATATAAATGTAGGGGCACCTGGGTGGCTCAGTGGGTTAAAGCCTCTGCCTTCGGCTCGGGTCATGATCCCAGGATCCTGGGGTCGAGCCCCACATCGAGCCCCACATCGGGCTCTCTGCTCTGTGGAGAGCCTGCTTCCTCCTTTCTCTCTCTCTGCCTGCCTCTCTGCCTACTTGTGATCTCTATCTATCAGATAAATAAATAAAATCTTTTAAAAAGAAGAAATAAATAAATGTACAACTAGAAGATACTAATTTCTGATTACTTATGGATATTATTAACCAAATACCTGACATTTGCTGTGTGATATATCCCCAATGCGTCTTAGTAATAAAGTTCAAAGTAAGGACTCTCTCGCAAATAAAATTACTTGCCTATAGTAAGATCCAATTTAATAGCAGAATATAAATCTTATGTTTTAAAACTAACTCTTTTGACTGGACATTTTCTTCAGGTGACCTCAAGGGATCTTTTAACGGGTATGTTACTGTATGAGCTTCTGTTTGAGCACGATAAGCTGGACTTTTCAACTCTTCTGTAAAGATTAACCTACTGGTTTTCGTTATCTTTAGTGACTGTGCATCTGGACAAAGATATTCACAAAAGTCCCACAGAAGTGTTAAGGCAGAACAGATATATACCTAAAGATAACAAACTATGCAATTCAGAATACCTTCAAATTTGATGCATGTCTTTAGGGAATGACTTCTGTTCAAACATACCTATGCTCTTATGTCTACTCTCCACAGAGTATCAATCACATGAACTAGGAGTAAACTGACAGATGTAACCGTTAGCACAAAAAAAAATCCTCCATACAATGATTAATGTAAACAGGATTCTTTGAATTTCTATTTGAAATTTCCAAAATGAGTTTTCTGATACTTAAATGACCTAAGAAAATAAACTGAAGGTTATGTAGTTAATAGAAAAATCAAAATTATATACTTTAGAGTTTTCAATCTGTTCCTAAAGGATGCATAATCATCTGAACTATGAAGAAATCCCTAAGGATAAAAGCTCTCAATTAATCTGTGGAGTATAAATGAATTTTTTAAAATTCTATAATAGGACTTAAAATTATCAGAAACATTCTCATTTCAACACAAACTAAGTTACCCATTTTTAAAATTTATTTTTTATTATTTTTTTAAGATTTTATTTATTTGAGAGGGAGGGAAGGGGACGGAGAGAGAATAAGAGGGGTGAGGGGCAGAGGGAGAAGCAGACTCCCTGCTGAGCAGGGACCTCCACACAGGGCTCAATCCCAAGACCCTAAGATTATGACCTGAACCAAGGGCAGATGCTTAACTGACTGAGCCACCCAGGTGCCCCAAATTACCCTTTTTTTTTTTTTGCAGTTCAGATTTTCCTTAAGCCAAACAAACAGGTTCAAAATGTAAACAAAGCCATCCACAGCTTTCTGGCTTAGAATCCTCATGTCTCAAAAAGACAAAGAGTACCCATCAAGCAGGAAATGACTTAAATTCACATCTACAAATGGAAGGGAGCCACACATTTCAATTCCACCACAGGCTTACTAAAGTGGAGCTAGTTTGCATTCCAAATTATCTTTATTTATTGTTCTTCCACCAAAGAGCCTAAACTGCTCTTAATTTATTGGTTCCTACTCACAAGCGTTTTGAGGGAACAGTTACTGAACAGCTTACCTAAGCATTCCCCACTATACTGCAATTAGGTTCTAAAATAATTGCAAACACAATCACACTCTTATCAAAAGAGAATAATTCATGGTTATCATTCTACATTTGAATTTTTTTTTTTTTTAACACAAGACACTGCTGCCATTTAAATCATTCCGGCAGGCTATATTCCCTAAGAAATCTTTGTTTTTGGCATGATGAAACCTGACTTAAAATGTACATGAATGAACATGTACAATCAAAAGACTGGGGCCCCTGGTGGCTCCGTGGGTTAAGCCTCTGCCTTGAGCTCAGGTCATGATCTCGGGGTCCCCGGATCGAGCCCCGTATCGGGCTCTCTGCTCAGTGGGGAGTCGGCTTCCCCCCCTCTCTCTGCCTGCCTCTCTGCCTACTTGTGATCTCTGTCAAATAGATAAAATCTTTAAAAAAACCAAATCATTCAAAAGACTAATATTCCAGAAGCCACTAAAAGAATATGAGGCGGGCGAAGCAAATATAAGATACATTTTTAATGAATGCTGACTTCCAGAAGGCTGCTTCTAATTTTGTGCTAGAGAAACAAGAATCCTTAAAAATCTGTTGTAGAACTGTCACGAGGAACTTACTTGTTCCTTATAGAAACCAGTAAGGATGTGCTTCTAACCTGCAGCAAGATGTTAGTAAAAAGAAAGAAAAGAGAAAACAAAAAACTGCCCTGGGGAAGTTTAAGATTTGTGAGCATTTTCGAAATCAAATTAAAACTACCTCTACTGAACCCAGCTACCCTGAAGACGGGCGGCTAGGAAGAGTGTCTCTCGAGAAAATCTGGCGGTCAAAGTATGATTTAGGGGAAAAGTTCGGAGACGCAGTCACCAAAGTGATGAATCCAATCTGCATCAAAGTTCACAAGGGAAAAGAATCCGGAAAAGGGGGCGTTCTACTCGAAGAGCGCCCAACAAGTGCTGAAAACAGAGTTGGAAATTCATCTAAAGTAGGCTATCCGATCTCATCTGGGCCACACTCCGGCAGAAACCCGGAAAGAAAGACAATGTGATTAAATAACAGTAACCGGCAAACTTCGTTCCCGCTAAGCACGCAGCATGCCTCGGTGCGCCCTTGACATCCTCCCCGGGGATGCCGCGCCTGGGGCCGGCTAGGGTCCGCGCGGGAGAAGCGCTGTCCCGCAAGGGCCCCCGCAGGACCGCGGCCGCCCCACCCATCCACGGAGGAGTAGCGGCGCGCGCGGCCTGCGAGGGGACACAGCGGGTGCACCCATCGGGCCACCGCAGCCTGGACGCACACCCCCCGGACCTGCAGCCCCCGGCTCGCAGACGGAGTGCTCATAGAGCCCTCACCGCGCGGCCTGCCTCGCTTCGGCCCCGTCGCCCGGCGCGCGCACCTCTGCGGGCCGTCGCCGCCCGGACCGCCAACCCGGGGCGAGAAGAGGCTGCGCCGCCTCCTCTCCCTTCTTCCCCCGGCCCCGGCTACTCACGTGCCAGATGGCGAAGAAGATAAGCGCGGCGGTGAGCAGCAGCGCCAGCATATAGCAGAAGGCCGCGAACGTGAACGCCATGGCCGGGAAGGAGGAGCAGCGAGCAGCGCCGGTGCCAGCGGAGAAAGGCGGCGCAGGGCCCTCTGGGTAAAACCATTCACTTCCCCCGGCCGCAGCCACGACCGCCGCCGCCGCCGCCGCCGCCGCTGCCGCCGCCACGGCGCCCGCCCTCCCTGCGCGCCTGCGCACCAGCTGAGGTGCGCCTGCGCCCTCTGATGGCCAAAGCCTGCGATGCACTTACATTGTCCGCGCCCGTGACTGATTTTTCTTTCCTTTCCTCGTTTATTCTTTGAACAAACATTTATTGAATGAGTGCCTAGTATGTTTCAGGCGCCGTGCTTCTCCTTTGAGATACAAAGATGAGAAACATAGTTCTTGCGCTGAAAGAACTTAGTATAGTGCCGGAAATGAACGCTTAAATAAATCATTATGGTATTACAACCCTGTTAACGCAAGTCTGCGGCTCGTGATGAAAGGTCAGAGAAGGGCATCCATCCCGTTCTGCAGCGTTCAGAGCAGGATTCCTGGAGTATCCGTTTCTTAAGCTGAGGCTTATGGGATGAGTAGAAGTCCAGGCAAAGAGAAGGCAGAACCAGAACTCCTAAGAGAGGGTTCAGCTTGACCAGAGAGAGAGAGAAAGAAAGAGAGAGAAGGAGGAAGGAATGAAGGAAGGAAAAGAAAGGAAGGGGGGTTGAGGAAAGGAAAAGAGGAAGAAAGGAGAGATGGAGGGAGGAAAGAAAGAAAAAGAAAGGAAGGAAGGAAGGAGGAGGAAGGAAGGGAAAAAGAGGGAGGGAAGGAAGGCAGTAAAGGAGGACGAAAGAAAGATCTGTCTCAGGTGAATCCACCAGCAGTTCTAAATTAGTGGAACCTAGCAAAAAACAGTGTTGAGAGTTAGGGGTTAGCTAGGGTTTAGATCAGAGAGGGCCTTATAAGCTTGGTTTTGTTCTTACACGGTTGTGACCCACAAAATTGATTTACCACCTGCTAACTGACCTCTACTGATGGAAGTGGAAATCATTGAAGGCGTTTAAGCAAGAGAGGGACATATTAGATTTGTATTAAATTCATTCACCCTAGCAAATTGTATAGAGATAGGTTTAGAAGTGGAGTTCATCCAGTGCTGTCCAACAAAACTGGCAGCAATAGTGGAAATTTTCTTTTTCTGCACTGCTCAATACAGTAGCCACTAGCACATGTGGCTACTGAGCCCTCGCAATGTGGCTAGTATGATTATGGAATTCAACTTTAAATTTTACTTATTTCCATTAATTAAAATGTAAGTAGCCACATGTAGATAGTGGCTACTGTCTTAGATAGTAGCTCTATACTACCAGGATTATATGGCACCTAAGTGCACATCATGAAGGTATTCTCTCCAGATAAACAAATGTCCACATTAGGGCACAGGAATGCAAGATGTTTGTGCAGTATACAAACTGCCCAACTGTGCACCACAATCCTGATTAGAGGAGTGCGAGAGCAGCAGGAAGGAGCGCACAGCAATGGCCCCAGAAGAAGCTGCTGTGGCTCTGACGAAAGCAACAGAAACCAGGAGAGAAAAGAAAGATAGATTTGATAGCATCGGAGAGTTAAGCTCAGCAGGATAGATGGGATGCAGTGGTGAGAGAAAGGAAGGCTTCGATGAAGGTGTTCGGTACTAACAGCAAAATACAACATTGGGCAATATTTGTCCAAGAGAGTTCATCATCTAATGAGGGGTAGATGCAGTTTCCTGGCGTCAGGGAAGTTCGGGGGCGGGGGGGCGGGGGGCGTGGGGATTGTCTAAGCCAGACTATGAGATCCAGCCTGGTTCTTATACATAAATTCTGTCTACACATTGGGAAGTGATGTTCATCACTAAGAACCTCCAGGTCCTCCTACCTTTTAGCAACAAATTATTCTCTTGATTCACTTGAAAGATATCTTTCCCTTACCTGGTAACTACGTCCAGCACCTTACTACACAAAATGGAACTGCCCCCCAGGAACAAATCCTTGGTTCTAGAAGGGACGTCCCAAGTTTCACCCGAGGAGATGGAGAGAGTTGGCAAGAGAAATTTCATCTGTCCCAACCCCTGTAACTGCTGTTATATAAAATCCAAGCTCCTCCACTCCATTCAAGGGTAACAATTTAGGTATTTCAGTGAGGGTTTACTGAGCACCCATTCTGTATTATGTGGAATTCCAATTCCCTCAGTAGCTGGGGCAATTCGAAGTTCTTTCCCATTTTACCAGAACATGCAGGTAAATTGTGGACTTGCATAGTCTAGTAGAGGAGCCATTTAGTCACAGGGCTATTTAAATTTAAATAGATAAAATTAAATAAAATGAAAAATTCAGTTCCTCAACTATGCTAACCATACTTCAAATGCTCACTAGCCTCGTGTAGCTGGTGGCTACGATGGTGGACAATGTAGATTTAGAATATTTCCATCACCACAGAAAGTGTTGTTCACACTGCTTTAGACAATATTACACAACAGTGATTGGTTAGAGAATACACCCATTTTAATGAGGGCAAAGAGCTAATGAGATCAACCAACTATAGATGAGGCAGTCAGTGAGGAAGATAATGGGTTTACTTGACATTTTGGAGAACCATTACAAGTAGCAAGTAATTGATACCATCCTCATTCAATCAATTCTCAGCATTCTTCATAAGTAGCATTAACCCTTTTACCTCGTGGGAGTAATTTTGTAGTATATACTGAATTAAGTTCCTCATTCTACTTATATCTAGGACTGGAGCTGGATAATATGGCAAAGAAATATTAATCTTATGTTCTCTCTCTCTCTCTCCTGCACCCCCCTTATCCCACTCAGACTTCCTTTGTTCAACTTCCCTTTCACCAGTTTGGTCCCATTACACCCACATTGGCCATGCCCCTGACCCAAATAGCTGGACACAGGTCAGCCAGCAGAGAACTAGGAAAAAAAAAAAACCAACAACAAAATACAAAGCATGCAGTCTAAGAATGAGACCCAAAAAGGTCAGACACACACCTAAAAGAACTTTCTAGGCCCCTAGACTAGATAGAGAAAGACAGTAGTGGGAAAAGGGAAGGGAAGGTGCTGAGCAGTTAAGAGAATGTGAGCTCAAGATATCTCCAAGCCTCTACAGGAACAACCTCAGGCTTGGCAATCCCCAGGGAGTAGCCTGTCCTCCCCCCTGAGCTCAGCTCATCCATCATCCAAGTGGTAGTTATGTTTGCCACTCCACTCAGCACCCCATCCAGCCAATGCCAGGGAGACAATCCTCTTTCTATGGCCAAGGAAACTCATAAACCACACACTTCCCCCAACACAATGGGGAGCAGTAAGTAGGACACTTAAAGGCATGATAGTAACATAAGAGGGAAAGCTCTTGGACTCTCGTGAATTTGTACTCAACCAACTTGAGCTTTCCCACAGATATGGAATAATAGGTGAATGGTAATCCTAGTTACAAAAATCATATGGTCCCCATGATGCTTTGGGAGCATCTGGGCCCTGGCCCCGAGTAATGAGGCACTTCCAAGAGGACTGAACCCTGCACATAGAAAATTATAGGCCAGCAGTTCCCAATCTTCCAGAAGAGGTTTGTACATTTGAAGGAAAAGCAATGTCACCTGGGAGTTGTGCGTGGCACATGGATCTGGACAGCGACATGGGACTTGGAAAGAATAGCTATGGAGCTGAGAAGAATGTGAGGTGTAGCAGGAAGTATTGGTTGCCCCCAAAGCCACCCCACTTCTTTCTTGTTGCTGGAGCACAGGTTTTTGTCCAGGATTCATGGCCCCCATGCCATGTGCTTAGAGGAAGAGCCCTTCCAAGCCCAAGGTTTTGGGAAAAGGCAACTCTTGTCTCCGGAGTGATGTCTGACTCCCGGTTGCTCTCCATAAACAGTTGAGCTGATGACTATCAGTGTAATTTTTTGTTTACTATACACATTTCTAAAACGTTGGGTTACAGCCACATGCCCTACAGGGCATTTGTCTATCCAGCAGGTTGTGGCTTCTCAGTGTCAGGTGGCTGTGTCATCCACAGTGCCCTTTGCCCTGGAAATACCTGTTACACAACCATTTGCAAGAAGAATCAATGTACAGAAATGACTCACTCAACAATTCCATGTGTGCAAAATATGTCTTCATTGTTATTGTTCCTATGTGTCTTTTTTTTCATAAAATCACATAAAAGTAAAATTTAAAGATTGTGAAAGACTCAGATTTTAAGAGTATGAGGACTTTCAATACATGCATAAGTCCATGTAATAACCACCCCCACGCAAGACAGAGAACATTGCCATCACCCCACATAATTCCCTCATGACCCACCGCCTAGGCAACAACTGTTCTGCTTCCAGTACCATAGATTAGCTTTACCTGTTCTTGAATTTCATTAAATAGAAACATCTGCATTCTTTGTGTCTGCTTGCTTGGCTCAGAATAACTTTTGGGGGCTTTTCTCTTTGAGATTCTTCTACATTGATGCATGCATCAATAATTCATTCTTTTTTTTAAAGAAACAACTTTATTAAAATATGGTTTACAAAAAATAAAATGTACTCATTTTAAGTGCACCGTGGGGGCTGGGCTGCAGGACTCTAATGCGGAAGGCATGGGACCCTCTGGGGTAAACCCAGAAAACTCAGTCTGTGTGGCTGGAGCAAGGTGCTTCCAGGTCTCAGGCCATATTCCAACTTCAGGGAGGCTCCGGTGAACAGCCGTCCGGGGGTCAGGCTCTTGTCATGAGTCATCCCCATGCTCTATCATTTCTATCATGAGCTAATGCCATGACAGGGACGGATTAAAACGAAACCCCAGAAATTTCAACAAGGAGTGTGTGCTATCAATATGGAAACAATTAAACCACCTCACTCAGATATACAAAAGATGTAACTAAAGATTTCCCTTGATTGAAGTTTAAAAAATGTCATTTTCCCCAAATTAACTTATATTACGATTGTAATCAATATCTCAATGAGATTTGGAACGAAATTATTTTAAAATGTCATTTTCCCCCAAATTAATTTATATTACCATGATTGTAATCAACACCCCAATGTGATCTGGAGCTAAGTTACTTTAAAGTTGACCTTAAGGGGCACGTGGCTTCGGCACAGGGCATAACCCCAGGGTTAACCCCTGGGATCAAGCTGCATAGGGTTTCCTACACAGTGGGAAGCCTGCTTCTCCCTCTTCTGCTCCCTCTGCTTGTGTTCCCTCTCTCGCTGTCTCTCTCTGTAAAATAAATAAATAAAATCCTTTTTTAAAAAAAATTAGGATAATTTGAGCCTTTGATAAAGGGCTCAGACTACAGACTAGGAAGAGATACCGCAGTCCTCAACGTTCTGCTGTTCCCATCACCAAGCCTAAGGAAGGAGGGGAAGTAGTGGTTACGAGGATTCAGAAAGAGAAGTCTGTCAAGTGGATGAATGACTTTCCATGGAAGGCCATTGCCTGCCGAGCCCCTAACGGAGTGATGAAGGGAATAAGTACCTGTCTTCCCTCTCCATCCTCCCCGGAGATTGGCTGACCTCGAGCAGAAATCGGGAGGCAAGGGAACCACTGATGTATTTCCTCAAGCTCAGCCTTCTGGGGCCAGGGGCCAAAGTGGAGAAAGGTGGAAAGTGATTCCGGAGAGGCAAACGGAAAACGGAAAACATCCAGCTCAGGAGCCAAACCACGGATCAACTGCGAGACTGGAGTGAAAACAGTTTCCGAAATACGAAACCTCTCCTCCCATGTGCCATGGGCTTCAGCAAAATGAGTTAATAAAATAGGGAGATCCAACCAAAAGGCTCCAACTAAGAAGCAAGGAAGGGAAGCTTCCAGATGACACGCTCATGCCTGTAGAGCCTCCAGCACAGTTTTAGAGGGAAGACAGATGGGGAAGGACGTCTCCAGGAAGGAGGGGGGAGGGGGAAGAAAGAAAGAAAACCTAATAAATTTTCTTTTTTACTTTTCCCTGGAAACTATTATTTAACTACATATTTCTTAAACATATGTAATTCCGATTCTCCTTTCTTATTTTAAATCTTTGGAATGGACAGATTTTCTTATTTGCTGAAGCATTTGGTAGAATTGCTAGGCATTTGAGCAATCCATTGGAGGTATCTGAGGGAAAAAAACAATAATTACATTGAAAACTAAGAAAATGGGGACAAAATATCATTGTTTAATTCAAGTCAAACAAAAGTTATAGAAAGGGGAATCATGAAGAGACCCTACAATGCCATACAAAGACGCAGAAGATGACTTCTAGGAAAGAATCAGCATTGGAAGGCTTGCCCTACTCTGGGAACTCAAGGCCTAGTGTTCAATAGAGAAGCAACAACATCCAAAAGAACAGCAACCTATTTACCAGCAATATGTGCACGCGTGAAAAAGGAAACGGACCCAGCAGGTTAGAGTCTATGGCCCTGGGCAGGCACATAAGCTAACGTCTTTTCTGTCTCTGCCCTCATGTCCCCAGCACCATGGGGGAAGCGCCAGTAGCAGGACAAGAGAGCAGAACTTGAGGACAGGTGCTCCCTCCTGCCCCTCCCAGAACAAATTTAATGTGCGCTGAAGGAGAGAAGAAGTTTGAATCTAATAGAAGACTGAATTTTTAAAAGGAACAGAACCGAATCTTAGTAACACAAAAAGGCACTTGTAACTGAAATATTATGGAAATAGATCACCAAGGATGACTTTTAGCCTGAGGGAAAAAGGAGAGGTCTGATGGGGAATGGAGGTATCATTTTTTGAAAAACACCCCCAAAATTGTTATGTGATGACTTTTGAGAGTCCTTCTTCAGACCAGTTACAAAAATTAGACAACGATCAGATGGTGGTCAGTGCTGGCCAGAGAATTAGAACAGCTGGGACATGGTGGAAGGTGTTGATACCTTGGGATGAAGCATCACAGAGAGCCTCCGGGAGGGGCCCAGTGAAGCTCAGTTCAGAACAAAGGACTCAGCAAACGACTACTGGGGAGGTGGGTGCAGAAAAGCGAGAGTGGGCAACCTTCCTGGGAAGAAGCTACCGATAGTGAGAACGCTTAAGCTCGGCATGTTTAAAGAACAAAAATGGCGGGGCACCTGGGTCGCTCAGTGGGTTAAAGCCTCTGCTTTTGGCTCAGGTTGTGATCCCGGGGTCCTGGGATCGAGCCCCACATGGGGCTCTCTGCTCAGCAGGAAGCCTGCTTCCCCCTCTCTCTCTGCCTGCCTCTCTGCCTACTTGTGATCTCTGTCAAATAAATAAATAAAATCTTTAAAAAAAAAAAAAAAGAACAAAAATGGCTCAAGTGCAGTGGGCTAGGAGAAGAGGCCAGAAGAGGGTCGGAGAAGCGTGTACGGATAGATCTGAGAGCTGTCCCTGATGGCGGAGGAAGCAAACTGTACCCTCCCTGATGGCAGCAAGGCAAAGAGACATGCTTCTTGAGGGCCAGTCTGAACCCTGAGGAAGGGAGCTGAACAGGAGACACAGAGCATGCTTGCACGAAAGGAGGGTGTTTAGTTAGGCTGGGGAATGGTGGCAGGTGAAACCAGAAGTCGTACTAGAATTAGCTTCTCTGGCATGCAAGTGAACAGACATGTCCACATTAACCTCATTCCTGGTAGGGGTGGACACGCAGAGGAACCCAGAGAGAGCTAAGCAACCAACCAGGCCTCAGAAAGAGGGGACTCTGAGGAGTAGCCCTGGGTCAGAGGAGGCCCTAGGAAGCTAAAAGGCGGGAGTGTGGCTCTTCAGCATGGGGCTCTGCCTTTAACGTGCTTCAGCTACTCTGTGAGCCTGCTTCCTTCTAGGCTGCCCCAGCCAACATCTTCTCTCCCTCTTCTCTAACTAATGGCATTCTTCCAAGCTCAGTTGCCACTTGGAGAGAATGGGCACCTCTTTCCAAAGTCAGGATTTGAAAAGTACCTCTTGGTAGTGACACTGGGAGAATTTGGCCCAGCTCATTGTTTGGTCCCAGTAAGGCAAACATCTCAGATGCGAGGCTCTTGAGTTCAACCAGGGGGTGCTGGAATGAGAGACCCTGTGCATCTTGAGGATGGAGAGGGGCTGCAGACAGCAAGTACAGCCATGTGGGACAAGTCATGGCGACCTAAAGGGCTTTGGCAAGGAGGGGTGGCTGGGGCCTTTCTACCTCACGAAGGGCTGCAGAACATTTGGGCTTGGCTGTCCACCACAGGTGAGAAGTAGGCCAAAATGTGAAGGGCTTTACATTCTAGGATGAGAATCTTTGCTTAATCATGTAGGTGGTGGTGACAAGGAGTGTCTCACTCACGCACGCTCTCTCACGCACACACACACACACACACACACACACGTATTTTCTCTGGGGACTACAGCATGGCTTTTGAGTGCAACCTACGCATTCTGCTTTTTCTTTCCTGTAATTGGAGAAGGGGGGTTACCGAGGCAGGGCACTTTCAAGTCACCTGGGGTCAGATCTCAAGAACAAGAGACGGTGTGAAAACTCCCTGACGCTCAGCAGTAAGATCTTTAATTTACTTGCTCCCCAACCTAGCGAAAAATATACTGTAAAGGATTCAACATCCACTCAGCGTGTGTCCTCATGCAAATGATAGTGGGCCCACCCTGGGACATTAAGTGGTCAGAAATGCTTTTTGCTGCTGAAAAGTGAAAAGACCAAAAAAACAAAAGCAAAAACAAACAAAACCAACCAACCAAACAAACAAAAAAAACCAACGTGAAAAAATTTAGGAGCTGGCTGTTTTGAATAGGTAAATGGCAAATTTGAGAAATAATACCTGTTTCCAAGCTCTGGGCAATTCTCCTTGTGAGATTCTTGAAGACAGGAAGACAATAAACTATTCCTTTCACAAACATGAACAAATCATGACTTTTAGCATGTATTCAATCACAGGAAGTGTATGGTAGACTCTACAAATTAGGTAAGTAGTGGTGTCTTGTATTCACTCGACAGCTATGAAACACAAACCATGCAGAAGTAGTCTAAACAATAGTCTAATAGTCTAAAACAAAGGCAAGATGGACCTTCAATCGATGTCAAATAAATAGTGACATATTATATTCAATAAAAGATCCTTCAATTTGATTTCTTAGAAGTGCACAGCCCCTTTAGCTTATGGTTTTCCCTTTGAGAGCAAAGAGTTCATCATTTGAGATAATGCCCTCTGCCACTACAAACAAATCATTTTAGCCTCAGAACAAGTTTTAGAAATCTTTATAGCCTTGTTAAATTCTCCCTCACCCATTCCAGTTTTTGCCAAGTGGTTCCTATTTATTTTGCCTCTCAGTTTTTTCCAGAGAAAGTGAGCTGCTGAATCTGTGTGGCTCATGCAAAGGCCACAACTAAGCCAGGCAGGTAATGATAACTCCAAAAGGGAGAGGAGGTGAGAAAAAAAATGAGAAGCCAGAAGTTCTTTCATGTTAACATTTTATTTAAACCAGTACAAGCACCATGCTTAACAGAAGACTGTCCAAAATAAACATGCAATATGAACTAGCAGAGACTGAAATCACAGCTTTAAGAAGTTGTGCCAGTTGTTGAGTTTGTTAAATGATGACAGGGAACTGTTAAAATTCACAAGACTAAACCATTAATGTTTCAAGCCTCCTAAATGAGATTATATTGGACCATCCAGATCAGTGGGAACTGCCCTGGCAAGTTAGTGATCTCAAACAATATTCAAGTAATATATGTGTATGAACTATATTCCAAAAAGCAAGAAAACACAGTTTCTATCACAATCTTAACATAGTTGTTCTGAATATTATAGGAACATGGTCACTGATTTGAAATGTCAAACGGCATAACAAGAAACAAATTTCTCAAGAATATTCAACTTGGGACCACTGGTGTTAAGTCACCTAAGAAGATTTACATTCTTCCAGAAATACAAAATAAGATTTGTCCAGAAATGTTTGAGACACTTTTTCACACAAGTTGTAAAGGCTCAAATTCTATAGATTCCAGTATTATCAGTCCATTGAACAAACAGGGAAAGCAACCGTACTAAGAATATTTGAATTGACAGAATACAAGTTACTTTCTACTTCCACCAAATATCAGCATTTAAACTCTTATGAAAATATCTATTCATCACTAGTCCACATTATGGATTAATGACATTGCTCAGGTTTTAAAGTAGTCCAAACGTTTTTTTAAGTATACCTTCCTTACTATCTATATAGGTGGGGAACAAAGACAGCCAAATTTAATTTGGCAATAAATTCCTCTAACTGGAAATTTTTAGTTAAAGTGTCAGACCAGGATACAGTTTATGGCTACATTTGACTCCTGAAAATAGGAGATAAAAGGGAAGAGAAAAGTGCTGACAGACATTTTGCTACAAAGGGTTGTAACGGTAATAAAAAATTTAGTTACACCCTCTTAAACAAGAGTATGTTTAACTGCACTATGCATTTGGTAAACTTTTTAGAAATAGACAATTTGAACATTTATTTTAGAAGTCAATTAAACAAAAAACGGTCTAACAACCTTTCTCCTAACATGATTGCTTCAATACCAGAACAAAGCGAAGACTATTCAAAACTCTGACATTTTGGAATTTCAGCATAGTAACCTGAGAACAGTTTTCTTCATATGTCATTTATGTTGCCACCAAAACCGTACTAAAAACATGCTAGGATTACTAGTTGACTCTATTAGATGCTATGCAGAACTTATGCAAGGCCAATAATTTCAAAACTAATGCTGACTTAGAAGACCATGAAGGAGGTTCCCAGGAAAAAAGCTGATGCCAAAAGGGAAAGATTATGACATAAATGGGAATGGCTGCACCAGAAAGCTATGGAATGTAAAAACTGGAATTATCCAATCTGGAGTTATTATATGAGAGAAGGCAGAAAAAGAGAGCAAATTGAACATATACTTGAAAAGAAGAATGCAAAATTTGGTTACATGGAAGGGAAGTTTACATAAAAGTCTGAGAACATTCTAGAGCATTGGATGTGTAAATCTCCCTAATCTCCTATAGGACAGAGGGAGCCAAAACATGTTGTCTTGCAAAATACATGTTATTGATAAGGAGTCAAACAAGCTCAAAAAAGCATGATTTATCACAGCTCTTTGTCCCTGTTAGAGAACTAAGTTCTGTTTATGGAAGTCAGTAGCCTCTGACAATATGGAGGACTTTTAAATTTGAAAACTAAACAAAACAACTAAAACATGCAAGACAAAATAAAGAACATCATTAAAAAATACATTCTTGCAGCACTAGTTTCTCTTATTGCTGCAAACATGGTGAAACGAAATCTTATTTCCTTCATTTAAAAACATTAAAAACACTCTCATTCACCTGGGTTATATCTGCATTTCCACAGAATTATAAGCATTATTCTCCAATATCAAAATAGCTGTTTAAAGAATTCATAATTTGTAAACTTCCTGGGTGAAGGTGTCTCTCTCTCTCTCTCTCTCTTTCTCCCCCTGAAAATTAGAATAAAGAATCCTTCCCATTCATTAACCAAAACAAATGCCCACTCTAGCACTTCCTCTTCTCCAACTAACTTCCTATTGCTTCCCGTTTTTTAGATTAGTGAAGCCAAACAGTGTTGGCCACAAAAGAGTCAATATTGTGAAAATTCCAACTATCTTTACCTCTTTATTAGTGTTGGCACAGAAACCTTAAAAAAAAAAAAAGGCAGAGAATACATAAATGAAAAATACACCAACATAAAATAATGCCTTTATAGTTTTGAAATGACTAAGATATTCTTAATATAAGAATTCACTCACCAAATTTGGTTAGTCTTTAGAGTCCTAAGACCTTTTGTCAAATTAATGTTGAACAGTTACTTGTATGTTGTTCTTAAAGTACACTATATATTAGAATCCTTGCTTTATGCCAAGGATGCCAACAAGACGTATGTCCAGTTCAGAATATCTTCTGACATTTAGGATAGAAGATGCAATTTCTACTGATGTATTAATGTTATTAACTCTGGCCAAGTTTTTAAGATAAGTTAATTTTTCCTATGGCACAAGGGTAATCATAAATATACCCCAAATTATAACTTTCAACTGCCATATATTCACCAATGCAAGCAGATAGTTGGAATTTTTAAAAATATGAAGTTGATTTTATTACAAATTTTAGATACACACATTAGAAAATTGTTTTACTTGGACCCCTTACAAAAGTATTAATTTCACCAAATCTGGAATACTGGCAGTGTAAAAGTCTTAAACTAACTTTAAAGCTAACAAATCAAAGGCACAGTATTAACACATTTAAAATAACTTGTGTTCACAAGACAACATTAAGAGGTGCTTTATAAATAAGGTGTTATTAACCTAGATGCAAAACTAGCTATGATACAACCAGGAATGAAGTTCTTGATTAGTTCCAATCTATCAATTTCCAAGACTACAATGCTATTTTCTGTAAGAAAACATAATAGTCATAACTACTATAAAATCTAACACCAGACCTTAAGAATGAATGATTGATGAACAAAGTTTCTGCACTTGATTTAAAAGATACAGGAAACCACAGAAGGTATGGAATTGATGACAAGTGTACCTGAAATGCAGCTTACACTACAGTAAATTATATTTCATGGCTCTGTATTGGGTCATTCAAGTCTTTTACCCCAAATTAATTTTAAAGATTTGACAAGTGATAATATGCTATTTTCATATATAAACTGCTAATATCCAGTATTTGTCAAAAGGAGGCAACTGTTGTCTATCACAATCTAATACCCACTTTCCAATGGTGTCTGTAAATAGTAACAAATTCTGAACCATAGGTTATAGAAATTAGTCACAAGAGTGCAAAAAGTCCCTGGAGAGAAGTAGTCCACCTAACAATTACAAATATAAGGAAACACTTTACAAATTTCATTACTATGAAGATGATTTCCCCTTTGTTCAAACTTTGAACAAATGAATAATTTTTCTTTACTGCAGGAAACAAACTGTAAGTAACAGTGCATTTTTAGGCATAAGTATTTATGTCTGGTTCCAGTATGGTCAGGTTAATACATAAATACTTTAGAAACACAGAAGTTCACATTAGTGGAAAAATCCAAGTTTCTCACGTAACCATTCTTCAGTTAGGTCTTCGGTATTTCTTATTTCAAATACCTTAAGAAAAAACGTTAGGTCATACTTTGAGACTCTCAAAAAAAAAAAAAATCAAACACATTGTATATAGGAGTATTAAATACCCAATTCTCCTTCCTTTCATTCATGTTGGTCAGGACTTATCTTTGTAAATTAGATATACCTTTACTTTTTTAAAATGCTAAGTACTGACTTACCAAGGTTTAGCAGTAAGATGGCATAAAACCAGAACTCTCTTAAAAGCTATGAATATCCTAAAAGAATCTATGGATCAAATCTACGAACTCTAAGAGTTCTGTACATCTTACCCATTAGAAGAGATACCCCAAGTACGCAAAACTAAAATCAATCTAGTTAGTTAGGAAATGGAAGAACATACGCTAGTCTTCCATAGTTGGAGGAAAGACAAGCTGTAGATTGTTCTGAAAGGATGGACTACAGGTCCACAGCCACCAATCTCTGCAAGAATCTGTACACACACAGGCCCAGGAAGTATAAAGGCTCTACGGAAACAATGTAATAGAGCAGAAAGGATGGGTTTGAAACCCAGCAGTGTCATTTACTATTATGCAACCCTGGGCAAGTCTTTCATCTTCTGAACCTCAGTTCTCCCATCTCCAGAACAGGCATAACATCATCAACCTCAGGACTGTGGTGAGGATTCGATGTGATTATTTATAATAGTAACTTATAAATTGTAATGCCTTAATACCAGCACTTGATGGTGTGCCGTGGGATTAGAATGGAAATGAGGCTGTTTAACAGAGTTCCTTCTTATCACCCAACCCTCTTAGAGTAATTCCACGGTGTTCCTATGGTACAAATGAGAAAAAGTAGTGTCTATAAGTTGTTGGTGTCAATGACAATTACATGAGCTAAAGGGAAAAGGCAGAGGGCACTTAAAGACATCTCATGGGCTCATGGTTAAACATTAAAGGGGAAAACACTGATACTGTACTTAAAATAAAACCTGAAAGGAAAGGTTATTTAATATTATTTTAGTGATATAATATCCTATCTCAAAACCTTAAAAGTATATACTTTTTTCAACTAAACTAATACATGGATGTTAAATAAAGTTTGAGAATATGTACCTCTGTTACTGTTAAACTTCAATAATGCCGTAAAACAATGGGGGCACGTTAAATTTTAAGGAAAGTGTCTCATAAAAAACAGAATGGTCTAGCTTAATAAAGCTAATAAGTATTCTTAACAATTTCAGACTTGGGAACAATATACAGTTAACTACATAATATGGAATTCCTGCACAGAATGTGGTTCATTGAGCCCATGGTAAACAGCTCTGAGAAGCTTCAATGCTTACTTTTATCTACTAGAAACTACATTATGGAAAATGAAAAACTCACAATAGATTGAATAATGGCAGTGGCTTTTCTCAAGCTGCCTATATTTTAAACATGATTTCTGCTAATCAACTTATAATTTCCGTTCAAAAAACAAACTTTGATTAAAGACTTCTATCATTCTATTTCCAAACAGTAAAACTCTTTTAAGTTTACTGCTCTAAATAACATTCACCTGAATAAAAAATACCTAACTCTTCAGCTTACTTTAGCTAATACTCTAATAATGAGGGAAAATATTATCTCAACAAGCCAGTCAAACACAAATACCACCTTGGTTAGTTCAGCTGTTTGGACTAGCTTATTCTTACTCCCAGCATACATCATCTGTTGCTCAGGCTTACACCCTGGAAAAGAGATTAGTATAGAAATGAGACTTAGAGTTTGAAAAAGTGATGGGTTTTCATTTTGTACTTCTACAATGACACATTCAGGATTTTCTTATGCACTCAGGTTTAGAGAAAGCTTCAGTCTAACTATGTATGGGTGTATTTCAAGAGTCTTAACACTGCATACTGCCTGCACAGAGCCATAGTTAAATGACAAACAAGTCCCTGGGGTTGATAAAAATAAATGTGACTAGATCTCTGCCGATCTTTTAGACCTCTGTAAATACTTAAGAACTTTTCAGCACAATCTTAATTTTGACATTAAATATCAAGATCAGTTTTATGGATGCCTAACATATATGGGTTTGGGAATGGTGATGGATCAGTGTGGGGAGATCTGCTCTGGAAAAAAGTTACAGGCTGCTTACATATTAAGTTTAAAAAGTACTGTAGCTATTTTAAGTGCTAAGTAAATGATACAAGTAGTAAAGTTTAGAGAAGAGTTTGGAGAGTTTAATGTGGGCTTAAATGGTAGTAGTACTAGGAGTTCTGGGTATAATGGATATATCTTAAATAACAGGAAGTGACTTCAATATCCAACGTTAGCTACTCTGGGACTATTTGTAAGGTTACAGGCATATCATCATTGAGTACTATTTTAAAGATAAATGCAAATATATATAAAAATTATACATGAAGTTCACATACTTATACAGGAAACCTAAAAATGTATGTTGTTTTAAAATGTCGCTACATTTTACATTCCTTAAAATGTATGTATGATTTGACCAAACAATTACACTTCTAGAAATTTATCCTAGAAAACAAGCAAGTTCTAATAAACGACGCTTTATAGCCACCTCTTTCTAGCGATGAATTCACGTGCACATGCACACGTAACTCTATTTAGGTTATTCAACACTTCACATCTTTAAAACAAGCACACAATTTGTCTCCTAGAAAAATGGTTTAATTAGATCAGAACCAAACATGCACTACTCAAAGAAATTCACTCACCAACAGGACTGGAGAAAATAAAGCACAGAGGATATGAAACTCTTCCATCGTCGTGTTGGTATTTATAACTATACACTATGAAGGTTTTTCTCAAGTTAAAGAAACTAAAATTACTGCTCTATTTGACACAAGTACTTACCAACAAAGTTTTAAAAGAAAATACACACCTGGAGAGCTAGTGAGTGGTAAATTTCTGTCCTCTCCATTTGAGCCATACCTTTATTATTATTATCTTTCCACAAAAGCATACATGAGCCTCAAAGATAAGGTATAAAAACATATAATCTGTCAAAAATAAATTTATTAAAAGTATGGATTTTTTCCAAATTTTTACTGTAAACACATAATAAAGGGATTTTTTAAAAAGGATATAATTCATCCCACTAGTATGTCAATTTCCCATTTTTCTTAGTCCAATATGTATGCACTTTTTGATTGTGATCATGGTGTAGGAGAAAATTTTGTAAAATACAGGACTTTTAAAAATTGAACAAATCAACTTCATAAATAAAATTCTGACCACTAAAGAAAACAAATCTTTTTAAAGCACTAAGAAAAGGATATCGAGGTTGTCGTTCAGGTAGTTCATCTTTAAGTTCATCTGGTGAAATGCCCTGGCACCACAAAGAGAAACAACTTGTAAGCATTTTCTGACCTAAATCCTTAAGAAATATTCCAAGCACCCATTCTACTAACAGATATAAATTCATAACCATATACCACAACATAAAATCTTATGTTACTAAATTGTATATAACCTGAGATGACTCAACCCTCAATCCACTGAAAGCCCACTTAGTTCAGTTCCATTTATTAACAAAACAGTTGTGCTTACGTTCCAGCTATCGGGAAATAACTAAATAAGATAATAAGCCAACCGGCAAAAAAACATCAATGTCTGATTTAGGAGGAAAAAGTGAATTTCTTTTCAGTCTAAATTAGTTACTTAATTTGACAAACTACGTGCTTAGGTTATAGCTTTTTAGTTTTTAATTACTGGCCAAGCAATTGAGAAGTTACACCGGACATGTAGCGTTATCATAACTATCACTTATTACACTGGATTTCAGTAATGTTTTAAAGAAGGTGATACAATTAACAAGACAACATGCTACCTAATAATTAGCACAGGCTTTTCATGCATAATGAGCGTTTATTTAGACTCATTGTAAAAGTACACGTAACTAATATATCAACTCTTAGGCAATAATAATTGCTTAACTATAAAAATGTACTTAGCTGATCAAACAAACCTCAAGCTCTTCATCCAGTACCACCAGGCGCTTATCCTTATCAATCTTCACTAAAATAAAAATACAGTGTAAGTAAACTGTGATTCTAATGGACCTTGATCTCCCCAACCCAGAGTCTCAGCCCTTTTTCAGGCATCTAAAATTAAAACATTAAGAAACACAAACATAAACCTCATTTGCAGTTTCGTTTATGGTCTATTAGCTAGCTGAGCTTTTCAAGCAGTCAGCATTTAAAGGCTTTTACCCACAATTTCCATCACCTGATTTGCGTATTTAGAATTTTATGTCAACTCCTTACATTTTCTGAGTATCTGAAGAATTTTGTAACTCAAATGCAACTTCCTACATAATAAGGTCCGAAAGGGTGACTGTAAATGAGACTGGTCTATGTAACATGGTTAGAACTGCAAGGGACAAGCAGACCAGGAGTTAAGATAGAAGAACCACGACCAGTTCCCAGCTTCTCCAGAGTCCAGACTTCATAGAGCAATGGGATTATTATGAGATAATGGGTTACCAAATAGCAGTGAGATCCATATCCCAATATACGTAACATAATCCAAAGCCAAGCTGAAATATGTTTAGATAATCTATGCCTTTATTCTTTCTATTACTCTAAAAAGTTGGCCATTTTTGGTTTTACACTAATTTCATAGTAAATTCTGTAAGATATTAAGGTCTCAAATAGCTTTACCTTTCACAGCACAAAAGCACGGACACGAATTTTCACTTTTAAGAACTGTTTGCCTACATTGTACTTTTTTTTTTTTTTAAGAGGTTTTTAAAATTTATTTACTTGACAGAGAGAGAGAGACCACAAGTAGGCAGAGAGGCAGGCAGAGAGAGAGGGGGAAGCAGGCTCCCTGCCCAGCAGAGAGCCAGATGCGAGCCTATCTCAGGACCCCAAGATCATGACCCAAGCTGAGGCAGAGGCTTAACCCACTGAGCCACCCAGGCGCCCAAAACTCATTACAAGTTGTCACTACCTCATTAACTCACATCTGCCAGATGCCTCTCTGTTAAGTATAGTCTATAGAGATCTACACTCTTACCCCCTGCCCTCCTTTCACCTTTCTAAATCCCTACCCCACATATTAAATACTACTTAAGAATATAAAAGAAATCTGCATAACATCAGATAAGCTCACAGTGGGAGAGGCAATATGCAAATCATTCTTCCCACTGTCAGAAGTCAGTGACACTTAAAAGTAATCTCTATGAAACTAGCAGCTCAAATCAAGAATTGAAATAAGGCCTCAAATCACTGTGAAGACAATGCTGAACACTTTAACGTTTTAGGTGCAGGCAAAGGCTTCTGGCTCAGATTGAATGACCGGGCAATTTTTAGCCTCCTGAGATGTTAAAGGATGGAGTTGGATGGGTCACTACAATGACCAGGTGGCTAAGATCATCTTCTCCAGAGCTGTACAGGAAGCTGAGGAGAGAGGTAGGGTGCTCCACCTCTGTTCTGGGGTAACAGCTGTTACTTACTTTTTAAAGTGATGTAAAAGCAAGGCGAAGGGACACCTGAGTGGCTCCATCCGTTAAGATTCTCCCTTTGGCACAGGTCATGATCCCAGGGTCCTGCGATGGAGTCCCCATTCCCCCTCTCCTTGCTCAGCAGGGAGCCTGCCACTCCCCCTGGGGAGCACACCCCTGTGCGTCTGCATTCTCTCTCTCTGACAAGTAAATACATAAAATCATTCTTATAATAAATAAATAAATAAAAGCAAGGGGGAAGATTAAAACAGAAGGAGGCAAATTATTTCCTAATGTCTCAGTTTATTCAATGTAGCTACAAGATAAAAATCAATGAAGACCATGTAACTGAGGCAATCACGTTTAGCTTACTTATAATGGCAGCATTGTTCGTTTCTTTGCGAAAACGAAACTTTCTCAGCTTTTCCACTAAATCTTCAGCGACATCACAAACCACCAAAGACTCACTCTAGAAAAGAAAAAAAATCATGTATAAAACACCGTAACTTCAGTACAAGTATGTGTTAAAGTTATAAAACTTAATACCTTTAAAAACATATACTGACATCTACAAATGTCACAGTTATGTGGGTTAACATGAAACACACGAAAACTTAAAAAGGTTTTAATCTACCAATGTTTGTATCTAAATTATACACATTTGTTCATCTTACATCTAGGCTACGCTTTAACTTTCTCTTTGGCTAATAAATAGCTTAAAGAACTAGATACAATAATGTGCAACTTCATCAGAATCATAGAGGAAGAGAAGAATATAGGAAATTCAAGGATCACTGTCTGCTATTATAAAGTATGACATTTTTGCACTAGGCAGGAAAGTAATCTTTATTATACTTTGAATTAATAAGACCTTGGTTCATTTTTGTGTCTCACAACTATGAAAAAGTACAAATAAAGTATGAAAGATGAACCACAAGAGTAAAGACCAATAACATTTTCTATCTTAATGAAATGACTATGGGAATTTTAAAAAAGAATTATTGAGAATTATGAAAATGAGATGCCTGGATGGCTCAGTCTGTACAGCATGGAACTCTTGTTCTTGGGTCATGAGTTCAAGCCCCACATTGGTTGTAGAGATTACTTAAAAAAAAAAAAAAAAAGGAACTATGAAAACAAAACCGGATGAACAAATATAAAACTAAAAGCAGGGGCTCCTGGGTGGCTCAGTGGGTTGGGGCCTCTGCCTTCGTCAGCTCAGGTCATGATCCCAGGGTCCTGGAATTGAGCCCCGCATCAGGCTCTCTGCTGAGCAGGAAGCCTGCTTCCCTCTCTCTCTCTGCCTGCTTTTCTGCCTCCTTGTGATCTCTGTCAAATAAATAAATAAAATCTTTAAAAAACAAAACAACTAAAAGCAGCTTTTACAAATTATGAAAAAATGTAAGAGATTCATCTTCAGAAATGTGGCAAGGAAATGGCCAGAGGACTCTTCTCGTAGTAATGCAAATGTATTACTGATTGTAAACACAAGCATGGATTTTTTTTTCCCTTTTTTCAATGTGTGAAACTTTGAACACATACAAGAGAATAGTATCGTGGAACCCTAGGCACCTATAATTCAGCTTCAAACATTATCAACACACAGCCAATCTAATCGTATGATCACTCTCCACACTGCCTGATGGACTGTCAAAAGGCCCAAAGTTATTTCAACTATAAATATTTTAGTATGTATCATTAAAATGACAGTATGTGACATTAAGAATATAAGGACAAAAACATTATCTCACCTTAAAAAACTAACAATAATTCCAGTATCAAACAAACAAACAGGATTCAAATTCCCCTCAATGTTTTGTTTTTTCCCCCCAGCAGTTGGTTTAAGTCAGGTGCCAAAAAAGGTCCACATTCTTTAATCTTTTCAAATATAAGACCTCCACCCTGAACCCCCCCACCTCCACTCCTTCAAGAGAATTAGAAGAGTTCTGAGACCAATGCTAAATACAGATGTGTCATTATAACCCGAAAGGATTAATGTTGTCAATTTTAAGTTAAAACACAAATTTAATAAAAGCTTGCTTTTTTAACCTCATGTTGGGTAAATGAGAGCATAAGTTAAGGCAGGAAATAGCTGTCAATTTTAAATTGTCCTTTAAACTCAGAACACTGGTAATATGTAAGGTATGATATATCCCAGAATATGCTATTTACAGTAAGAAAGGGCATTCCACCAATAATTATTATCCACTGAATAAGGCTCCTGCAGGAGTCAAGTACATGCATCCTATTAGTTCTCCTTAGAGAAAGAGGTGCTAAGTCATATGGAGCTTCCTAAAGGTAGTATTCAATCCTAGTCTGTTTTTTTCTATCTTTGAAGAAAGGTGTAGAGTCAAAAAACTAGACTTTTCATTCTCTCTTCAACCAAAGGTAGAACCCATCAGTGAAACGAATAAGTATTTTAGATTCCTCTTCAGGCAAAGACCAATTTGTCACAAGTCTTATCTTCCACCTCTCATACTCAGGGCTGCTCGTGCAATCTTGACCTTCTAAGGACCAGGAACCAAGTGAAAAACATGCTGTGATTTAATTTATATAGCTCTTTTGGGGGGCATATACACCCCTCCCAATACCACACTAAGATTCCTTTCTACAAGAAAAGGGACCCAGGCTCTGTCAATTCTAATTGCTTAGTAGAAGCATTTAAAAATAAGTGTAACATTCTGCAAACAACTCTATATGAGAAAATATTAACACACAGTTAAGGGCAGTGTTGAACTCAAGTGTTCACCTATTGGTTTATCCACGTCAGGAACACTTAGTGAGTGTAAACACTGTGCTAAGTGCTGGGGATACAATCGTATAAAATTATATCGTATAAAATAAATAAATAATATGGGCCTGCCCTCAGGGAGCTTCTAATATAGTCTATACAGAACAGACCTACATCAAAAGGATCACGTAAGAAAACATACTTGTTTGCACCTGTGATAAGAACTAGGCAGGAGAAACAGAGGCTGCTACGAGAACTTACGACTGAAGAAGACCACCACAAAAGATCTGCCTGAAAAAGTTATCTGGAGGACCAAAACTGCCTATGCATAGACTCTTTGATTAAAGGGATCACAGCACATCTAAGTTAATGAAAGGCCTGCATGACTCAAGCACAGAGAACGAGCTGGAACACGGTATAACAGGAAGTTGGGCAGGGGCTGGACCACATAGGGCCCAGTGGGTCATATTTTGGTCTTTATCCTATGAGCAATGGGAAGCCACTAAAGTGTTTTAAGCAGAGTGGTTATGGGAAACGTGACCAGATCTGCATGCAGGAAACAGGCAGAGTGCCAAGATGAATAAAGCAAGACTAGTTACTTGGCAAGCTTAGTACAAAGAAGAGATGAAAAGTAGCTGAGGTTGATGGAGATCAACAGAAGTAGGGAAATAACTGCTAATAACAGTTAACATGTATTAAACGCCATGAGAGAAACACAGTGCAATATCCCTTACATGCATCTCCTCTCATACTCAAAACAATCCCTTAGGATGAGTTTGTTCTATTATCCCCATTTTGCAAGAAACTAAGGGTTAGAGAGGTTGTTTCTTTCCCAAAGTTACACAACCAGTTGAAGCCTGATCTCTAGCTAACACTAAAGGCGCTAGTGACAGATTGGGTATTCGACGGGTGAGTTAGGAAAAAGTGTTATCAAGGTGACTGGGAAGCTTCCCACTTGTGTAATAGACCAAACAATAGCTTTCACTGTGTTAAGAACACTGAGGAAGAGCAAAGAGCAGGTCTGCAGGGCAAGAGCCCGAGTTCTACTTTGGACAAACTGAGGTGGCTCTGAGGCACCCAAGTGGAGAAAAGCTTCCTAGAGGATAACTAAATAATGGGATATATAGATCTGGACTGGATCTCAGAAGCAAGCGTGATAAAAATTCACAAGTCATCTGCTTACAGATAGGAGTTAACTGAAGCTATGAGTGTAAGGAAAGATGGAAAGAATACAGAATGGAAAACAAAGCATTAGACTGGAGCCTAGAACTCCTACATGTGATATTCAGGTAAGGAGAACAGTCTGCATGGGACACAAACGGTCCAACAGGAAAAGTAGGAGAAAAAAGAGAAGCCAAGGGAAAGCGTGCAGGAAGAAAATGCTTCAAAAAGGAGAGAGTAGTTAACTGCCTAGAATGCAGATGAAAAGTCAGGAAAGATTGAGAACTGAAGACAGTCCCTTGGATTTGGTGACCACGACAAGATCTATTAGATGGAGGTGGGTTGAGAAATGAGTGGGAGGTCAGACATAGGACAGTGGGGGATTGTGTTTTGTTTCTAATCAGAGAAAGGAGCATATTTAAACACCCGGTAGGAAAAGATCCAGCAAATTCTTGTTAGGCAATTTATTTATTGAGTTAGGCAATTTATTTTTGAGTTAGGGGTTCAATCCATTGGAGAACGGAAGAGAAAGCCCCCAGAACAAACTAAAGCTTTTGACGGTCACTTCAACGCTAAGAACCAAAACCGTAGGTCAAAAGATTTCCAATTGCCCTAACTGGAAGAAAGCAATACGTAAAAATCCTTAAAGGCAGGCCAGGGAAGGAGGAGACAGAAGCTAAGGCGAGGCCGTGAGAATGGAATCTGAAATTTCGAGCCCTTCCTGCAAAGGCCGCCAGGCGGAAGGAGCTCAGCGCCTGTCTGCCCTCAGGCCTGGCCCGAGTCCTGGCAAATAAACTGGTGTTTGGGGCAGCCCTTCGAGGTGCCAGACCCCCGCCCCCTCCGACCCTGCAGTTCAGGAGCTGGAAGCCTCCATCCAAAATGACCAGGCGAGAATAACCTAGCCGTACTGGCCGCACCCCAGTCCCGAGATCCGCTGGGCGGGTCGACCCCAGGCCCGGCTGGAGGATGCTGCCCTTAGGCGGGGTGGCAGCGGTGGCGGAGGGGGGCCAAGTCCCTGGCTGTGGGCACGCGCCAGCAGCCGGGGCGGAAGCGGCCGCCGACTCACCCCGGGCGCTGCCCGCCGAACTGGGCTCTGGCAAACGGGAGAGCCCGGCTGGCTGGCCCAGCCCTCCGGCCCCCGCCCTCCCGGCGGCAACTCACCATTTTCCTTCCGGCCGTCCGCGGCTCCTCGCCTTCCCTCGGGCCCCTTTAAGAATGGCACGGCTGCCGCCTCCCTTCCTGCCCCGGCGCCTGGTAGAGTCGCCCCCACCCATCAACGCGGCCGGCGCGGGCCGCCACGTGACGGCGGACGGCGGGAGGCGAGGCTCAAGATTCGCCAAAACGCGAGCGCCCGCTCGTTTCTGCTCCTTTTAGGAAAGGAGATTCTGTCTGCTTTAGCCAAACTCTGAGAGCAATTTCATGCTGACATAATTAAGTCAAGTCAGTCGTTTCAATGGCAAGTATGTACATTGACCAGAGCCTACATTCCAAATTTAACTCTCCACTGTATTTTTTTTTAATTTATTTATTTGACAGAGATCACAAGTAGGTAGGCAGAGAGGCAGGCAGAGAGGAGGAAGCAGGCTTCCCGCTAAGCAGAGAGCCCCATGTGGGGCTCGATCCCAGGACCCCGAGATCATGACCTGAGCTGAAGGCAGAGGCTTTAACCCACTGAGCCACCCAGGTGCCCCTCCACTGTATTTTTGAGCATGAAGTTCAACCCGTCCCAGAACTGAAACCAAAGCCCCCAGGTCCCTCAAAGGACCCTCAAACGTAGGCATGCCTGCCTTTCCTCCCACCCTCTCTGAACATCCCACCCCGGATCCCCACCACTTTCCAGGACTGGATGAATACATTCCTTTTCTCAACGGTGTTTGTTTATTGAAGTGTAATTGAATGATGACTGCTGTCTCTGTAGGTGTTATGAACCACAGGCCAATGACACTTTAAGAAATTTCTGTAGGAGATGCGAACTTACGAGAGCAAGCTGATTTTTTAATGTGGTGAGGAAACTAGTTTGGAAGAAGCAAAATTTGAACTCTAAATTCATGCCGTTCTGCCTTCAATAAAGAAACTCCCTAGGGGCGCCTGGGTGGCTCAGGGTCCTGGGATCGAGCCCCACATCGGGCTCTCTGCTCAGTGGGGAGCCTGCTTCCCTTCCTCTCTCTCTGCCTGCCTCTCTGCCTACTTGTGATTTCTGTCAAATAAATAAATAAAATCTTTAAAAAAACAAAAAACCTCCCTGAGGCAGGATATCATTTAATGACTTGTTAGCATGTTAATAAATAATATTAAGTCAGGGCTCAAAATACATAAACTGATACAATATCTACCTTTGCTCATAAGTTAGAAAAAAGTATTAGCTTTAAGAAATTCCACAGCTCAACTACATTCTCATAGTGATCTGCCCCCATAATACTTTTTACTGTGAGAAAGGGACCGGTAAGTTTGACACATACTATCTGTAACAAATGATGGAAGAGAAAATGATGTTAGTGGTCCATCAGCTTATTATATTCGACTTTAACATAGATTCTCCCACGAACTCTGCACCTTTTCCCCAGATCTCCTCTCTCTCCATCTATAAGAGAAATTGGAGGAAATGGTTAAAAATTTAACATTAAGCTACATAACATCACACCTGATAAAAAGAAAACCCATTGTTATTTTTTCCCCTCCCCTTTCATTCTGGTTTTTTAACGTTTCCCAGTGTTACTGGCTATGAAATGGCTGGTTTTATATCAAACCAAAGAAAGGTTGGACTGGGTATACTGACAAGAACACTGGTAAAAATGTGATTTATTTTCTTTTATGGGAGGTATAAAATTAATATAGACTATGTACAGAAACTTCTAACTCATTCTATACAAATGTTTTAACCACAAAAAATATTACAGCTATTTTAAATGGGGTTTGGAAATGCCATCCAACTTGGGTTATTCATGAAGGGGGTGGGTGGGGGTATGGCACCCCCAGTTCCAGAATGTTTTCCAAAACTTTTCTGCTTGGTTAACCTGTATAAAAAGGTGAAGAACCTATCAATACTAAGATGTGTTGAAGTCACTGAAATGTGTTTTATCCCTGGGAAGCATCTAACATGAAGACAAGATCAGGGTCAATGGTAAAGGGGTATTCCAAGTAAAAATTAATGGAAGATCAGAATTAGAAAAATATTTTCTGGCCTGAATTTTTTCTAAGTCCTTTTTCTCTGTAACAGCAGGCCTGCTAAAGTATATTTGTATTATTTATATATTCCCACCTGTTTATTCCAGCAATAAATATTAATGAGGGCTCATTATGTAATCAGCTCTGTCCTGGGCACCAAGATCCAAACAGATTAAACATCCCTACCATCCCGGAACTACCATTCTAATGGGGAGGAAAGGTAACAGAAAACAAGAATAAAAAATGAGTAAACAATATGGTATATTAGAAGGTGATTAGTGTGTGGAGGGGATAGAAAATGAGAGATTGGGAGTGCAGGGGAGGAGGGATTTGTGATTTTAAAGAGGGTAGTAGTCCTACTTCTCATTAGGAAGGTCATGTCTGGGGCACCTGGGTGGCTCAGTGGGTTAAGCCTCTGCCTTTGGCTCAGGTCATGATCTCAGAGTCTTGGGATACAGCCCCACATTGGGCTCTCTGCTCATCAGGGAGCCTGCTTCCTGCTCCCTCTCTCTACCTGACTGTCTGCCTACTTGTGATCTCTCTCTCTCTCTGTCAAATAAATAAATAAAATCTTAAAAAAAAAAAAAAAAGGAAGGTCATGTCTGAACAAAGATTTGAAGCTGTAGAGATTAGCCATGAGGATATCTGGAGGAACATTCCACGTGGAGGAAACAACACTGCAAAGGCCCAGAGGCAGAAGCATACATGCTATTACAGGGGACAAAAAAAAAGCAATCAAATGACTGGAGTGGATGCGCTGGGGTGAGTTGTAGATGAAGTCATAGAGGGATTGGAGGGCTGGATCTTACAACCTTGTAAATGATCATAAGGACTCTGGCTTTTACAGAGTGAAGATATAGTGTTATTGGAGACATTGAGCAGGGGAATGATGTGGACTGTCACACATTTTAACAGGAACATTCTGACTTAGCGTCCTTTTAAGAAGATCCTTTTCTGCTGTTTTGTTAGACTGTAGGTACAGAGGGACTTCCAGAGCCAGCAAGATGGAGTAACCAAGCTACAATCCCTTTTTTTCACTGATTATAACTAAAAATCTCCGGACAGAGTAAAAACACAACTACCTGAGGACTCTGAAGAGTAAATAATAACAAACTAGCCAGTGAATTGAAGAAGGAAATGTTTTGATGGTCTCCTCTTCTTGCTGTTTGTGAAGGAGCATTCCTGTCCCGGGGTTATAGAGATAGCCCAACACATAACCCTCAACACTAGGCAGATGAGACTGACAGCAGTTTCCTCGTCAAATATAGTCAGTCTGGGGGAGGGAGACACCAAATGCCATGCAGGGCCAGGGAGTTGCCCATGGGAACACAGTGAACAAAAAACTAGACTGTGTGAGACAGGCTTAAAGAGGGTGTGGTGCCCAGGCGGGTGGGGGAACCTGAAGCCTGTCGCTGAAGAATAAGCCGGCACTGTGCATGGTCCCCATGATGAGGGTTGTCTGGTTAGAGGACCTTAACTACGCGAGCAGAGTAGGGAGTAGAGCTTGAACTTAGGTCATACCCAATGTTACCAAATGTCGTGATGGCACCTAACAGAAGACCTTAATTTTAGGTCTTCCACCACAAGAAGGTAGAACCTGAAGCATAACCAGTAGGGTGTCAGTGAATTTTCTTGTTCTTCTTTCTGTAATGGCCTGTTTAGCCAGAGCAGCTCCATCCTGACCCTGCCCCCAACCCCTTCAGTGAACTTACTTAAAAACAAGTCCTGGAAGCCAGTCCCAGGTAACAAAGCCCAAATACAAGGGTGGGTCAGGCCAGGTGGAGGTATCCAATCGGTGGGGGTGCATACTGTTTCCTAGCTACCAAGGTGTATGGGCCCTGCCCTTTGGGTGCCAATTCTGACCAAGGTGATAGGCTAGTTCAAATATCTACTATAGGGTAAATTGTAATTCAATTGCTCACTTATGTGTGACCTAGCAGGACTGTGCAGCTCTCTCTGTGTTACAATCTCATTGGTCACCTGTGCATGGCCAGGCCCAACCACATGGCCTTTGCCCTTAAAAGCTAGTCTGTAAAGAGAGAGGTCGCCTCTTTGCAAGAGACAGCCCTGGCCGGTCAGTTTGATTCTCGATGCTTGGTGCGAAATAAAGCTTTGCTTGACCTTCGCTTTGTATCAGTCTCACTCCTTTGACCATGGACCCAACATTTTCCTCCTCCACTGCCTGACAGGAGAGCAGGCTGGATCAGGGAAGACTGTGGAACAGGAGAAATGTGGAAAGAATTCTTCCCCCTTCCCCTTTTTCCCTCTCGTTGCCCTGCCCTGAGAACAACACCAACCGCCAAAATCATTAGCTTTGTCTCAGCAGGGCAGGAACACTGGCACCTAAAACCTGAGAGAAAATCCATCTTTCTGTGAGGAATTTGGAAAGGGGTCCTGTTGTGCATAGTGAAGAAGGTGTGCCGGTTATTTTTTTTTTCTTCTTTTTCTCTTGCCATTTCATCTGCAGGACAGGCTCAGTCACATAGAACTGTGCAACAGTGTAAAATGGAGAGCCCCATCTTTCAGACCAGAAAAGGATAAGGGAGCCAAAGTATGTAAGGGAAGTCCTGAAGAGCAGGGTTTGAAACAGACAACAGGCACACACCCCCAGGTCCATGTGTGCAGAACACACCCACAGATGCACAGCAAAGACTAGACAACTTACCTACAATATAAGCCATTGCCAAGACTCAGATTAACCCCAGAGTGGCTCCTGGGAGAGACAGACCCAAAGAGCATAATAAAGACCTGGAAAATTGAGCTGCCATTCTGTACCTTGATGGTGCTAATGTTGACCTAATGGTGCTAATAATGACATCTAGGCATTTGTTAGAACTCACAGAACTATACATGAGATGTAATGAATTTTACTGTATGTACATGACAAATTAAATTTTAAAAAAGTAAAACAAATCTAAAAAGAATAGACTATGGGAGATAGAGAAGCAAGAAAATCATTTAGGAGGCGACTGTGGTAATCCAGGAAAGACATGGCCCGGACCAATATGGAAACAGTGATTTATTTGGTGAGAAGTGCCCAGAACCAAAAGAATTTTCTGTCTCAGAGTTTCTCAACTTAGCAATACTGACATGTGGAGGTAAATAATTCTTTGTTGTGGGGTGCAATGTGGTGTGCATTGTAGGGTGTTTAGCAGAATATCAAATACCATGCAGGGCTTGGGGGAGTGGGGGTTACACTGGAGGCCAGGAGCACCTCCCCCCACTGGGAACCAAAATGTGTCCAGACATTGCCAAATGTTGCCGGGGCACAGAGGTGGAAAAGCAACCCCAGTCAAGAACCACTGTTCTAGATGAATGTCCTAAGCTTTGGTCCACAGACCAGGTACCACATAAATCATCAGTGTCAGCTCAGTTGGAATGAGTTTCAGGTAGCCTCCTGTCACATAGTATATACATAGATGATGAAGCCCAACCACTAAGACCATGAGAAGTTTTTATTAGAGGGACTTGGAAGTTCAATGGACTACTAGGAGTCAGGTTATGCCGAGGTACTACATACAAGATTTTTCACAATTCCTATCTATGGGATTATACCCAACTGCACATTCTTTCAATTCTTTTGGGCAATAGTCTCAAAGATTGAAACTCAGAGTTATGATGATTATTATGTTCCTACTGGTGTCTTCACATAGACATAAATTTGCCCTTCCAAGAAATAATGTAGGCTATAGAGAGACCATAGAAAATGAAAGGATTAGCAGCTCCAAGAAAATTATATAATGCAGATCATAATTTTTAAAAACATGTTAATATTTACTTGCATTTCTCTTATGCGACTTCCTCCTTGGTCAGTCAGAAGCATGCATAAGCCTCAAAGGATAAACAGAACTGTGATGCTGGGAATGCAAAAGAAAGCAAGCAGCTTTTGGCTACCAAAATAGGATTTTTGAATCCCCAAAAACACAGTAATCTAGAAAAAGCCAGAAACTACTGAGAAATTTTAAAGCTCCACTAACAATTCAAAATCCAGACCATGGCAAAACTCAAAGTGGCATTCAGTCTGTGCCATGTGGTAGAGGAAACTGAGGCCAGGACAGAAGGCCTGTATTTGCAGAGTGTTAAGGAGGGGAAGGCTTTCCCTTCCAATGTGCTGGAGCATGGCAAGAAGGTGGGGCTTGACTAAGTACATCAGGCCATACTGTACTGATGTAGGCTTCCCCTCCAGGCTGCAGTCTCAGAATGGGAAGGGGGTGGGGACTGGAGGGGGTTGGAGTAAAGCATCCAAATAGGTATGGTACTGGAGAAGCTGAAGAGACTGAAATTGGCAGTCCACTTTCTCTTTAAGAAAGAAGGAAAGGAGGGGCGCCTGGGGGCCCAGTCAGTTAAGCATCCAATTCTTGATTTAGGCTACAGTCATGATCTAAGGGTTGTGAGATGGAGCCCCGCATCATTGTTCAGCTCCTCGATGGGGCATGGAGCCTGCTTAAGATTCTCCCTCTCCCTCTGCCCCTCCTAGGATTTGCATTTGGCTCTGTACCACCTTGAACAGAAGCAATAGCATTCAACAGTAGAGGTGGCTGCCCAGAACGGAGACTGTATTTTCCAACCTTTCTTCCAGTTAAAGGTGGGCATGAGGCTGAGCTGTGGCCAGTGGAATAAGTGGTGCCTCCTTAGAGTTTCCTTAAACAGAAGTACTCTCCTTCTCCCTCTCTTACCTCTTTGCTGGTAGCAAGAGTATGGAAATGATGGCTGGAGCTACAACACGCATCCTGAACCATAAGGTGACCTTGGGAATGGGGGCTTCGCACGGTGAAGGAAAACAGAAGCCTGGGTCTCTTGCACTGTGCACTATATCAGTCCTGCCTGGACCCACCTCCAGACTTTCACCTGAAAGAGAAACACATCTCTATCTCAAGTGAATTACTGTTTTGTTTCAAGTTTTGTCACTTACAAATGCAATAATTTCTAACTAATAATCCACTTCACTGCAAGTCCCCGTCCCTATCCTAGTTAGAGTTACCAATACTTTTGCCTGGACTTTTTATTTTATTTTATTTTATTTATTTATTTTAAAGATTTTATTTATTTATTAGACGCAGAGAGAGATCACAAGGAGGCAGAAAGGCAGGCAGAGAGAGGGAGCGGGAAGCAGGCTCCCCACTGAGCAGAGAGCCCGATGTGGGGCTTGATCCCAGGATCCTGAGATCATGACCTGAGCCAAAATTGCCTGAACTTTTTAAAGAATCTGTTAATTGATATCCCCATATTCAATTATATCCATCCTAACCTCCTTCCAATAAGTTTTCTACACAATATCCAAAATGACTGAAAATGCAAACAGAATGTCACTCCCTGTATTAGTCTGCCTGGCTACCATAACTGAACACCACAGACCGAGTGGCTAAAACAAAAGAATTTCATTTTCTCACAGTCCTTGAGGTGAGAAGTCAAAGATCAAGGTGCCAGCAGGTTTTCTGGAGAGAACACTCTCCTTGGTTTGCAGACAGCTGCCTTCTCACTGTGTCCCACATGGACTTTTCACTGTATACACTTGCACACAGAGAGCAATCTCTGGTTTCTCTCTCTCTCTCTCTCTCTCTCTCTCTTTTTTAATAAGGGTACTAGTCCTATTGAATTAGCATCCTACCCTTATGACCCCATTTAACTTTAATTACTTCCTTAAAGGCTCCATCTACAAATACAGTTATACTGGGGTCTAGAACTTCAGCATATGAATTTTAGGGGGATATAATTCAGTCCATAACATGCCCCTTCTTCAATCATATCAGTAGATTTTCATTGCTCTAAGGGTACAGTTGAGTAGTTAAAATAGGAAGACTCACATATGGTCTGGGCCCTACTTATCTCTCCTTTTCATACCCCACATGCTCCTCCTCACTCCATGCTTTAGTCACATTGGCTTTTCATTTTCTCAGGTTTGCTATGATTTCTCCCACCTTAGGACCTTTGCACATGCTAGAGCTCTGTCCTAAATTCTTTCTCCCCTCCCGTTCCTTTCCTCCCCTCTTGTTCCTCTCTCCATCAGCTCTCAGCTCAATCATCTGTTTTTCAGGGAAGGTTTTCCAAATTTTCCTTATGCTTCACCATTCTCCCATTATATGCGTTCATAGCTCATGTATCTCTTTTTAATAGCACTTATTATAATTGAGCCTTTATATTTTGTTTAAGGTTCTTTGATTTTTAAAAAATTATTATTTATTTATTTGACAGACAGAGATCACAAGTAGGCAGAGAGGCAGACAGAGAGAGAGAGGAGGAGGAAGCAGGCTCCCCGCTGAGCAGAGAGCCCGATGTGGGGCTCAATCCCAGGACCCCAGGGATCACAACCTGAGCCGAAGGCAGAGGCTTTAACCCACTGAGCCACCCAGGTGCCCCCAAGGTTCTATGATTGTTTGTCTTTTCCATTAGATGATAAACTCCATTAGAATAGAGATATGTCATTTTGGCTTATTATTGTATCCTAATGCCTTCTACAGTGTCTGGCACATACCTGACACTCAATAAACATTTTGTGAGTGAGTAAGTAAGAGGTAAGTGGGTGGGTATGTCAAACAAGGAACTCAATACTTCATCTTCAAGGATATATAGCATGGCAATCAAGGATTTGAGATGGTGGAATAAAATAATGTTTAAAAATTAAGATACATGTTAAAAAATTTTTTTGCCAGCACTGTGTATTGTGTATTATATGTTAGAAAGAATCAATGTTGGAAGTAAAGTGACAAGTTTGAATAGTTGTAGCAGATATCCAAATGGATATCCAAATAGATATCCAGATATCCAAATGAATATCCAGATATCCAAAGCAGATATCCAAATTTGTGTTAGTTCCTGTTCCTTTTGAGAATTCTTCAGTGTAAATCAAGTTGAGTCAGTTTTAAGTTGAGTCTGGTTAGTGAATAATCCTTGTTCACCTGTTTTCTATTTTCCAGTATGTGCTGCTGTTATTTTATTTCCTGTTCTTGTTTTTGTTGATTTATTTTTTACATCCCTTTACTGTAGTTTTAGTAGAGTTTGGGGACAGAGCAAAATTACAGGCATATGTTTAATATGCCACTTTAACTTGGAATTCCCTGTTTTCATTATGAAAACTATTTATCGATAGTTTATTGAAATAAAATTGCCTTTCCCACTGGCCAAGTTTTTAAAGTGACAATATCAAATGATCGCAAAACTGAGGATGAAAGTGTGGAAGCATACACCAGCACGGTATTTCTGGAGAGCATTGCTTCCCTAAAGGCTTAAAACATACAAACTTTTTGAACTAAAAGTTCCGCCTCTAGGAATTCACCTAAGGAAATTATTTAGCTTTAAGAATGTTCATTGCAGGGGCGCCTGGGTGGCTCAGTGGGTTGGGCATCTTCCTTCCACTCAGGTCATGATCTCTGGGTCCTGAGATCAGCCCCCTGTCCGGCTCCCTGCTCAGCGGGGAGCCTGCTTCTCCCTCTCCCTTTGCCTCTTCCCCTGCTTGTGCTCTCTCTCTCTCTCTCTAATAAATAAGTAAAATCTTTTTAAAAAAATGTTCATTGCAGTGTTGTTTATGATAAAAAAATTGTCCAGTGATAAACTATATACTATCATATATGTAGTTGTTAAAAATTATGTTGTTGGGGGCGCCTGGGTGGCTCAGTGGGTTAAAGCCTCTGCCTTTGGCTCGGGTCATGATCCCAGGGTCCTGGAATCAAGCCCCATATCGGGCTCTCTGCTCGGTGGGGAGCCTGCTTCCTCCTTTCTCTGCCTGCCCCTCTGTCTACTTGTGATCTCTGTCAAATAAATAAAATCTTAAAAAAAAATTATGTTGTTGAACCAAGTTGTTACACAGCGTCACTCCATACATATATTACTACTACATACATATACAACATATACACTACTCCATACAATACAGGATCATTTCCCAAAAGACCTGTGAAGCCATAAAACAAATTTATCTCATCTTTCTCCAGCATTGATTTTACTAGTGATTTGGGAGTGTGAAGGGGGTACTACTTATCTACCCCATGGTCCTCTGTCCTTTTCTTCCTTGATAACAAAACCCTAATTTGTAGCAAGGGGTGTTGCTGCTCGGAATAAAAGACTACGTTCCCCTGTCTCTGTGGTAACTGGGTGTGGCCAAGAGCTAAACGCAAACCGCTGAGCTCTCAGGGGAGGTGTGAGAGACTCCCCGGGAGGCTACCTTGATGGAGCTGGCTGAACAGGAAGGAGGAGAAGGAATAAGCATTTCGCTCCTTTATTTAAAAGCTTCTTCTAGCTAAAAAATACATACATACATACATACATACATACATATTTTAAATTATTGTTAAAGTAAAAATGAATAGAAAAAATTCAAATATCTAATTCTAATTTGAGGGCGGTGGGGGGAGGAGAAAAGGAAGGGGAGTGGGCGGACAGTTGATGTACTTCTATGAGAATCCCGATACGCAACGCTAATTTTCGTCTATCACTAAATCCAACTTGAGAAGGCCGATAAGGCTCGTATAAACCGCTTGTGAGATTCCTTCTGGTCTTTCCTAGTCTCTAATAGTAACTTTTCTAGATCAAACAAGAGCAGGTGCGGGACTACTTCGCTTTGTAGAACCCAAGATGCCGGCTCTTCTCCTCTCAAATTTGCCGCGGATCCAATATGCGGGATTTAGACTCTGTGACGTGGATTTCGGACCGTGCCTCCTCTCTGTGTCATCAGAAAAACCTTACCTGAGCCTTGGACAGCTTTGGCCGCGATGCGTGTTTAGAATTTGCGGCAGAAAAGCCTTCACCGCTAAGACAGACGGACGCTCTCCGGGTACCAATCCCGTGAGTCAGTCCGGGCACCGCCCCTCTGCGAAGCCAATAGCTCGGGACGGGAGCTAGAGGGGCGGGGCGAGCCCTGCAGGCGGCGTCGTGATTGGCACTCCGGCTCCCGCAGCCGGCGAGGTTGCCCCGACGTCTAGCCCTAGAACCCCGGGCGAGTGCGTATCCACAAAGTTTGTCAGCTCCGAGGCTCCGTAGTGGCTTTTACCCCGGCCGGGTGGGCCGGGCTGGGCGGCTGAAGCTCCGCTCAGTGTAGGACATCCTGATGGCTGCGGTGTTTCTAGTAACGCTGTATGAGTATTCGCCGCTTTTCTACATCGCAGTGGTCTTTACTTGCTTCATCGTGACCACCGGCCTGGTATTGGGATGGTAAGTGCCCCATGATTAGAAACAAGGGACGTAGGGGCGGACAGCTGGGGTAGTGGTGGTCGCGGAGGGCAGCGGAGGAGGGGTGCATCGGCGCCGGGGGGATCCAGCGGGGCTGGGGCGCCCGGCGCTGTGGGGAAGCTGGTGTCGCGAACTCCGACTGGCTCCGGGAGCCCAACGAGGTGCGGTGTGCACCTGCCTCACTGCTCTGCATCGCTGTGTCGTCCCCGTCGCTGCGGGTATCTAGGGGTGGTGCCGGGTCGAGGTATTTTACCCAGCTTTGTTTCTAAGAGATAAAGCGGTCTGTCAGGGCCTGGTCTCGGTGTTGGGATAGAGTGCTTGACCAGCAGGCTTCTGTCCCGGATTGGGGCCTACGGTGTGCCCGGGGTGAATCGGTCACCTGCGGTACAGTGCACAGACGTGGACAGTAAGCACAGCTGATTGTTGTTCTCACCAGAATTGAGGACTTGGCCTCAGATCTTTGAGCGTAACTTATAACTGAACTCCGTTACCGTTTGAGAATTTAATGGTTTCTAGATACATTCCACGCCTTTTGAAGTAATATTTAGTTGGTGGAACTGTGAAGTCATAATTTTAGAGCTGGAAAAGACCTTTGGGATAAGTTACATTAACGGGTAGGGGCAGTTTACGCATTGGAGACAGGGAGAATAGACTGTTAGATAATCCTTGAGCGATTGTTCTAGCTCAGAGATTCTAAAATTTCTCTTTTGAGGAGATGCCATTGTATCGTTTAGAGAAGCCTTATAAATACAGCTAGTTGAAACCATCTTACTAATTCATCCATTGGGGAGGGAAAAATGAGCTCGATTTTGAAGAATCAGTGTTTTGAGAAATAAATGAAGTTAAGTCTGTATGGTAGAGAATAGAAGACATCTCAGGGGTACAGCATGAGCAGAGAGACAGAGGAAGCGTGTTAGTGAATAGATCTGCCTGTGTAAAACGAATCTTAAAATACCCTTTGATCATATATATAGGATTACTTTACAGAAAGGAAACAAGCCCTTGTTAATTTCTGAAACTATATGCCTTCTTGAGAAACTAAGCCCAGTCTTAATATTTCCATACTGCCTCTCACCCTGCCAGCTGTTGAACACAAAATTCCTTGTTTGTGGGTGGGAGAAGACTAAAACCAGTCTTACACAATTTGTTATTCTTGACTCACCAAATTTCACTGCTATTTAGTGTTCATTTCAAGAAAGTTTGTAATTGGAATTTGCAACTTCGTTGCCTAAGTGAGTAAAGCAGTCTTAACGCACGATTTCTTAATGACTATAATGTCAGTGTTTTTCTCTTAAAGAAAAGTGATATTCCTCCATTAAGAAAAATAGGTAACTAGTTGACCATTGCATTTTATCCTTAAATTTTAATTTTCTGGGGATGCCTGGGTGGCTCGGTGGGTTAAGCGGCTGCCTTCAGCTCAGGTCATGATCCCAGGGTCCTGGGATCGAGCCCCACATCGGGCTCCTTGCTTGGTGGGGAACCTACTTCTCTCTCTTCCTCTGCCTGCCCCTCTGCCAGCTTGTGCTGTCAAATAAATAAATAAAATCTTTAAAAAAAATAATTTTCTGTAGGCCAGATAATTAGATATCTTAGGTATAGTACTGGGAAGAGGAAAATGAGTGAGGGCCACATGGCTAATGATGGCAGTATCTGTGGGTAAGGGTAGTCAGGAACCTCATGACCTCATGTTTGTACTGGTTAAGAGACAGACTTTGGAGTCAGACAGACCTAGATGCAAATTCTGTCTCTGCCAAGTTTAGGACTTGTTTTGAAAATGTAATGACTGCCTAACCACTCCATTTGGGTATAACTTTGAAGGGTGGTAGGCCAGATAACTAGAATTTTTGGAAGTCTGGGCTAAGTATTGGTGAAACCGTGTAAGTCCCAATCACTTTCTATCTAGTTATCTTGAACCTAACTCAACCATTCCCTTTAGCTGGGTTACCTTTGTCTATATAGGTAAACTTTTTACTAGTGTTTATTTGCTAACATAAGCCAAGGCAACGGGTACATCGAATAGCAACAAAGAAAACCATGTAGATCTCATAAAAGCAACTTTCTGATAGTACCCCAGCCAGAAGGTAAACCCATGAATCCACTATGCTTTTCACCTGTGTCATGTTTTTTTAACCTCCCAAAATATAATCCCTATTGGTTTGTGTCTTCGCCTTTATCTCAGTACTGCTCTGATTTTCTTTTCCACTGCTTCTTTCTCCTGTTCTCCTTGTCTGCTTGCACTGTGTGGGAGTGGAGATAGAACAGGAACATCTGAATCCCAATAGCAATAGCAAAGAATCGTGCCACTGAAGTATGGTATTTCTCTTTAACTCTTGGTGGTTTTGTGAGCTCTAATAGCTCACATTTATTAAGTTCTTGCTATTTGCCAGGTGCTGTGCAGAAAGGAGACCAAAATGCCATACATCCTTTAACACTTTCATATAATCGGGGACCCTAACTCTGCAGCTGCCCCCTGCTTCCTCTTGACTACAGGTTATTAAGCTATTGTCCCTCAGCTTCGTAGCACCCCTTTAGATTCTGTTTTGTGAATCTGGGGCAGCACCTCCAAACCACATTTCTTCTTTGCTAGCTGACTGCCTAGCAGGCTTTGCCAGCAGGGGAGGGTGAGTGGAAGGGTAGAGGACAAAAGGGCTTGCTGCTTCCTGTGTGATTCTTTTCTTGTCTGTCTCACCACAGTGATAGTGCCTCACTCTGGCATTAACAGTTGGCCCCAGTTTTTCCAATTTGTAGGTTTCCACTCTCTTAGAACTAACCCATCACACCCCTTCAAAGATATCAATACCATTTCCTCAGATCTGAGTCCCAGCTCCATGGCAGTCCTTGCTCCAAATTTCTCTGCTGAAGTAATTCTCTTTATTCCTGTTTTGGAGTGATAGCAGCTTCCTACTGGTACTACTTCTATGATGCTCACTGTCCCCTTTTAGCGTTTTCAGTTCTTCAGCATATGGTTAACAATTAACCATATTAAATTCCCTCTGTTAAAATAGCCTTTGTGGTTTTGGTCTCCTGGTTGGACTTACAAAAGGTATTAATAAAGAAATTGTTACTACAATTGGAAACCCCGGGGCGGGGGGGAAGCTTTCAAAGATGGGCTTCAGTGATTGCTTTGGTCACATCTTTGGCTCCTTGCCAACATGATATAAGGTCCTAGTAATCCATGGCAATTACTTGCATAGTGATTCATCATATTACTGCCTTTGATTGATTGTGATAAAATGATTTCTGAAGTGTTTAATGTGGCTAAAGCACTTTTTGACTATAAGGACTGAGGGATGGATGGAATGGTTGCTTCTCAGATCACTGGAGCCCTTACAGAAAGAAAATGATAAGCTAACATCTTAAAACACTCAGGGCAACCCTTAGAGAATCAGAGAGGTTCTGGGTCCTAAAGCACTTTATTTCATGTAGCCACAGAACTAAACATTGAACACAGTTTTAATTGTGCTGCTAATAGAATTATACAGCCTTGTCGATGTCTCATTGAGGACACTGAGTGGAAAGAACCAGACCCCTGAGACTTGGTATGGGAACATCTGAATTGGCTTGGATAAAACTGAGAGTCTTGAAACCCCGGTCATTCTGACTCTCCTTTATAACCTTTCCTAGAGTAATTGCTTTGCAAAGGATGTCTATACTCAAGACCTATCTTTATAACCTTTTTCCGTGAGGCCCAGATCTCTTCATGTTCCAAAGGACAGGAACAAAATCCAGCTTGGTTGGAAAGAGCTTAGCCTCTAAAAGATGTGCAAAATTTTGCTAATTTGTGCCATCGCGAACAATTGATTGTAAATAGATTAGGCCAGGAAGGATAGAATGTAACAGTAAATCAGATAAAGTGAATTTATTTCTTTTCTTTTCTTTCTTTATTTTTCAGTAGGCGCCACTTCAGTGTGGAGCCCAAGGCAGGACTTGAACTCAGGACCCTGAGATCAAGACCTGAGCTGGGACCAAGAGTTAGATGCTTAACCAATTGAGCAACCTAGGTGCTGGAGATAAAATTTATTGATCTGGGTGTGTTCTCAAGAAATTCTGAATCTAAGGTATTAACTCAGATGTGGTTGACTGAAACTTGGACTCAGTGGTGGCCTATATGTAATAAGGTTAAGGTGCTAGAGGACTGACCTTGACTCCTGGCATAACGAGGAAAGAATCTAACGATTTAGAAAGATAAGAATATTGGACTGGATTTATTATGTGCAACCTGCACACCCATCCCCCTACTGCACCCTTTAAGACTTCACAGAAGACACATTTTTCATGAGGGCACTGAGAAATAAATTGCCGAGAGGAGACTTGTATCCTTGAAAATCTCTGTTCTCTCTAGGCTGTTTGTGATGGTGGGAGCTCCTGACCTGAGGTCCAGTGGCACCTCACCAGAGTCAAGGTGGACATATGTTCCATAATGGGCAGTAGAGGACAGAGCAGAGAATGTTTTGGCTCACAAGGATTTTTGGCAGTGGCTAATGGATTAGAGTGTCTCTAGGAATAAAATAGATGGGCAGCCTACTAAAATGCTACATGAACTACATAGAAGGAGAAACTCCATGTCTGGAGCCAGAAACCTGACTTGAGTGGTCACAATGGCCTGTTACCACCTTTCACCCAGTTTATAGATATAAGCCAATCCATAGACCTGGAATGTCTGATTAAGGGGAGGTTGGGTCCCCTAGAGAAAGGACCCTGTAACCTTCTGTGCTGCCACAGGACATACTCTAAATCATCCTCCAGATCTTTCTCAAAAGCTGTTGTCTCTCAGAAGCAAACATGCTCTTCTGTACTCTGCGTGGTAATACTGGGACGGGGACTTTGTATGTTCCTCTTATCGTTTGCTCCCTATTAGAATCTGCCAGTAGACGATGCTAGAAAGAAACAGGAAGGCTGGAGGAGGAAGAAGGGACTTCCTCTTAACAGTTTGCTTCCTTTTCCTGGTCTGCATTCCTGAGGCACTGACCTTTGCCCTGCCACTGGCAGTTGACCTGAGTAGCAGCAGTTTATTTTAGTTGACAATTTTTCCTAGAACTAGCCTCATCACACTCCTTCAGCGGAATCAGTGCCAGCTGGCAGCACTCCTACCACAAAAGTCTGCATGCCAGCTCTGGGGGATCCCTTATCTAAGCTTCTAAATTGTAATAATCCCCACTCTATGGGGCATCTGGGTGGCTCAGATGTTAAGTGTCTGCGTCTGGCTCTGGTCATGATCTCTGGTCATGATCCCAGGGTCCTGGGATCGAGCCCAACATCGGGCTCCCTGCTTGGCGGGGAGCCTTCTCCCTCTTCCACTCCCCCTGCTTGTGTTCCCTCTCTCACTGTGTCTTTCTCTGTCAAATAAAGAAATAAAATCTTAAATCATCATCATCATCATCATCATCCCCACTCTTCCCTTTGTTTTTCCCTATCCTAGGAGTGATAACTGCTTCGTGCTAGGACACCTCATGTCTCCTTCTTGCATTTTCAGTCTTTAGTACTTGATTAACAATTCTTTGTATATTAGATTCTTTACATTAAAATAATAGATGTGGCTTCTGTCTCCGGCCAATCCTACCTGATAGATTGACCTTGACTCTTTCTCATCTCACTTGTTGAATGCAGTAGGATGTCTGTGTATGATGAGGTTTGTGATGAGGTACAGATTCTTCCTTAGGAAAAGAACATGACTGGTTTGTATTTGTTCAGAGTGCACAATACTCCACCCTTGCATTGGCAAGATTTTTTTTAGAGGAGTCTAGAAGAAAACACGAAGCTGTTAGAAACAACATTTCAAGTCTTCGGAGGGCCTTAAGGTCACTTATTTTAAACCCTCATTTTACAAGTAAAGGCACAGAGTTTTCAAGACTGGGTCATTGTCCCAAAGTCCTATCATTAGCACAGCAGTTCCCTCAGAGACAGTCCTCTGAGTTTACCCACGAATGGCTTTTATATCCTGATCCAGTGTCAGTATCCAGCTACTGCATGAGACCATCTTTGGGAGATCACCGTGGAGAGAAGGCCCCCTAAATTAACAATTGCATGTCTGTTTTCTGATTGGCTTGAGGACTCAGAGCTGAAGGGGTAATAAAAATTGTTTATTGCTGAACCTAAAATTTTATCTTCAAAGTAACCTTTATTCACGAGGAGCTCTATGAGATTCCAGACACAAGGAAAGGAGGTCTGGTCTACCAATTCAGCCTCTGATTAAAAGCTTTGGAAGTGTATGCTACATAAGACATTATGTAAGCAATAAGAAAAAAATGTGGTCAGAATTGGAGGTCCAGGGGCGCCTGGGTGGCTCAGTGGGTTAAAGCCTCTGCCTTCAGCTCGGGTCATGATCCCACGGTCCTGGGATCGAGCCCCATAATGGGCTCTCTGCTCAGCGGGGAGCCTTCTTCCTCCGCTCTCTCTCTCTGCCTGATTCTCTGCCTACTTGTGATCTCTATCTGTCAAATAAATAAATAAAAATCTTTAAAAAAAAAAGAACTGGAGGTCCACAGATTATTGCTGTGTTAGAAGTTTAAACATTATGAACAAGTATAATAAACAATTTAGAAATGGGAAAAAGCAGGGGTGCCTGGGTGGCTCAGTCAGTTGGGTGTCTGCCTTCTGCTCAGGTCATGATCCTGGGACCCTGGGATGGAGCCCTGCATCCGGCTCCCTGCTTGGTGGGGAGTCTGCTTCTCGCTCTCCCTCTGCCATTCCTCCCTGCTTGTGCATGCATGCTTTCTCTCTCTCTGTCAGATAAATAAACAGAATTTTTTTTAAAAATGGGGAAAAACAGAATTATAGAAAAATCCAGGAGGAATAAGTATAAAATTGTAACAGTAAAGGAAAGAGAGTAGAAAATCCTCTTTAAGGTAAAAAGGGGGACAAAGTTTAGGTAAAAGAAAGTAATGAATGTTTAGAAGCATTTGTTTAGTTGGTATGTCATTACAAACAATTGCCAACTTGACTTCAAGTGGAAAAAGATAAAGATGAATTTATCATTGAAAAGATAGATTGAAAAGATTGAAAAGAAATTGAAGAGAAAACGTGTCAGTTTTCTCTTTTACTATTTTATTTTATTATTCCTTGTAATGTCGTATCAGCTGTGATCTGATATACAGGGCATCAACGTCTTTATTCTAGTTTTTTATTAAAAATGTGGAAAAAGGAGCACCTGGGTGACTCAGTGGGTTAAGCCTCTGCCTTCAGCTCAGGTCATGATCTCAGGGTCCTGGGATCGAGCCCTGAGCCCTGCATTGGGCTCTCTGCTCAGCGGGGAGCCTGTTCCCCCCACTCCCCGCCCCCGCCTGCCTACTTGTGATCTCTCTCTGTCTGACAAATAAATAAATAAAATCTTTTTTAAAAATGTGGAGCCTGTTCCCCCCACTCCCCACCCCCGCCTGCCTACTTGTGATCTCTCTCTGTCTGACAAATAAATAAATAAAATCTTTTTTAAAAATGTGGAAAAGACCAAATGTTAGGATGGTGACCAGAGAAACGTCATTGGGTCTGTTTACTAGTATTTCACAGAACTATTTTTCAGCACCAATCATGGATTACTATTTGACCAGTCTCCAATTTTTAACCTTATTTCAGGTCATCTCTGCATATAGGCTTTTGAGTAATATGTTAAGGATAGAAACATTGATCCTCATTGAGCAGGTTAAAACTGTGGAAGTTGTGAATTTTTGTGCAAAAATGAGGAAGTTCATGCTGGGTCAGGTATGTGAAAAGGTTTAGGATTATAGTAGGCTGAAAGTTCACCATGAGTCAGCTGTGTGTCAACTGCCCCAAAACCAGCTTGCATGATCTCAGACTACATTAAACATAATGCTTTGGAGAGGTGTGGTCAGACTGTGTGCAACGTCACTCTAGTATACAGTGAATTCTATCCTCCCTCACTCCCCAACACTTGTTTCCCTCAAAGCGTAAGGATATTGAGGTAAGGGGCGCCTGGGTGGCTCAGTGGGTTAAAGCCTCTGCCTTTGGCTCAGGTCATGATCCCAGGGTCCTGGGATGGAGCCCCACATCGGGATCTCTGCTCCACAGGGAGCCTGCTTGCCCCTCTCTCTCTCTGCCTGCCTCTCTGCCTACTTGTGATCTCTGTCTGTCAGATAAATGAATAAAATCTTTAAAAAATATATATAATAGGTGTGGTTTGGCAGCTCTTGATATGATACTGGGCGCAGCAGCCTTGGATAAGCGTGTTTAAGAAGAAGCACACTTTACATCGCAAGTTATCTCTTCCATTCCCAAGTGGATTCAAAGCCACAGAATAGATATGGTATATCTTCCTACAACACTGATGTTTTATAAAGATTTGGAGAAATAATACTTTCTATATTAAAACCAGATAAATCATAGAATAAATAAAGCATACTTTTTTCTTGAAAATTTATTTATTGATGTGTAGTTGACATACAATAAATAAAGCAATTGCAAAGGAATTCTGTGCTCACAAAAGGCTGCTTCCAGATACTTCTCCAAAGCCCTGCTTTTTGGGTTTCTGACTCCTATACCTTTAAAGATTCTTTAATTGAAAATGTAAGGGGCGCCTGGGTGGCTCAGTAGGTTAAACCTCTGCCTTCGGCTCAGGTCATGATCCCAGGGTCCTGGGATGGAGCCCACATCAAGCTCCCTGCTCAGCGGGGAGACTGCTTCCCTCTCCCCCTCTGCCTTCCTCTCTGCCTATTTGTGATCTCTCTCTCTCTCTCTCTGTCAAATAATAAAATCTTAAAAAAAAAAAAAAAAGAAGAAAAGAAAATGTTAGGTACAATTTGATAAAATACCTGAAATATAATGGTTGAACCTACAGTAGAACTGAACAAAATGAGCTCTGAATTCCAGTATTTACTGTTGGTAGTGTGGGTGTAAGGAGCAAGGCAGTGGGGGTAAAGAAAAAAAGGGGGGGGTAAGTGGACGGTAGGAAGAATTAAAATGATGAAGGGGCCAGGAAATAGAATGAGTATGCATAGCATAGAATGGTGTTTTCTCCCCTTGTTTTTTTTCACTCCAAGGGATGAAGGAAAGAAGAGGGAGGTGTTATCTTATGGCTCTCATGGGAAGATTATATCTTGTGTCCTACCATTTCACATTCCTGACTTAACCGCTAAAAGGCACTGGGGCAGTGTTGGGCAGTGGACACAGTGACTGCGGGGTAACTGATTCTGAGGTTCAAAAAGGAGAAATTACTGGATTTGTTCTTTCCCTCTAGCTCTTCTGCCAACCCCTGTGTCTACTCCATCATCGGCATTATCATCACTAGCACTTACTTAGTGCCACACTCTGTTACAAAGGTTTCCAGATGGGAAACTAATTACACAAAGGTTGAGCGATTGCCTAAGGACACATAGCTATTAAGTGTCTTGTTCCTGATTTTAGGAGGAAAGCAGTTTTTCATTAAGTACGATGTTAGCTCTACATATTTATCGCTGTCCTTTACCAGGTTAGGTTCCTTTATGTTCCTGGTTTGCTGACAGTTTTTATCAGGATGAGACATTGGATTTGAACAAGTGCTTTTTCTGCATGTATTGAGATGATTGTGTAGTTTTTCTTTTTCAGTCTGTTAATATGGTGAGTTATGTTAAATTTTTAATGCTATGTTAAGCCATCATTAGGTCATAATATATTAGCCTTTTAACGTATTGTTGGATTCCATTTGTTAACATTTTGTTAAGAAGTTTTGTGTCGGGGCACCTGGGTGGCTCAGTGGGTTAAGCCTCTGCCTTCAGCTCAGGTCATGATCCCGGGGTCCTGGGATCAAGCCCCACATTGGGCTCTCTTCTTGGCCAGGAGCCTGCTTCCTTCTCTCTCTGCCTACTTGTGATTTAAAAAAAAAAAAACAACTTAAAAAAAAAAAAGTTTTGCGTCTATTTTCCTGAGTGATACACATCTGTAGTTTTCTTGTGCATCTCTGCCCTTTCTCTGCAAACTGCATGAAGTTGTCCTTCAGCTCAATGATGTTTTGGGTGATTTGGGTTTTTTTTTTGTCTAGCCTTTTTTTTCCTCTCTCTGTTTCATATTGGATCCTTTCTGTTGATAAGTCTTCAAATATACTAATCTTTTGTTCTATAATGTTAAGTCAGCTATTAATTTCATCCAGTGTATTTTTCATCTCCAATATTGTATTTTTTCATCTTCAGAAATAGATTTGGATCTTTTAAAATATTTTCCACATCTCCATGTAGTATGCTCAATCTTTACTTACTTTTTTGAAAATATGGAGTATAGTTATAACAATTATTTCAATGTTCTTGTCTACTAGTTCTAGTATACCTGTCATTTATAGGGTCTATTTCTTTTTGATTATTTTCTCTCCTCATTATGAGTCATACTTTCTCTTTGCATGGCTGTTAATTTTTTTTTTTTTTTTTTTTTTTAGATTTTATTTATTGATTTGACAGAGAGAGATCACAAGTAGACAGAGAGGCAGGCAGAGAGAGAGAGAGAGAGAGGGAAGCAGGCTCCCTGCTGAGCAGAGAGCCCGATGCGGGACTCGATCCCAGGACCCTGAGATCATGACCTGAGCCGAAGGCAGTGGCTTAACCCACTGAGCCACCCAGGCGCCCCGGCTGTTAATTTTTTTAAAGATTTTATTTATTTATTTGACAGACAGAGATCACAAGTAGGTAGAGAGGCAGGCAGAGAAAGAGGGGGAAGCAGGCTCCCTGCTGAGCAGAGAGCCCAGATGCAGGGCTGGATCGCAGGCTGCTGGGATCATGACCCGGGCCGAAGGCAGAGGCTTAACCCACTGAGCCACCCAGACGCCCCTAGAGTGTAACTTTATACTGTGTGTTACTTTTATTGGTCTTCTCTTGGCATTAGATTTATTGAAGTGGTTTGAAATTTTGGTTTGCAAACTTAATTTTAATAGTTTTCTTCCCTACCCTTTGTTATCACCCTTGCTGTTTAGCCATTTTACGATTGTCTCCAATCCAATTCCTAGATGCCTCCTAGTTAAGGACAGGTATTATAATGCCATTTCTTTCTTTATTTCTTTTTTTTTTTTTTAAAGATTTTATTTATTTATTTGACAGAGAGAAAGAGATCACAAATAGACAGAGGCAGGCAGAGGCGGAGGGGGAAAGCAGGCCCTGCTGAGCAGAGAGCCTGATGCAGGGCTTGATCCCAGGATCCTGAGATCATGACCTGAGCCGGTAGTTTAACCCACTTAACCCACTGAGCCACCCAGACGCCTCTTATAATGACATCCATATTGATATTGTCCTAACCCAGCGCCTGGATTCAAATTATGAACCTCGGTCTGGCTCTTGTTTTGAATGGACAACCTATAAAGTCCTCTTACTATGTGAAGGCTTACTTGCCACTGCCTGCTGCCAGACTTGGGACCTATCAAACCCTGGCATCAGCCTTACTCATTACTTTATATTTATTTCCCTTTTTTAGAACTGTAAAGATTGTCTTTGAACCCGCTATGTCTCTTTTTCTCCTACCATTTTATCATTAAAATTTTTAAACATACAGAAAACTTGAAAAAATTATACCATGAATATATATATGCCCATCACTTAGGTACTACAATCAATATTTTGGTATAGAGTCTTTATTTCATATTTGTCCATCTTATTTCTTGATCACTTCAAAGTAAATTGTTACTCTTCCCATAAACACTAAAGCATTGCATATTATTAGCTGGAGCTCAACGTCTGGGTGTTTTGTTTTGTTTTATTTGGGGGGAGGGAGTAGGAAAGGGAGAGAGGGGCAGAGGGAAAGGGAAAGAGAGCCTGATGTGGAGCTTGATCTCACGACCCTGAGATCATGACCTGAGCCAAAACCAAGAGTCAGATGCTTAACCGACTGAACCACCTAGGTGTCCCTCAGCATTTTTGTTTATAGTTCCCTTTTTTTCTTTCGAAGTAATATTTATGCACAATGAAATATACGAGTCTTCAGTGTTATTAAATGCATCATCTATACTCAAACCTCTTTGCAAGGTATGCAACATGACCATCACCAGAGAAAGTTTCCTCATGCCATTTCCTGATCAGTCCATACCCCTTCCCCCCACCTCAGATGCAACCATTGCTCTGTTTTTTATTTCTACTATGAATTAGTTTTGCCTGCTCTCAAATTCTATATTACAGAATCATAGAGCATGTACTCCTTTGTGTAAGACTTCTTTTGCTCAGGATGTTGTTTTTGAGATTTGTCCATGTGGCTCTAGCAATAATTTATTCCTTTTCATTACTGAGTACTACCGTTCCTTTGTTCCAACACACCATGGTTTGTTTGCTCATTTCAGTGGGGTCTTTTTGATTTCTATGTTTATTTTTTATCCACCACTGCTAAGTGTCTGGAGAGAAGAGAGTGCATCAGAGTATGAATGCCATCCTATTAATTTTAAATTACTTTTCTTTTTAAAGATTTTATTTATTTATTTGACAGAGAGAGATCACAAGTAGGCAGAGAGGCAGGCAGAGAGAGAGGGAAGCAGACTCCCCGCAGAGCAGAGAGTCCGATGCGGGGCTTGATCCCAGGACCCTGAGATCATGACCCGAGCCGAAGGCAGAGGCCTTAACCCACTGAGCCACCCAGGTGCCCCTTAAATTACTTTTTTTTAATTGAGTGAACTTAGCTGCTTTCTAACTTGATAACGAATTGAGTTGGGTCCGTTTCATTTTTCTTTTCATCTGTTCAGTGTGCATTTTCACAGCTTTACCTGAAATTTAAAAGTAGAAAACATGTTATATAAATGAAGTGCTATATTTGGTGTTCAAATAAAAGTTCTCCTGGCCCATAAATAATATCAGATAGTCTGCATGTTAAATATGAATTTGCTTTTATATCATGTAAAAAGTTCACTAATTCTTATCATGTTTTTGCTGTCATATTAAGTATAATTAATCTCTAATGACTGTACTACTTTGTTATCACCGACAATATTAAAATAGAACTCTTTGTTTCAGGAGTATGTCAGTTCAGACAGCTGAACAATATATTGCATGGGGCCTCTCATCTGTCACTTCTAGATTAATTCTGTAATATAATGTAAACTGAATAAGTTAATCTCTTTTTGTGGTACTTGTGTTAAAAGGAATAATTAATGAAGCCCAACATACTTCACATATAACAAAGTTTCAACATTTGCTAGAATTATGTATTACTTTATTTTTATTTTTCTTCAGGTTTGGTTGGGATGTTCCAGTAATTTTGAGAAATTCAGAAGAGACCCAGTTCAACACAAGAGTTTTCAAAAAGCAAATGAGACAAGTCAAGAATCCTTTTGGCTTAGAGATCACCAATCCATCTACAGCTTCAATTACAAGTTGGTGGCTATTTTCCAAAGATCTTTTTCTTTCTATGCCCCTTTCTTAGCATTTTTCTTTCTACATTGCTTTTTCTTCATTAGACTCAACAAGTATTTATTGAGCACCTATTTTATTCTGGGCGCTGTACAACATAGTACTTTGTACTATAGTTACAAAGAGTAATAATTCACCAAACTTGCTCCTCGGGAACTTAATCAACTAGCAAACAGAGGCATTCGTGTGAGAAGAATCAAGTATCTTAACTGTTAATGAGAATAGTTTGTTAGGACACTGCCATTTTCATGGGTCTTGAGTGCAGTGAAAAAGGTATGGATTGTATAGCATAAACAGTTACTGTAAGGTTGCTAACATCCAGAACAAGTGTTTTTAATCTGAAATTGTGGTATTTTGGGTCTAAGTTATTTTAGTATAAGGTGTTATTCTGGGAGATGGTAATAATAGATGACAATTGTTTGTTTCTGTGCTTACTTGGAAAAATAAATTGTCTGCAAGACTATCTAGGAACCATTGGAGTGAGGGAAAGAAAGGGAGGGAGGAGGGAGGGAAGGAAGGGAGGGAAGGAAGAAATGATTAAGTTCGGGCATATTCAGGAGAAGCCTCATTAAAGAATGTGCTGATTCTGTCTTATTTATTTATTTTTGAGTAGAGTCTTGAAAGATAAGTAGGTGTTTATCACATGGGGTTGGGAGATATTCTAGGTAGAGAGAGAAGCATGAACAAAGCACTACTACAGAAATAGAATAAGACAGTAGAGAAACAATAAGTAGTTTGTTGTGGATAAAACACAGGGTGGAGCAGGTAAGAGAGAAGAGTAGGGGAAGACAGGTTCTTCACAGGGTCCCTCCATCGACAGATCCTATTACCAGGATAAAAAATACAGGAGGAGCAGCAGGTTTTGGAAGAAAGGTAATGACTGCAGTTTTGAATTTCTGGACTTAGAAATGCTCTTGTAGCAGGTAAGTAGAGACACAGAGTAGGAAGTTCTAGGTACAGTTCTGTGGCTCTACAAAGATTCTTGGGCTGAGACCGTATCACCCTTTATACTTGGTCAGATTTCTGGAATCTTAAAAACAACCCCAAACTTTCTCAACGTTTTATCATATTGTAACTACTGCCTTCTTCCTCTTCCCTTCACAGTCAGGCTTCTCAAAAGCAGGTTGCATTTGCCTTCTTCCCTTAGCCTGCTTTACTTTCACTCCTCAGATCAGTGCAGTCTGGTTTTTGCCTATGTCTCTCTGCTGAACTGGCTTTCCCTGAGGTCACCGATCCCCACTTCTGCCCCCCTACCCTGACCCTCAGGCATTGTAGGCCTGAGTTAACACTATCTCTGCAGAGTTTAATAGAGTTGACCAATCCTTCCTTCTTGATAGCCTGCTCCCCTGGCTTCTGTGACTCTTCTTGTTTAGTCATCTTTCTGTCTCTAACTTCCAGAATCACGTCAAAAGTCAGTGTATTGGGTGACTCAGTTGGTTAAGCATCTGACTCTTGATTTTGGCTCAGGTCATGATCTCAGGGTCGTGAGATCGAGCCCTGAGTAAGACTCTGTGCTCAGCAGGGAGTCTGCTAGAGAGTTTTTCCTTCTCTCTTTCCCTCTGCCCTCCCCTGCTCACGTGCGCTTTATAAATACATACATACACACATGCATACATAAAGTCTTTAAAAACATCAGCGTGCTTACTCAGTAGGACTTATCAATCTTAAGTAAATACTGATTCATAATGAAGTAGTACAAAATTTCTTATTCTTCTTTAGCTATAAATACTGTATTATTACCCTATGAATTGAAGAGAACTAAGGACCTCTTTTTTTCCCCCTCTAATGATAGATAAGGGGTTTGTTCTGACATTTTTCACTCGGGAATACCAAATTTCAAGATCTGACGAGAAAATTATCCTATTTAGAAAACATGCCTAATTAAAATATAGAGAACAGTGGTAGTTTGGTGACCTCTGACCTCTGTGGTCAGTCACTTGCACGTGCTGCCATGTCACACTGGGATCTTGAGTAGGACTGCCCATACAAAAAGTTGCCAATACAAAGCTGTCCTTTCTGCTACGTAGTTCCACAAGCTGGGAAATGCTGAAAAAGTAAGAACTGATAAATTATAAGCCAACAAACACAGGATACTTGTGAGGTAGAAAGTGGGAGGAAATCTGCCAATCTTCCTTTCAGGCAGAAATAGTATCAAAAAGAACCTCCCCTGCCCCTCTATAAATGGTAGAAACAAATGAAAAGATATCTAGTAAGTAGAAGACCTCTTTCAGCTGTACACAAAATTTTTTTTTAACTGTGTGGATTTACAGCATGTTTGTTGAAGTATTTTAATTTTTAAAATACTGGTGCTGGGGTGCCTTGGGTGGCTTAGTCAGTTAGGCATCTGCTTTCAGTTCAGGTCATGATCTCGGAGTCATGGGATCAAGCCCCGTTTTGGGCTACCTGCTCAGCAGGGAGTCTACTTCTCCCTCTCCCACTGCCCTCCCCACCCTACCTTGTGTTCTCTCTCTCTCTCTCAAATAAATAAAATCTTTTAAAAAATAAAATGACCAGTGCCTATCATTCATTATATGTCTTCTTTGGGTAAATAAGGAGAAGGAATTTGTTGGGAATTATGTTTCACAGCAAAAATTCATTTGTTTAAACTGTGGAACAGAGGATATCATTAAAGATGTCTAACCAGGCCATTAAAATAATATTCTGACCAATAGTTGTGACATTTTAAAAGGTTATTTCATTTGGTGTGCAGATAGTTTAAAAATCCAGGTCTTTTTTCACCACTGTTCCCAAGGTGCTTGGCACGTAGGAAGGAAAGGGGAATATCTGGAGGTCTGATTTACTTGAAAATGAACAAGAGAATCAGTTTTCATCTTAGTCCTCTGGTTCTCTTTTAGCATTGGTGCTTGTTGGGATTTCTTTTGTTGTTATGTGATGATACTGGATTTGGATTTATGGTATTTCCTTGTCCCCAGTGTAAGAAGCTCTAATGAGGGGCGCCTGGGTGGCTCAGTGGGTTAAAGCCTCTGCCTTCGGCTCAGGTCATGATCCCAGGGTCCTGGGATCGAGTCCCACATCGGGTTCTCTGCTTGGCAGGGAGCCTGTTTCCTCCCCTCTCTCTCTGCCTGCCTCTCTGCCCACTTGTGATCTCTGTCTGTCAAATAAATAAAATCTTAAAAAAAAAAAAAAGAAGCTCTAATGAAATTGAAAGGAGGTATTCAGGGTTTGCTAGTTGAGTTTAATTCCTTTGGGTCAGAAATTCTCCTGTCCCTTTGTGACAGCTTCCTCATATTTTGGCTCATTCACCCTGGTGAGACCTAACAAAGGTGAAAGGGTTAGACAAAATGACACACACAGCATTTTCAGAGGAATTTGTGAACCTCTATTCTCTATGACGTAAAACTTGCATCTCCCAATACTCCAGATTTATTATCCTCATACATGATCACCTTGTACGCTAGTTCTTTCTCAGGGATTCTCCTCCAGAAAGTCTGTAGCTTTTCTGCTCTGTTGTTTCTTCTTTTTTTAATGCCTCAACTCATTGACTCTCGTCCTTGTTTTTTGCAGTTTTTTGCAAGGTTGTCTCATATGCGGGGCTCCATTTGCCCATTACAACTAGGCATGTAAGGGCAGGTTGAGGGAAATCATCCCTGTGCTGCTTCAGTTAGCTTTGATTCTGACTTTTCTGGTTTAAGGCTGTGTTCCAAGTCTGCTGTTGCTGTCGATCTGAGACGTCATTGTGTTTGCACTGAATCTTAGAAGATTGAGAAAATGTAGGAATGAGAACTGTCTGCAGAAGAAGTGGGAAAAACAAAAGGGAGAACAGTTTTGCCTGGGGGATTTGAACTGTCATCAGTTAGTGTTAATCAGTACATTCTCTTTTCAGTCTATGTCATGGACAAGTGTAGGAGAGATTGTGGACAGTAGAATTTACAGATTGCATTCTCCCTTCTCATTAACTTATTAATTTCAGAGACATACATGTTGAAATCTGATTAGTATCCAGTTGTCAGTAGTCTCTGACGCTCTCCCCACTTTAGTCACATATATGCAGTCTGTAAATAAGTCTTTTATGCAGCTCTGAATCTCTAGAACTCTGATGCTTATTACAGAGCAAATAAACTGGGTAGTTTTACATGTTTTAGGCCTTATCCTTCCATGGTTCTTTTTTAGTGTAAACAATCACATAGATATGGATATCCCCTCCTATGAGATAAACAGAAATACTTGCCTCCATCTTGCTTTTTTCATTTGTGTTTATTCTGAAGATCATCCCACTGTAGTATATGCAGGTATTTTGCCATGCCTCAGTTCTTTTTTAAGAGCTCCATAATACTTCATTATAGAATGTTCTACATTTTATTCATTTAATCCCCTGTCATTGGACATTTGGGTGCATCCTGGCATTTTGATATAACTAGAGCTCCATGCATAACATCTTTTCACATTTACACATTTCTGCCAAAAATATTAAGAAATCATTTTCTGGGTTCCTTTTTTTCTTTTTCCACTTTCTTTTCTTTCTTTTTTTTTTTTTTAAGACTTTATTTATTTACTTGACAGAGACAGGGAGATCACAAGTAGGCAGAGAGGCAGGCAGAAAGAGAGGGGGAAGCAGGTTCCCCTCTGAGCAGAGAGCCCGATGTGGGGCTCGATCCCAGGACCCTGTGATCATGACCCGAGCGGAAGGCAGAGGCTCAACCCACTGAGCCACCCAGGAACCGCTCCACTTTCTTTTCTATGCTCTTTCTATTTCTCCCTTTCATATCCTCACGTTGCATGGTTCTGTGGTGACATAGAGAAAAGGATGTATGATTTTTAATATGTATACTAATTTTAAATATATGAGCACATTTATGTAGCATAATATAAATAGTATATATGAACATGACATTAATGTGTTTTGATATTTAATGAATAAATTAATGTAATTATATATTAAATATATATAAATATATTTAAATTTATATTGATGGGGTGTTTTTCTTTGGCTATTTAATAGCTAATTAACAAATAATAGCTAATTAAATTTCCCATTCTTGAATAATACCTGATGATTAGCATCATATAAAACTTTGAAATCAAATTCTGTTCCAATTACCTGTGCAGTGTTCCTGCCAGTTAAAAGTTTTGCTTAACTACGATTGGAAATTATCCTATGTCGCTGCTGCTACACATACTCCAGATGTGAAAGTCTACGTGTGTACCACCAACTACGGGGAAGAAAAATAAAAACTGAATTTTTGGTATCCTGTAGAGCATCTGCTTGTATTTGTGTGTATCCTTCTAAAACATACTCTTGATCACCTTTTTATTTTATTTTCTTAAGGGATGATTTATATATATTTTTTAAAAGATTTATTTATTATTTTACAGAGAGACAGTGAGTGCAGGGGGTAGTGGCAGAGGGAGGAAGAGAGAGAGAATCTCAAGGAGACTCCCCACTGAGTGCGGAGCCCAATTCAGGGCTCCATCCCACGACCCTGAGATCATGACCTGAGCCGAAATCAAGAGTCAGACACCCAACTGATTGAACTACCCAGCCACCCCACTGATCACCTTTTTAAAAGTACACAGTGTAGCCATCAGAATTCCTATTAGTAAGTAAAAAAAATGACTCCAGTCAAAGGATACTGGGTAGCTTACAGAATTGCTGTTAGGTTTGGAGACCCAGGATCAGAGACTAAGGCTGTTCAGCAAGGAACAATCCCCAGACCACGTACTTTTGGTCTTGCAAGTCCGCTGCTGCCACTGAGCACCAGATGCTATAGTTTCCACTGCCAACGGTATAGGATCCTTGATATTGCTGCCCTTGAACTTGATATTGCTGCTACTGCCATGAGCAAGGGGAAAAAAATCATATGGGTGGTAATAGTAAGTCCTATGTGAGTGTTTAATAAATAGGTAAAATAGTCTAATTTGTATGCCCACTTATAATTTATTTTTCCACTTAATCAGGTTTATTCAAATTATAATATGTTTTATTATGCTGAAAGCGAATAAATGAACGAGGACATTGCTACTAAGCCCTACTTGTTTTGGAATCCCTACTCTTTCCTTAGGATGTTTGCATATCCTGTGGGACATTAACTATGTGACAGAAGTATAAATGTTGTTGAGGTACCTGGGTGGCTCCGTTGGGCAACTTCCTTCGGCTCAGGTCATGATCCTGGGGTCCTGGGATCAAGTCCCGCATCGGGCTCCCTCTCATGCTCTCTCTCACTCTCTCTCTCAAGTAAATAAATAAAATCTTAAAAAGAAAAAGTATAAATGTTGTCAGTGTGCATATTAATATTAGTAAGGCTTGATTTCTTTTTCATATTTTTTCTACTCCCGTGATCATCTGAGGACCCCATGAGTTATGTGTATCCACTTTCAGAGTCAGTCCTGCTCTGTTTCTTACAGTTACAAGGTTGTATATATCCACGTTTGGAGACAGTGCTCTTATTTCTTGTAATTAGGATTATATATGCTGTTAGAATGGTAGGTTATCAATGGTGAACTATATTTCAGTTTTTAAACACTATGTGGGAGAAGGCTCTGAGTCCCAGCCAAAAAATTAACTTCATGATTTCCACGTGTAAATGTACAAATAAGAGTTTACTGATCGCGCTTCAGAATTGTGTATAGATGTTGAGGTTTTTTTGTTACTTGTTTAGGGACCAGTTCCTTCATTTACAGGCACGTGCCCTTTAATGAGTTCCTTGAACTGCCATCAGCCGGGCCAGCCATCGAAAGAAAGCTTTTGTCATTCGCTGTGTATAATTGTATGAAAAACTATATTCGGTAATTTTCTTCTCTTTGTCTTCTTCTTTGTTTTTGACAGCCGGCATAACTTTGACAACAGACTGCCTTGAAGATAGCCTCTTGACATGCTACTGGGGGTGCAGTGTCCAAAAACTCTATGAAGCTCTGCAGAAGCACTTTTATTGCTTCCGAATAAGCACCCCCCGAGCCCTGGAAGATGCTCTGTATAGTGAATATCTCTATCAAGAGCAGTATTTGTATCCTTTTATCTGATACATCTGTTAAGCAGTGAAAATCTCAGACATAAGACTTTTTAATGGAGAAAGTATTTGCTCAGTTATTATTGATCACTTTTTGTGTATTATTGTATTTTGGGTTACAGTGGCAATTTACCTTTACATTTTCAAAAAGTATTAAGAAGGACAGCAAAGAAGAAATATATTGCCAGTTACCAAGAGATACTAAAATAGAAGACTTTGGTACAGTGCCCAGATCTCGCTATCCGTTGGTAGCACTGTTGACCCTAGCTGATGAGGAAGACCGAGAAATTTATGACATTGTAAGTAACTTTAAAATTCTGGAAGCATTCCTTTAAGTGATTTGGATGATGGGTCATAATTATTTGGTGAATAGAAAAAGTTTTATTTTAATTTCTGAGGCTATATGTTTGGCCCAGACACATTTTTCTTGAAGAAGGAATACTTGGGAAGTACAGATATATGATTTTTATACATGTAACAGCTCCTTCAGAGTATGACTTTGTTAGACATATTATTTATATATATATATATATATATATATATGTTGCAAGAATAGGATATTACTTAGAAAATAAAAGGCACATTATAGTTGAATTAAGTTAATTTTATCATTCTGTATTCTATCATGTTTGCAAGATAGAAAAAAGTCTCTTGGGAAGTATGTTTATTCTTAGCATTTTTAGCACGGAATGAGTAAGCCTTGTAATCCTCTGAAGTGCTCAGTTTTAAGACCATCTTCCCTCATTTCTCTACATAGTTGCAAGTCACCTTGCTTCCGTCATCGCCCCTGCTGCACCTACATCTTCTATGTACTCGATCCTTTGTATTTTCAGTAATTATAGTGATCTCCTTTTCTCATTATGTGCTCGTTACTTCTTTAGTCTAGTAGTTTGTCCCTATTAGTAAGATAAAAGCATCTTAGGGATCTAAGAGGACCTGAGCCCTGACATTCCTCTGAGTATGGTAGAAGCTTGTACATGAAATAAACTTTTGGTAAAACCATTTCATGGTAGGAATGCCATCATACCCAATTTACTACTTCTCTGAAGTGCATGGTATTGATATGCTCATTAATAAAGATACTATAACATTTTTATGATACTTTGTAACATATACAGTACACTGGCTAGCATTAGCTTATTTATTTCTTCCAACAACCTTGTGTGTTAGGGCAAATCCTCTTCTTATAAAGACTGAAATGGGAGTCTGAAGAGAACTCTCAGTCATTCAGGAAGAGATAGGACCAGTAAGCCTCTGCAACCCTGTGCCAGTACTTTCAGAAAAAAAAAAAAAAAAAAATTAAAGGAATATCTCCTCAAAACAAATGTACATTTTCTTGCATTTGGAAAGTGCAGACCCTTATTGAGAAATCTGGACCCTGCTTATACACAGTTTGGGGTTTTCATTTTACCAAATTGAAGTTCCAGTGAACTGAAGTCAATTTGGTTTTTCTAAGTAAGTCATACCAAAAGCAGTATATTTCCAGAACCTAACACAGTGCCTGGAACACAGAAGGTGGTCAATAAATGTGATAAGTGAAAACAACAACAACAACAAAAAACAACCCAAAGTCATACCAAGCAACGTTAGTGAGCCTCATAGAGCTTGACAGCAAGTCAGTTACTTGTGCATGAGGAGCCCATATGAGAGATCTGGTTTCCTTCCCCCCCTCCCCTCTTCCCCTTCACCCTGTTCAGTTGAAGATAGATAAGAACTGTTAGGTTGGTGTTTCATATTTCCAGCTTCTGTTCATTACCCAGCCTACCCCAGCAAGGTAACCCTTCTGTCACCACCATGTCACCCGTGTCTTCTAAGCTCCTTTCTTCCTCTCATTCAAAACAGAAAGGGTCAGATCTGTCACCTTCCTCCCAGCTTCTCCTCTTAGCTTCTTTCCCCCTCACTGAGGGTGATCACTATCTCTTTGAGGTACTCAGAGTCTTCTTCGTTTTCTAACTTTCTTCCTCAGTCTAAACAGCAGAGAGTGTGTGTTAAAATATATATAACATAAAATTTACCATTTTAACCACTTTCCAGTGTATAAGTCAATGGCATTACAAACAGGGAAAGATTTGTTTTCAGCCCCCCATCCAACTGGAAAGAAGACAGTGTGGCCTGGCTGAACCTGTGGGAGGCGCAATCCCACAGGGGAGCTGGGGCGGTGGGCCCTGGAGGTTAATAGGCATTTTCTCTTTTCCTTTTGGAGTCTCCTTCTCTGGGTCTTTTCTTCTCATCAGCACATGCCCTCCCTTTTTTCCTGTTAATCTTGCTTCTCCATCTCTTATCACTCAGATTGGGCCTAATATTGGAACTATAGCATATTTGTTAGCATAGTTTGTATTAATGTTCTCCTTCTTAATTTTAAAAGCAAACTGAGCATTTGGTTTTTCACTATTTTATCTGGGGATCAGAGTCTAAATCTAAAGAAAAAAAATTAAGCTCTACCATTCCCGTTGTAGCAGTAAAAATTATGTTTTGATAGTGTAGTCAGTTTTTTATTTTAGGTAGAAGCAGGGGTTATTATTGCAATATTTTGATTTTGCCTTTTTTTTCCATTTTTACTCAATTATATTTTCTCTATTACTCAAATAATAATATGTTTGTGGCAGGAAATAGAATTAGAAAATCTAGATAAGCCAAAAGGAAAAAAGCATAATCACCTCTATTCTTTCATCCAAAGTTAACCATTGTCAATATTTGCATTTTTGCAGACCTTTATAATATGTAAGTTTTTAAACAAAAACAGGGTAAAGGTATATGTACTATTTTGTGACCTGTTTTCATTTAGTGTATTTTGAGCATCTTTTCCATATCAAATATGAATACCTGGGAAGTACAGGTGTATGATTTTTATACATGTAACAGCTCCTTCAGAGTACGACTTTGTTAGACATACTATTTATATGTATATAAATATACACATATTTATATATATATGTTGAGATATATACAGCTACATATATATTTATAACTAGCATAATAGTAGCTTCTGAAGCTTTTAATAGTAAATCGAATGGCAGGATTGTTTGTGTGAGGTGATATTACTGTCTTCTACCAGTCCTGTCATTTTGGTTCAACATTTACAACTTTTGAAGCCATTGCCAAATTATTAAATCTTTATAAAGCTGTAAAGAATATTATATGTTTACAACCATAGTAGGATTCTTTCTTTAAACTTTTCATTTGGACATAATTTTAGGAACTTGCAAAAATAGAAAACTGGAAGAACACCCCTATACCTTTTACCCCAGTCTCCTGTTGTTCATTGTTGACATTTTCCAGATTGGCACTATCATTTGCCCATATGTGTGTGTGTATTTTTTTAAATGAATCAAGAATAAGTTGTATGCCTGATTCTTTATCCCTAAATACCTTAGTTTGTATTTCCTAATAATAGGAAATGTTCTCTTATATAAACACAATATAGTTATCAACTTTATAAATCTAACATTGATAAAATATTTTATTCAATCTATGACCTGTATTCCAATATGTCAGTGAATGTATCAGTGTTCTTTACAGCATGTTTCCTCCTCCAGTACAGGTTCTAGTCTAGAGTCAGATAGTCTATTTGTCATATATCTTTAGCCTCCTTTAATCTAGAACATTTTCACAGCCTGTTTGTCTTTTACGATATTAGCATTTTTTAAGAATACAAGTCATGTACACCCTTTTTATAAAATAGGACAGTTCCCATTTTGTTTGTCTGATATTTCATCATGATCAGAGTTGTGTGTTTTTAGCCAGTCTACTTAGCATGGGTGATGATGCGGGCTTTTCAGGGCACCACCTTTGGAGGCATGTGCAGTTCTTTCCTCTCATTGGTGATGTTAATTTTTATCTCTCTGCAAGGGGTTGTCTCATTTCTCCTCTGCTGTATTTTTCCCCCTCCCTTACAAATGATAAGCAGTTCGGAGAGGACACGTTTAAGACCACACAAAATCCCAGTCTTTATGAAAATTTCCCCCCTGGATTTAATATCCTTTAATAATTCTTTTTTTTTAAAGATCTTATGTATTTATTTGACAGAGAGAGCAAGTAGGCAGAGAGGCAGGCAGAGGGGGAGGGAGAAGCAGGCTCCCCAGTGAGCAGAGAGCCCGATGCTGCTCTTGAGCCTAGGACCCCAAGATCCGGACCTGAGCCAAAGGCAGAGACTTAACCCACTGAGCCACCTAGGTGCCCCTATCCATTGATAATTCTTAACAGATTTTATCTTTACCATGATGGTTGCAAAATGATCATTTTCCAATTCCAGCTCTCCATTTAGCCCTCAGTATTGTACTATAAGCAAGTACAAGTATTGTACTATAAGCAGTATTGTACTATACTATAGTACAGTATCATACTATAACCATTTATTTATTTATTATCCATATGTCCTCATGAATTTCTTCTTTCCCCCAGTGATTTATAACTCGTAACTGAATTTAATTATTTTTTTTAAAGATTTTATTTATTTATTTGAGAGAGGGATCACAAGTAGGCAGAGAGGCAGACAGAGAGAAAGAGGAGGAAGCAGGCTCCCTGCTGAGCAGAGAGCGATGTGGGGCTCGATCCCAGGACCCTGAGATCATGACCTGAGCCGAAGGCAAGGGCTTATCCCACTAAGCCACCCAGGTGCCCCCTTTTTTTTTTTTTTAAAGATTTTATTTATTTTGAATTTAATTATTTTGATGCTCAACTGCCCTCTCCTTTATCTTCTGCCCAAGGATTTATAATCAAATTCTGTGTCCATAAATTACTTAGATTAGTTCTCCTGTAAGTGAAAAAACCATATAAAGAGGAAATGTACTCAGATGTTGCTCTCATCCCTTCCCACAATGCCTTCTTTTTTTTTTTTTTAAACACTTTTACCTTTAAATAATCTCCACACCAACAAGGGGGTCAAGTTCACAACCCTGAGATCAAGAGTTGCATCTCCACCCAGGCCAGGTGCCCCCCATTCTTATATATCCCAATTCTTGTAGATAACCAAGTTCATTGTTTTCTGGTTTATTCTTCCTGTTTCTTATTGTAATGATGAGAAAATACAGATATGTATATTTTTTATTTTCTTTCTTACTCAAAAGATATCACACTTTTTATACTATACATGTTCTGGGTTTTGTTTTTTTTTTTCCACTTCATAATATCTCTGGAAATCAGTTCAGATGAGTTCATAGAGCTCTTCCTCACATTGTTTTCCCGTGGCTGTGTAGCACTCAATGGTATGTAGACTGTATTGATAGGTACCATAGCTATTTAGCCAATCTCCTGTAGCTGGACATTCAGGTAATTTCCAGTATTCTGCAGTAACAAATAATTTTACACTGAATAACCTGTGCATATATATTTTTATATTGTTGAAGTTGCATGGTTGAAGGGCAAAGGTATGTCATTTTGATACATATTACCAAATTCCCCTCCATTCGGTTTATATCCTTGGAGTTGTACCTTTTTTTCTTTTTTTATACATTTCCACCAGAAATATAAGAAAGTGACTATTTCCCCATAGACTATATTGATAAACATTTGCAATCTGTTAATCCAATGAGTGGGAAATAATATCTCAGTGAAGTTGTAATTTGCATTTATCATATTGTGAGTGAAATTGAACATCTTTTAATATGGCTGAGGATTGTGTTTATAATTTTGTGTGAATTGTCTGTTCATGTCTTTTGCCCATTTTAATTTATTTATTTATTTTTGAACTCTGTTAGACCAAGAACTCAAGAACTAATTGCTATTTGAAAGTTTAAATATTCAGACTGTGGGATACTTCCATTTCCAATCATAATTCAGTCATAAAGGCTGGATTTACTCTTTTTTTTTTTCTTTAAAGATTTTATTTATTTATTTGACAGACAGAGATCACTAGTAGGCAGAGAGGCAGGCAGAGAGAGAGGGGGAAGCAGGCTCCCCGCTGAGCAGGGAGCCCAATGTGGGGCTCTATCCCAGGACCCTGGGATCATGACCTGAGCCAAAGACAGAGGCTTTAACCCACTGAGCCACCCAGGCGCCTCTTTGCCCATTTTTAAATAGGATTTTTGGTTACTTTTTTTCAATATTTAAAAGTTTTTCATAAATTATGGATATTGTGAATATTTTATTCCATTTCATCAAATGTCTTTTGACTTTCCCTATGGGGCTTTTTGTCATACAAGCTTTAAATGTTGACACAGTAAAATAAATGCATCTGCCTCTGGATTTCAGTCATTGTTAGAAAGTCTTTCCCTGGGGGCGTCTTGGTGGCTCACTTGGTTAAAGCTTCTGCCTTCGGTTCAGGTCATGGTCCCAGGGTCCTGGGATCGAGCCCCATATCAGGCTCTCTGCTCAGGGGGGAGCCTGCTTCCCTTCCTCTCTCTTTGCCTGCCTCTCTGCCTACTTGTGATCTCTGTCAAATAAATAAATAAAATCTTAAAAAAAAATTAAAACAAAACACAAAACAACAACCAAAAAAAAAAAAAAAAGAAAAGAAAATCTTTCCCTGGGGTGCCTGGGTGGTTTGTGGGTTGGGCCTCTGCCTTTGGCTCAGGTCATGATCTCATGGTCCTGGGATCGACCCCCGCATCAGGCTCTCTGCTCAGGGGGGAGCCTGCTTCCCCTCTCTCTCTGCCTACCTCTCTGCCTACTTGTGATCTCTCTCTCTCTCTCTCTGTCAAATAAATAAATAAAATCTTAAAAAAAAAAAAAAAGTCTTTCCCTACACTGAGAGTAAAAAGGAATTCACATATTTTCTTCTAGTGCTTGCATAGTTTTATTTTTTATAATTAGGCTTCTTAAGCTTTTGGAGTTTATTCTTCCATACGATCTGAGGAATGTCTCTAATTTTATATTTTTCCAAATAGCTATCCAGTCCCAGTACTTTTTATAAAAAGACTGTTTGCCCAGTGATTTTAGATGGCAACTTTGTCATATTTGTATAGATAGTTGGGTCTGTTTCTGGACTGTTTGTTCTGATCTAGCCGCCTGTCTGTTCATGTGCCTGTACTATTTTAATTTTAGAGGCTTTGTACTATGTCTTAATATCTGACTGGGCTTGATCTTCCCCACAGCTTTGTTCCGGTATTTTCCTAGCTGATCTTATGTGTTCTTTTTCCTCATGAGAATCTTAGAGTCAACTCATATAACTCTATGAAAAAACTCATTGTTATTTTTGTTGGGATTGCATTAAATTTGTAACTTTGAGTATAATTTAAAATAACTCTGGCAAAAATGTGTTCCATAACTGGTTCCACTTTAGTGACTATTATTTAAATCAATTATTGTGGGGCGCCTGGGTGGCTCAGTGGGTTAAAGCCTCTGCCTTCAGCTCAGGTCATGATCTCAGGGTCCTGGGATCGAGCCCTGCATCGGACTCTCTGCTCAGCCGGGAGCCTGCTTCCTCCTCTCTCTCCCTCTGCCTGCTTCTCTGCCTACTTGTAATCTCTGTCAAATAAATAAATTAAATCTTAAAATAAAATAAAATCTTTTTTTTTTAATTAATTTATTTGACAGAGAGAGATCACAAGTAGGCAGAAAGGCAGGCAGAGGGAGAGAGGGGAGATGCAGGCTCGCCGCTGAGCAGAGAGCCCAATGTGGGGCTCGATCCCTGGACCCTGGTATCATGGCCTGAGCTAAAGGCAGAGGCCTTAATCCACTGAGCCACCCAGGCGCCCCAAAATAAAATCTTTTAAAAAAAATCAATTATTGTAAGTTTTCTAATTTATCAACATTTTACTTTTTAAAAATTTTTGTTAAATTTTAACTCTTTTAAAGATTTTATTTATTTATTTGACAGATAGAGATCACAAGTAGGCAGAGAGGCAGGCAGAGAGAGAGAGGAGGAAGCAGGCTTCCTGCTAAGCAGAGAGCCCGATGCGGGGCTCGATCCCAGGACCCTGGGATCAGGACCTGAGCCAAAGGCAGAGGCTTTAACCCATTGAGCCACCCAGGCGCCCCATCTTTTACTTTTCTTTTACATATCTGTGAAATAATGTAAGGAGGTTAAGTACTGACTAGTGTTTAATTTTTATTTTAGATTTCCATGGTGTCAGTAATTCATATTCCTGATAAAACGTATAAACTTTCGTGTAGAATATTGTATCAATATTTACTCCTGGCTCAAGGTCAATTTCATGATCTTAAGGTAAGTACCCTGTTATCTTATCTCGGTCCCTTTTATCTGGAGAGTTTCAAACAATGACCAGTATAAAGAGATAAAATTTTTCAGTTATCACAGAAACTAGCTGTTATTTGCTATTGGGTTTGCTAGCTCACAAATTTTTAGCAGCTTTTATGACTCCCAGATTTAAAGAGTAATTGTTTAGGTGCCTGGGTGGCTTAGTCATTTGGGCGTCTGACTGTTGATTTCTGCTCAGATCGTGATCTTGGGGTCGTGGGATCAGTCCACATCAGGCTCTGTGCTCAGTACAGAGTCTGCTTCCCTCCCCTCTTTCAAATAAGTAAATCAAATCTTAAAAGAAAAAAAAGGAGTAATTGTCATTTGTGATTATCCTTAACCTTGTGTTTTTGATTTTCAGCAACTCTTCATGTCTGCAAATAATAATTCCACTCCCTCCAGCAATTCATCTCCAGAAGAAAAAAGCAGAGAGCGCAGTTTGCTGGAAAAGGCCGGGCTGTCCGAGAGTGAAGCGGAGCCTCCAGAGGAGAACAGCAAGGACTGTGTGGTTTGCCAGAATGGAACTGTGAACTGGGTGCTGCTGCCCTGTCGGCACGCGTGTTTGTGTGACGGCTGTGTTCGCTATTTCCAGCAGTGCCCCATGTGCAGGCAGTTCGTTCAGGAGTCTTTTACACTTTGTAGTCAAAAGGAGCCAGAGAAAGACAAACTGAAAGCTCTTTGAGAGTGTTGTTACGACTGAAAAGTGTACTTTCCACTGAAGATGGAGAAATTTGTGTTCTTGGAATTGATCATAACATGGAATCTACAGCGTTGACCATCAGTGAAAATTCTATTTTAACTTCACCTTTGTATGGTAGATGGATGATGACATGAATTCCTTCCTGTCCCATATGCTAAATACTGGAATACCATCTGTGTTAATACATAAAAAATGCATTCAACTCTTGGGAAGAATGTAAATGTTTGGCCTTTTAATAGCTAGGAGAGTTCACATGATGCTGATTAGCAAAAATCCTGAAAAGCAGTCCATCTAAAATCTGAGGAGGTAAAAGTCAAGATCTCTGGATGTTTTTACCTTTGACATCATCTGGATTGCAATTGGGAAAAAACTGAATTCTGCCTAAAGTAATTGTATGTTCCCCAGTTTCTAAAGGAGTTGGAAAGTGCTTCCAACTCTAAATCTTTTCCTAAAATAACAGTTTTTATAAAGATCCATCTAATTTTCCTTATAGTCACATAAACACAAGTCTTAATTTTAATATAGCATCTTAAATCATAAATGTGAGACGCAATTGTTGTCTGTTCTCAGTGTACCATAGATTAAAATAATACTCATCTATAGGAAGCAGATATATAAAACTTGGATAATAAAATGTCTTGGATAATTAAATTTATTGTCAAATATGATTAGCTTAGCAGAATGTGACCTATCAGGGAAGAACTGTGAGACTTATAATGCCTTACTTTAGATTTCCTCCTGTGTAGCAAATCCTTCTAAAACCAAAAAAGTTTTAGAGCCAGAAAAGCTGTTAAGAGAAACAACTATTTTTTTCTACTCTATTTTTATTCCAAATAAACCCATATCCTCCAGAGTAGTAACCTGATAGGCAAAAAGCCCCATCCCTCCTGCTTTCTAAGATGACAAAGAAGAAAAAGGTAAATCAGAGCTTTTCTGTGTCTTCAGGGGAAATTACCTTCCATTGACCAAGAAATTAGATCATGGCAAATAAACTGAACTTCAGGGAAATTTTCAAGACTTCTTTGTCCTGTTTGTATTAAGAGTAACGCCTTATCTTTGTATCAGTGTTTCTACGTAGTGTCATTTTATTCTAATCAAATATAACACTGAAAAAGACATTACCTATTTTCCATTTTATAAACCAAATCAAACTTTCATCTCTGTTCAGTAGCTATGTATTAAATACCTCCTAGGGGTCAGATCCCTCTTGGCAATCTGGGCTACAGAGAATCGGGCAAGACTTCTGGCCTCAAAGGAGCACGAGCAACATTTTAGAAACATGTCCCCACCTTGGAAGTCCCAGGGCCTCTGCTCCAACCCTGCCCCTGGAAGCAGGGGTCGGGGAAAGCTACAGTTAGCTCATACCAGCTCATCTGGGAAATTCACTCTGTGCTGTAAATTGGGGGAATCCTCAAAGATCACTTTGTCCATCTCAGCCATCCTGCTTCTCTTTACGGATCCATTCGTCCTGAAATGGTCTGAGCCATGTGGTTGGATAGATTTCCACCTGTAATCTTCCTCCATTCTTCATAACTGTTTAATTGTAGTAAGATATACATACCAGAAAATTTACCATTTTAACTATTTTTTAAGTGTACAGTTCAGGAACATTACGTACGTTCACATGGTTGTGTGCCTATCATCAGTAACCATCTTCAGAATGTTTTATCACCCTAAACTGAAACTATGTCCATTTAAACGCTGACTCCCCATTCTCCCTCTTTTCAGCTCCTGGTAACCACCCTTCTACTTTCTGTCTTTATGAATTTGACTATTCTAGGTATTTCATATACCTGGAATCACGTAATATTAGTGCTTTGGGGTCTGACTTATCTCACTGGGTACAATGTCTTCAAGGTTCATCCGTGCTGTGGCAGGAGTCAGAATTCCTTCACTTTAAAAGCTAATATTCCATGGTATGGAATTTGTTTCTCTATTCGCCCATCATTTTTTATAACTCTTAAAGATGATTTGCCCTTAGCCTCTCTTACTATGACTAAAGTAATTGATCTTCCTGCCCTTTCTGGTAATACATATGAGGAATTTGCTAGGTAATCAAGTAGAAACAAGTATACTGACTCCTAGAGGCTTATGTCAGAATCTTCCAGTAGCAGTGAACAAGTGATGTTTTGTGAGAACATCTACAAAAGCATTTTGTTTGAATGGGTTATTAGAGAAAATATTTGGTTGATACAGATTAGTTGCTACTATCCAAAAATCCCACCCAGGGCTACATTAAGCAGACCTGACAGGTGATTGGCCACCTTCTCCTTCAGTGACCCTTTCTTCCCAACTTAGTGCCTATGAGGGCTTTTACTCTCCAAACCAGTTCTAGAGGAGGAACCTAAAAACTCAAGGACTCAACACAGTCATTGAATGATCTCCCATGGGGCTATTGTATTTTTTAAGGCTTCCCATTTTTGTAGTCTGAAGAGCCTTGTCTTGGTTTGTGGCCATTTGAAGCATCAACATAGATAGTCTGGGTTTAGGAAGGGTAGGAGGAGATGATTTCAACCTCCTGTTCTGCCTCAGACGGGCCCTATTGCTTGATAATTCCCTAACGCCATTTCCCAGATTTTGAAATTGCCTCTCTGTATTATATTCCTCCTGAATCTTCATCCTTGTCAGCATGACCTCTAGTTCCCAGGTACCTGAGTTTATTTTAATAATTCATTAACTCGCTCCTGGATTCCCTGCTCACTATTTCAAATGTGTTTTTTTTTTTTCTTTTCAAATTTTTACTTAAATTCTAGTTAGTTAACATATTGTGTAATATTGATTTCAGGAGTAGAATTTAGTGGTTCATTACTTACATACAACATCCAGTGCTCATCATAGCAAGTGCTCTTCCTAATACTCATCCCCCATATAGCCCATCCCCCTCCCCACTTCCTCTGTCAACCCTCAGTTTTCTATTGTTAAGAGCCTCTTATGGTTTGCTTCCTTCTCTTTTTTTTTCCCCCTTCCCATATGCTCATCTGTCTCATTTCTTAAACTCCACATGTGAGTGAAATCATAGGGTATTTGTCTTTCTCTGACTGACATATCTCACTTAGCATAATGCACTCCAGCTCCATCCACGTCCTTGCAAATGGCAGGATTTCATTCTTTTTGATGGCTGAGTACTAGTCATATTACCCATATTACATATATATATATATGCCACATCAGTCTATGGGCATTTGGGCTCTTTCCATAGTTTGGCTATTGTTGATAATGCTGCTGTAAACATCGATGTGTGTGCCCCTTTGAATCTGTTATTTTTTTAATTTTTGGGTAAGCAAATTGTGTTTTTATCTTAGCTTGCTTTCTTTATCTCTCTGCTCTACCTGCCCCATCAACCCACAAACTTGGCTGAACTCAACTGTGTTTCTTTACTGCTGTTACCACAGAAGGTCAAGTGAACTAAGCAATTAATGGAGTTTACCACAGAGCCATGTTGTTTAGTTGTGTTCAGGCCTTCAGTGCCACTCAACAATCCTTTCATTTTTTTCCCTCTTCGACCCCCTATAATTCCCAATAGCTATTGCAAACCTCCTCCACTTTTCTCACGTTCTGTATCCCACCAGTCCTGTATCACTTCCAGCAAAGAAACCTCAAGATGTAGTGTGGTGTGGAGGTTAAGGTGATAGAGCCTGAAGTCCTATATGTTGGGTTTTTATCCCAGCTCTGCCACTTGGCCCTTGGCCAAGTTACTTACTCACTCCACCTCAGTTTCCTCGTCTGTAGAAATGGTGATAATAGAACCTACCTGTAGCCTCTTGAAAGGATTAGCCCAGTTAATATGTGTAAAGTGCTTAGACCTGGGCAGAGCACAGAGGAAGCCCTATGTGTGCTGCGTACTACTATTACTGCTTTGTTTAGATGTTCATAGCCAGTGGACTTTCTTTTCTCTCTTCCTTAAAAGAGGAGGTGTATTTTATCTGCTTTTGAGACCAGCACTCTACCTGTGTTCTTGATCACATATCTGCTCCCTGAACTCATTTGATTCTTCTTTCGATAATTAAGTAATTACTGAGTTCCAGACATCACACATTGTTTGGGCATGAGAATACAGCAGTGAAAATAATAGGCAAGACACTTACCTTTGTGGCACTTGCATTCTAGTGGAGAGAAAGAAAGAGAGAGGCAAATTAGTAAAAGATGTAGCAGTTCAGGTGGAGGGAAGGGCTTTGGGAAAATCAAAGCTCAGTTGGGCACACAGGGAATGTGAAGGATGGAAATGGGGTTACTATTTCAAATAGTAGTAATAGAAAGGCCTCACCAGGGGTTTTAGTAGAGACTTGAAGAAGGCCAGGAAGTGAGCCACGTGAATGTCTACGCAAAGAGACCTTAACAATTACAAGAATGAGATGGAGCCACTTGGAAAAAGAGCAGGTTTGGAGGAAAAGAGCAATTTTTTTTTTTGGTTCGGTTTTGTTTTACTAGTTGGAAACCAAGGAAGAATATCAAATAATCAGGCAAAGATAGTACTCTGAAGTTCAGGGGAGAGGTCCAGCTAAAAATATAAATTTGGAGGTCATCAATGTGGTATGTAAAGCCATGGATCTATGTGAAGTGGCTGAAGGAGTACACCCAAGAACAGAAGTCCACATACTGTTCTAACATTCAGAGAGATTGGAGAGGAACCCGTAGACTAGTAGACAGTGAGGTAGGAAGAAAGCCAGAAGAGTGGTATTTACAAACCATCCCAAAGCAGAGTCGAATAAAGCAAGCACTATCTTATTATGCTCCTAGATTCTGTGGTCAGGTATTGGGGCAGAATATGGTAGGCATGAGCCTGCCTGGGAGTTAGGTTGGGAAAACTCAAATGTTTGGGAGTGTGACTCAAAGGCCAGAGGGCTAAAATCATCTGACGTTGTCTTTGTTCACATATTTGGTGCCTTAGTTGTGATGACTTGAAAGCGGGGCTGATCTAGGACATGTGGCCTCTCCTTGGGCTTGGGCTTTGTCACAGCCTGGTGGTCTCACCATAGTCAGATTTCTTTAAAGGGGGCTCAGGATTCCAAGAGCAACTGTTCCTAGTGAACAAGGTAAAAGCTGCATAGCCTTTTTTGTTTTGTCTTTTTCTTTTTTAACAGCTTAATGGAGATAATTTACATGCCTACAGTTTCCCTATTCAAAGTGTGCCATTCAATAGTTTTAGTTTTAGTATACTATGGAGTTTTCCAACCCCCACTACAATCAATTTCAGAACATTTTCATTACTCCCAAAAAGAAATTTTGTGCACATTAGCATTCATCCTCAATCCCTGCCATCTTGTTCCAACTCTAGGCAACCACTGATCTCCTTCCTATCTCTATAGATTTGCCTATTCTGGACAGTTCATGGAATGGAATCACATGTAGAATCTCAAGTAGAATTATATAATATGTGACATCACTTGACATAATGTTTTTAAGGTTTATCCATGTTATTGCATGAATGAGCATTTTATTCTTTTTTATTACCAAATAATATTTCATTATATGGCTATACTGCATTGTGTTTATCCATTTATCAGTTGATGGACATTTGGATTTTTCTACTTTTTCGCTATTATGGGTAATGCTGCTGTGAACATTGGTTACAAGTTTTTTTGTGGACATATGTTTTAATTCTTCTTGGGTATACAACAACAAGTGGAAGTCCTATCATCCTATTTTGAACATTTTAAGGAATTTCCCAAATGTTTTTCAAAGTAGTTGCACCATTTTACATCCTTACCAGCAATGCAAAGAGGTTCCAATCGCTCTACATTCTCAGCAACACTCATTATCTTTTTGATTATTGCCATCCTAGTGGATAGAAGTGATATAACTGTGTTTTGTTTTGTTTTTTAAGATATTTATTTATTTGAGAGAGAGAGACAGAGCGAGAGAGGGAACGTAAGCAGAGGGAGTGGGAAAGGGAGCAGTAGGCTTCCTGCCGAGCAGGGAGTCTGAAGCGGGGCTGGATCCCAAGATCCTGGGATCATGACCCAAGCTAAGGCAGGTGCCTAATGACTGAGCCACCCAGAAGTCCCTAACTGTGGGTTGTTTTTTTTTTTTTTTTAAGATTTTATTTATTTATTTGACAGAGATCACAAGTAGACAGAGAGGCAGCAGAATCGGGGTCGGGGAGGGGTGGGGAAGCAGGCTCCCGAGAGCAGAGAGCCCGATGCGGGGCTCAATCCCAGGACCCTGGGATCATGACCTGAGCCGAAGGCAGAGGTCTTAACCCACTGAGCCACTCAGGCGCCCCTAATTATGGGGTTTTAAAAATAATTTAAACTTTCAAAATTGTGGTTAAAATATATACAATATTACATTTATCAACCTAACAATTTTTAAATGTAGAGTTTGGTAGTGTTAAGTATATTTACATTCTTGTGCACCAAATCTCCAGAACTTTTTTATTTTGCTAAACCGAAACTCTATACTCAATAAACTCTACCCGCCTCACTCCAGCCCCAGGCAACCACCATACACAGTATTATTGTGGTTTTGATTTGCATTTTCCTAATGGCTCAGTGATGTTGGGCATCTTTTCATGTGTTTATTAGTCATTTGTATACCTATACAGATCTTTTGCCCATTGGGTTGACTTTTTATTTTTGGCTTGTAGGAGCTTATATTCTAGATATAAGTCTTTTATCAGAAATATGATTTGTAAATATTTTCCCATCCTTTGGTTTGTCTTTTTACTTTTTTAATGGTGTCCTTTAAAGCACAGAAGTTTTTAACTTTAATGAGGTCCAGCATATCTATTTGTTCCTCTTACTGCTTGTGCTTTTGGTGTCATATCTAAGAAGACTTGGATTGCAGTATTTTCTTCCAAGGGTTTTATCATTTAGGTCGATGAATAATTTTGAGTGAAATTTTTGTTATGCCCAAGTTTTTGTGTCTGAGAGACCACCAAGGAGCCAAGCACCAGTGCAATCACACGAGGGTTTATTCAACAAGCTTAAGCTTGGGCTCAAGTATACCCGGCACAGCAGAGTAGGGACTTGGACCCCGAGCTTGATTAAGGCAGGGGTATTTATGGGTTCCTGTTACTAAAGCAGGGTGGGGGTTTCTGGAACCAAAGCAGGGTGGGGCTTTCTGTTACTAAAGCAGGGTGGGGGTCTCTGGAACTAAAGTAAAGTAAGGGAAAATTCAGCCCTTGGGCACAGGGGTCTGAGATGGCTGTACATATGCTAAGGCTAAACCTGAGGTGAGATGGCCTTAATTTTTCTCGGCCCCCACAATTTTACATCTGTTTTGAGGAAGAGGTTTCAACTACATTCTTTCTCATGTAGAAATCCTCAAAACATACTAGCAAACTAAATTCAACAACACATAAAACAATCATCCACCATGATCAAATGAAATTTATTCAAGGGATGTAAGGATGTTTAAACATGCAAATCAGTGATTGTAATACACCACATTAACACAATGAGGGATAAAAACCATAAGATCATCTTAATACATACAGAAAAAGCTTCACAAAATGTTGAGCAGAAGTCGCAAGAGTGGGTATCATTGGATAAACTAAGGCAAGATCAGGAAGGGGTTGGTAAGAGTTAAGCTTTATCACAAAATAAAGAGGAGTCACTGAAGGGTTTTAATCAGAAGTAATTTGGTTTGTTTTATTAAAAAAAACAACAATGGGAAAACACTAGAGAGTTAAAGCATGGAGGTGACCTTATCTGAGCTGCTCTTTATTAAAAAAATAAAATAAAAAAGCTAGCTGAATGTGGAGAATGAACTGTTGTGTTGTTGGGAAGGAAGAGGTCAAGATAGAAGCCCCATAGACTGATGGGAGACTAGTCATCCGGTGGTGGTCCTGGTGGTGGTGAGAAGTCTGACACTTGGACGGAAGAAATGAAAAGTACGCTGGCTCAAAGTGAAAAAGAGCTTGGGTGTTGGAGGAATGGAAAGAAGGTTTGTGTGACCAGCACTGAATAAACGAGGAGGAGCCACGTAGATGGGGTTGGAAAGAGGACAGGCCTTATCAGCCACCGCAGGATCTAGGACTGTCTTCTGTGCAATGGGAAGATAATAGAGTCAAATAGGGAGGTGACCTCGTTCAAATTGCACTTTTTTTTTTTTTCCCCTAAAATATTTTTATTTTTACATGGATTTTTGAAAGCAACTTAAAATGTAATTGAGTGTCTGGTATGAAAAATCTAAATAATTGTTTCCTCATACATAGTTTCCTCAGTGACATGATTTGAACATTTCATTCCTGTTCCATTATTTATGATTCTTACATGATCACATATTACATTTTTACAGTATTATGTTTTACTATAGTTAACACTGCTGTTTGATGTAGAGAAACTTATTAATAGAGAAGATCCTAAGGGTTCTCATCACAAGGAGAAATTCTCTTTTCTTTTTATTATATCTAGATGAGATGATGGATTTTAATTATACTTAGTGTGGTAATCCACTTCACAATATATGTAAATCAGACTATCATGCTGTAAACCTTAAACCTACACAGTCATGTATGTTAATTATTTCTCAGTAAAACTGGGAATAATTTTATTTTACATATACTAAGGTTTATATGGCTATCTATATTAATTCTCCCATTACTCTTCAAATAGTAACTATATTTCGATTGACAAAAAGAATAACTATTTTATTTTTATTGACCCTTTAAATTATATATGAACAAAATTAATATAAAAAACAAAGAATAATATAATAATCATTTATATTCCAACTACCTAGAATTAATACTGATTAACACTTTTCACATGGTTTTGGTATCCATTTATGTTAGTGATTTTGGCTATGTAATATTTTATCATAACTGGTAGGGCAGCTTCCACCTAACTCTTTTTTCCAAAAGTTTCTTTTCTATTTTTACTTATTTATTCTTTAAGTGAACTTTCAAACCATTTTATTAAGTTCTCCTAAACATTCATTGAGCATTTTATTTTATTTTTATTTTATTTTTTTTAACATATCCATTATCTTTTTTTTTTTTTATAATTTTATTTTTTATAAACATATATATATATATATATTTTTCCCCCCAGGGGTACAGGTCTGTGAATCTCCACGTTTACAAACTCAAATTGCACTTTTAAAAGACGAAGGGGGAACGCGTTTGGGGAAGGGGCTGTGCAAAACCGAGAGTTCCATTTTAGACATTTTAATAAAGTTTCAGATGCAACATTACGCCTGCCTTGTTTGTTTCATGTAATTGGTTGAACCTCTAGCATTTAATCTCTTCTGTGTTTATCATAGCCACGTCCTACAGAAATTCTGCAAATTTGTCCCAGGTACAGGACTGAGTCAACTAGTCAGATTAGGAGGAGGAGAAAGAGTTGTCATCTGGTTTCCAAGATCTAATCACTTTGTGTTTGTGTGGGGGAGGGGGGAAATGAAGCTTTTGCCTCTAAGCTCCAGACCCACCCTTCCCTTCTATTCTCTGCTTTGTGATGTTGGGGTAAGGCTCTGTGGACCACATTCATGCTTCCCCAGTGGGCTGCCTATAGAGCTTTGCAAACCAGACCAACAGAGGGAGACTGGCAGATAAGAGGAAGAAAAGTTTTGCTCCTTGCTGTCTCTTTCCTGTGGGCTTCCTATTCCTGGGAGCATTACCTCAGTCTACCTGGCAGGGGTGGTTGGTTCTGGGAGAAGCCGCTGAACCCCACTGGCCGTTCTTTCGACATTTGCCGAACCTGCTTCCTCGCCTCCCCACTTAGGACACCAGCCCCAGCCCAGCGGCACCCCGTTCTCAGTGGTCTGAGAAGTTCAGCTCTGGGAGCCACCCCCCTGCCCAACCACCAAACGCCCCAGGTTTTATAATTCCACCTTCTTTACTTTGTTTCTCCAGCCCTGGGGAAGAGAGCTGCTCTCTGCTGTTGCTACCTCTGAAATACCTTCATGTTTTCCTTTCGACTTTTCAGTTAACGACTCTTTATTATTAATAATCTCTGATAAAATGATTGTTGTGGTTTTTGTCTCCTGGGTGTACTCTAATTGACACAATTAGATATTATCTCCCGTAATCCTGGCTCAATTTACTGAGGTATACAGGAAACTGAGACCCATAGGCTAAATAGCCCCCATTACACAGCTACTTGATGGTAGAGTGGGGATTTGAATCCAGTTTTGCTGTCTCTTATTTTGCCTGAAGCTTGTACTCTCAGTCACTAGTCGCCTTCCTACATCGTCTGAAAAACGCATGGTTTTCCATCACTGAACTGTAGATACGATTTAAAAATGCTTTCATCACTTTTATTGCTTTTCTCGAGCCTATTATCAGAGCCATGCATTTCCTAAAACATAGTCCAGGCAATATTATACGACAAGACTATGCTATGAAGAATGGGTTGCGGGCTCAAGTAGATTTAGGGCCTGCCCTACCTAGACTATACTCTCCAGAAGAGGCTTAATGAACATTAGCTTAATAAAGGCTTTGAAAAATCTTGCAAGAAAATTTAAATATGTAACCAGGCCATTTCTCATAGCTTTTCTGACTGGGAACATTCTGAGGGTGTGGAAAATGTGGGATTCATCAATATTTAACCTAACATATCCTGTGCAACAGTGCTTGTTGGTGCCAGCAACGGTGGGATCTTCTCATCCTACAGAGGTTGCTGCAAAAAGTACTGGGGGAAAGTATAACAAATTACAAATATAACAAAGCTGACTAATACCACAAGTATCACAAAAATCTATAAACAAACATAATATTAAATAAATTTTAAAAAGAATATTGGGGAAGGGAGAGCCTGATCTTTGATTAAATTATAGAAATATGATCCGAGGGGCGCCTTGGTGGCTCAGTTGGTTAAGCGCCTGACTCCCAGTTTCCACTCAGGTCATAATCTGAGGGTCGTGAGATGAAGCCTTGCATGGATATCCCCACTCAGGGGGAGTCTGCTCAAGATTTTCTCTCCCTGACCCTCCCCTCACCTGCCAAAATAAATAAATCTTTTTTTTTTAAGATTTTATTTATTTGACACAGAGAGACACAGGAAGAGAGGGAACACAAGCAGGGGGAGTGGGAGAGGGAGAAGCAGACTTCCCACTGAGTAGGGAGCCCAATGCGGGGCTTGATCCCAGGACCCCGGGATCATGACCAGAGCCAAAGGCAGATGCTTAATGACTGAGCCACCCAGGAGCCCCTGATTTTTACTCTCTTATGCCAATCTGGGACAAGTAATCCCTCCAAAATATCTGAGGTCCCATTTTTGTAATTCTGACCTATATAAATCCTGTAAATGGGAGTAATTTTGTAATGCTTACATTTAACCTTCTGACTATATTTATTTGAAAATTTACCTATGACACCTTGTGAGATGTTTTACTGTAAAAAAACTATAATTAATACTTCACACACTTATCTATTTTTTAAAAAAGTGTGACTCCATCTGCGTTTGTGTTTGAAACTGTGGTTCATTTGCTAGTATTTATATTTTATTTAAATAACTGTACTAGTTAATTGGTTTGAATTATATTGTTTGGAAATCAGTAAAAAATGTAGTGTTCCTGACTAAGTTCTAAAAACCAGAGTTAACCCCCTCTTATCTAACTCCATCTTAGAGAAAGCTGTTTCAAAAGCTTTCTTCATAGACTCTTTCTTCAGTCTTTTTTTTTAAAATATTTGTATTTATTTATTTGACAGGCAGATCACAAGTAGACAGAGAGGCAGGCAGAGAGAGAGACAGAGAGAGAGGAGGAAGCAAGCTCCCCGCTGAGCGGAGAGCCCGATGCGGGGCTTGATCCCAGGACCCTGAGATCATGACCTGAGCCAAAGGCAGAGGCTTTAACCCACTGAGCCCCCCAGGCGCCCCTCTTTCTTCAGTCTTAAGGAGGAATGAAATTCTGATACGTACCACAATATGGATGAGTTTTGAGAGCATCACACTAAGTGAGAGAACACAGACATAAAAGGACAACATTGTATGTTGCCACTTCTATGAGGTCCCTAGAAATAAATTGTAGACACAGAGAATAGATACTGGTTAGCAAGGGTTGAGGGAACTGGGAGGGAATGGGGCAGGGGAGGGGGGCAGTGACAGTTGTTTTTTTGACGGGTACAGGATTTCAGTTTGGGAGGATGAAGAGTTCTGGAAATAGTGATGATTTGCTGTACAGCGTGAATGTGCTTAAGGCCACTGAGTTTTACACTTCAGAATTGTTGACAAAAAGGGTAAATTTAATGTTTTGTTTATATATTTTACCACAATTAAAAAAAGAAGCCATTTTCTTCCTGGATTCAACATACTTGTCCAGTTCACATTCCAGTTGGACTCCTGAACAATAACTAATCATAACTACTTGTCAGGAGCTTTGGATAGTGGCATTCTATTTACCTAAAACTGGATTTAAGAAGTCTTTTTGAGGGGGGGAGAAGTCTTTATTTTTTAATTTTTTTAAAGATTTTATTTATTTATTTGACAGAGAGAGAGATCACAAGTAGGCAGAGAGTCAGGCAGAGAGAGAGGGGAAAGCAGGCTCCCCACTGAGCAGAGAGCCCAATGCGGGGCTTGATCCCAGGACCCTGAGATCATGACCTGGGCTAAAGGCAGAGGCTTAACTCACTGAGCCACCCAGGCGCCCCAGGAAGAAGTCTTTAAATGGAGGAACTGAACAAAATTTGAAAATGATCCTGAGATAATTAAGAACCCTAATGAAAAGCAAAACCTGATTTCTCAAGAGTCTGCCTGCCTTCCCCGAGGCCTGCACGGCCCAGTTGAGATGTGGGAAGCTGGTCCAGGCAATCACCACTCTGCCCTGGGCTCACAGAACTCGGGCTTTCTATCCGCATGTGTGCCCCTGCCAACACAGATGTTTCAGAGCATTCTTCTGATGAGAACTGAACTCAAGTGTAGTCTCCCAGGCCATGGCTCCTGGGCCTTCCCCGGCTTGCCTGTCATTGTTGCTATCTTAGCAAACCTGACTCCTGATTTAGCCTTCCCACATTCCATCTGTCACCAGTTCTGCGGTTCCTTCCTCCACATCTCTCTCTTTATCCCCTCCAATCCTGACTCAAGCCCTGGCAATCCTGTCCTAGGCCTCATAACATGGATTTTGAGAGAGCATGTCTTTGAAGAGCGAACCAAGCATGTCTCTGTGTGAGGCAGCCCCAAGATGTAAAGTAGCCAAACAAACACACTCTAACCTGGGCACAGAAATAAGGAAAATTACTATTTAACAAGTACTTCCTAATGGGTTGGTTATGTTTAGACCTCCTAATGAACTTCTGAGAGCCAGCATTGGAATTGTGTGTAAATAATATATTTTTTTAAGTAAGCTCTCTGCTCAATGTGGGACTTGACCTCAGCACCCTGAGACCAAGAGTCGCATGCTTCCACGGACTGAGCTAGTCAGGCGCCCCTAAATAGTATTTTTCATGCAGAAGCTACTTTACCAGAGCTGTGTCTGCTTTCCAGGAAGCACCCTGGACCCCAGTGGGAAATGCAGAACTCTGTCTGATGCAGACACGTTAAATCAGAATTAAATCAGAATCAGTCCTGGCCCGAGTCCAGTCTTTTCATTGTCCATTTCTTCTCTGCATCTCCACCCAAACAGCCTACTCTCACCAGCATGCCTATCAGTGCTTCTGCTCCTTTCCTGAGGGCAGTGGACAGAGAAGCACCTGCACTGGTCTCTTTCCACCAGGAAACGGTTCCGCCACCTGCCAGCGACGTTTCTAGCTCAGCTAAACCCCATTCCACCCAGACGACTGCCTGAACATCTGGTCTTTGGAAGCTGGAATTTGCACTCGAGCTCATTTTACATGTGATCATCTGATACTACACACTGATTACCTTAGGAGACCTTCATTTAGGTTCTTTAAAATGTACAACTTTCAAAGAATCTACACTTTGGTTCACCTTTCCCTTGAACCTGTGAAACACTTCTTCGTAGATCAGAACAGCGCTTGAACAGGCATTTCCATATCCTCAGGGCGAGGGAGAGTGGGGGACAGGCCATTGCCATTACTGACAGGCACTGGGAGGCACTGCACATGTAATTCACTCACGTCTCACAACAGCCCTGTATTTTCTCCATTTTATAGAGGGTGAAATAAGATTGTCACCTATCCCTGGTTGCACAGCTGGTCAGATCACATTTGGAATCCCTTGTGTGATTCCCAGGGTCACTTGAAGCCAGTGGATAGGCTGTCTGTTAGGAAGGTCCTTCAAGAAGACAACATTAGATGTGTAAGCCATTTATTGGGGGGAAATGCTCCTGAAGGTTCCATTGGGAGGGAGCAGGACTGGACAGGGAGAGCCTTCAGACGAGGATGGTGAAAGCAGAGAGGGAGGAAGGAGTGAGAGGAAGGGCCTCAGACCACAGTACACTTCTGAGAAAGTCCCTACAAAGTGGACAGTGTGTCCCCGAGCAAAGAGGTGGCAGCTGGGGTCGGCCACACCATCCTGGGGCAGACCCTTGGGGGGAGAGCTGACCAGTGCATGTCCGTGGCTGCCACATGTGCAAGTCACAGAGACACGAACCGAGGACTTGAAGAAAGCACATAATAATCATCCATGCCAGCGGCCACCCCAGGTCATGGAAACAGCCACTTGGAGGGCGTGATGTGACCTCTGACTTGCAGACTTCTGAATTTCATGGGCCAGAAAAACCAGCAGACCAGCTAAAGTCCCCCCCCATTTTTTTAATCTCTCCACTTAAGACATTAATAGTGAAATACTCCTTACTACCACCATCATTTAATATAAGATACTTTAATACCCCCCAATGCACGAAGAACATAAGAGTTGAATACATTTAGAACAGTGAAAAAACGTTGTTCTTGCTACTCTCGTTTTGCCGCAATTTAGGTAAAAACATGCTCGTGGGCTGATCTCGAAACGCGGTTCAAGGGTATGTATGTACAGGATGGGGCACCGAGACTCATTCATTCCACTCACAAATATTGACCATGCACTTCTGTGGGATGGGTCCCGGAAGATAGTGAGTGTCCTGAGCCGGTCCCTGAGCTTGTGCAGCTTACAGTCCGGTGAGTGGAGAGAGAGAGAGAAAGAAGCAGTAAACCAGTAACTGAGCACTACAATCTCCCTTGTGGTGCCTGCTCCGGAAGGAAAGGAAAGGGCCACGACTTCAGATTGCGTGGTCTGAAAAGGCCTCTCTAAGAAGGTGACATTTGAGCAAAGGGAGGAGCCAGGTGTTTGAAGTGCTGGAAGAGAAGCCAGAAAGACATAGTTCTCCAGGAAAAGTAAGTGCAAAGTCCTCCAGAAGAGACTGAGCTTGGCCCATTTGAGGAAGTGAACTCAGGGGTGGGGGGGACAGGGGGAGGCTGGGACATGAGATGGGGTAAAGCGGGGCAGCCTGCGAGATCCGGCAGGATGTATTTCCAGGGTGTCTGGCTGAGAGTCTGGTCTAGGGCTCTAACAACCTTATTTCAGTGACAGATATTCCTCTTTGTCTAAATACGCTGATGTTCACGGGAAAGCAGAGTGTGAAGTTGGCTTGAAGAGTGATGCCTGGGTATTTCCCCAGAAACATTCAAAGGGACAGACTTACCTTACAAATTCATCAGGGCTTTCTTTTTTGCAGGCTAAAGAAAAAAAAATTGTTCCATCTTTCAGGGGTTGACATATATTTAGCACGTTTGTGAGATTTTTGCATACATCTAGTATGACTGGGTATTAATTTACAGTGAGATCTTTGACTTCCAAGGGCACCAAAAATCTGCATGCACACTCCCAGTGCACGTTTTCATCTGTAAGTACTCCATGTGGGAAGACAAGCTCTAATCAGATTCTTGGCACTGGAATGTGGTGACTAGAATGCTTAGAGATGTACCTGAATGACCAAGAAGAGAGAGGGGCTATCTTTCTAAAAAAAATAAAAAAATAAAAAATAAATTTAAAAAATCTTTTTTTAAGATTTTATTTCTTTATTTGATAGAGAGAGAGGAAACACAAACAGGGGGAGCAGCAGAGGGAGAGAGAGAAGCAGGCTCTCCACTGAGCGAGGAGCCTAATGTGGGACTTGATCCCAGAACCCTGAAATCATGACCCAAGCCATAGTCAGACTTTTAACCAACTGAGCCACTCAGGGACCTGGGCACTGTCTTTCTTCTAGAGAGTGTTTTCATGGGCCCTCTTCTCTCACTGCTTCTTTGGCTGACCTCGTTATTTCAACGGGCCATTCTTTCCCAGATGGTTTTGCACACCTGTGTGTTGATACCCTCCCCCTCTCCCCCAACTTGTCTGGTCTCAAGAATCAACAGAGGCGGGGCGTCTGGGTGGCTCAGTGGTTAAGCATCTGCCTTTGGCTCTGGTCATGATCCTGGGGTCCTGGGATCAATCCCTGCATCAGGCTCCCTGCTCAGTGGGAAGCCTGCTTCTCCCTCTCCCACTCCCCCTGCTTGTGTTCCCTCTCTCTCTCTCTCTCTCTGTCAAATAAATAAATAAAATCTTAAAAAAAAAAAAAAAGGAATCAACAGCGGCTTTTGATTGAAAATATGGACTTCTAGGCCCACTGCAGAACATTCTGTTTAGGAGGTTTCGGTGAGAGCTGCAAATATGCATGCTTTCTTGCAGCAGCAGCCCAGGTGATTCTTACCAAGTGTGTTTAGGAAACTCTATCATGAGGCTCTTCAGAATTTTCTGACTCAGTGTTTTCCAAACTAATCCAATCGCAGGATAACATAGAGTGTTTTCCAAATATACAGATTCTCAAGTCCCCAGCCCAAATCAATCAGAATTATCAGGCAAGGGGCCTGGGAATCTTGTTATGTTACTAAATAGTCCAGATTCATCTTGCGACAGCAAAAGCTTAGTGAGCACTGTAATTGAGACTCACATAGAAACTTGAAGTTTTAAGATTCTGATTCATGACATCTGCGGGGAAACTCAGAGATCTGCATTTTAAAATATGCTCCCAGGTGATTCTGATGCACGAGGTTCCTGGACCCCCACTTTGAGAAATACTGCAGTCAGTCTGACCTTTTTACAACTCATGCCTTTGTTCGTGACACCAAAGCACTGATAGCATTTACTATGAACTTGCACATCTCCTGGCCTTTGCAAATGCTGTTCATAAATCCCACGTCTGTGTTTTAAAACCCCTCAACTTAACTTTGTTTTCCAATTTTTAATTAAAAATTTCAAACAGGGGGCACCTGGGTGGCTTAGTCAGTTAAGCGCCAGACTCTTGATTTCGGCTCAGGTCATGATCTTGAGGTTGTGGGATCAAGTCCTGCCTCTTGCTCTGTGCTCAGCGGGGAGTCTGCTTGAGGTTCTCTCTCTCTCTCTCCCTCCCTCTGCCCCTCCCCCACTAAAACAAATAAGTAATTTTTTTTTTTTTTAAGTAGGCTCCATGCCTGTCTTGGAGCCCAAAATGGGGCTTGAACTACAACTCTGAGATCAAGACCCGAGCTGAGATCCTTAACCCACTGAGTCACCTGGACACCCCTCCTTGCTGAATGATTTCAAAGTAAGCTGCAGACATCTTGACCCCTTGACCTCTTCACCCAAACACCTCAGCATGAATATCCTTAAAACAGAACAAAAAAGTATCTTTTTCATAACCATGTAATAGTCACATCTAACAAAACAAATAATTACCTTATCATCAGCTAATTCTAAGCCTATGCTCAAAATTTCCCCAATTGTCCCCCAAATTTAATAGGCTCTATAGCTCTTTTTTTCAAACCTGGAGGTAATCAAGGATAACACATTGCATATGGTTGTTATGTGCCTTATGTCTCTTTTAATCTAGAACAGTCCTTCTACCACCTTTTCCAGACCAGTTGTCTTGGGGAATGTTCCTCTTTCTGGATTTGTCTGATTGTTCCCTCATGGGGTTCTACCAAACATACAAACAAACAAACATTCCCATACAAATATGTGTATATTTGTATTTATAGCATTTTTTTTTCCTTAAATAGCTTATTTATTTATTTGATAGACAGAGATCTCAAGTAGGCGGGGCTGGGGGGTTGTGCAGGCTCCCCACTGAGCAGAGAGCCCAATGCGGGGCTTGATCCCAGGACCCTGAGTTCATGACCTGAGCCAAAGGCAGAGGCTTTAACCCACTGAGCCACCCAGGCAACCCGTATTTATAGCATATTTATAGAGACAAAGATTTGTTCATGCTCTCCCATCCCACATAACCTCTTTCCCCTCTCATTTCCCCTCTCAATCATATTTAATAATTACATTATCGAATACTTGCTATATGCCTGCACTGTCTTAGAGAAGCTTAAACGTATTAACTGATTTACTCATAACAATAATGAGGTAGATCTGTCACCAGTGAAACTAAGCACAGAGTGGGAAGTGACTAGTAAAAGGTCAAATGGCTAGGAAGTGTTGGGCTGTGTTCCAAGACCCAAGACTCTTGCTCTAGAGGTGGGATTCTTAACCACAAAAACAGAATCATAACATAGACATTATTCCACACTTTTAAAAAACTTAATTCTAGGCCAATACATGAAATTTGAATTATCATTTTGATTCCCAACAATTTGTTATAAACATGAACATACAAAAAAGTTGGAAGAATTGAATGTTAAATACCTATACACTCTAGATTCTACAATTAACATTTTCTCATATTTATCACATGTTACTTTACCTATGTATCCCTCTATTTATCCATCAATCCATTCTATTTCTTTCTTTTTTTTTTTTAAGATTTCATTTATTTATTTGACAAAGAGAGAAATCACAAGTAGGCAGAGAGGCAGGCAGAGAGAGAGCAGGAAGCGAGCAGAGAGCCCGATGCGGGGCTCAATTCCAGAACCCCGAGATCATGACCTGAGCTGAAGGCAGAGGCTTAACCCACTGAGCCACCCACGCGCCCCAATCCATCCTGTCTCTGATAGATTTTTTCCAACTATAACTCGTTTTAAAAAATAGCTGTGAAAGATTTATAGTATGGAGTTTTGATAATTTATTCACACATTCCTCTACAGACAAGCGGTCTAGTGTTTTGTTTCATAAACGATGCTAAAATTCACATTCTTGTATTAACATTCTTGTATATTTTTGTATTCCTTGTAGTAATAATGCTTTAGCTTCAGTAGGATAGATTCTTAAGAATGAGATTGTTGGGTTAAGGGATATGCCTAATTAAGCAGATACTGTTGGATCGCTTTCCACAAGTACAATGCCACTAACAGTCTGGAAAGGTCTGCATTTCTTCTCCTTGTTTAATCTTACTGCTACTAGAAGAAATGTGGACTAAAAGTGTAGAAACATGGAGTTCTCATGACACTTTACTAATACAAGGCATCTATACATCCTTGCTCCCACCAGATGTTGTCAGCGTTTAAAATTGTACCCATCTCTGTTCAAACTACTCATCCAATGAGCACCAACTAAAAAAGCACCAGCTGAACGGTGCCTTTCTGAATTTTTTGGAAAAATTTCTGCCTCCACGGTCTCATTCAACACTGTGTGAGGCCTTCGCCTATACCTACTGCATATCATACCTTGTAATGAAGGGTGTGCGTGCACGTAATTTGTGTCCTTCACTGGAGGTTGAAGAGAGCGTGCCTTCCTCCCACCTTTGTATCCTCTATTTGCCCAGCACAGCGATTTATACTCAATAAACACTTCTTGTTGAATGAATCAGTGAATGAAATTTGTGAGTCAAGTCCAGAGCAGCAGAAAATGGCCAAACGCTGGAGTCTTTGTATTTCAGGCCAAAGAGCCTGGAACGTATTCAATGTTGATTCAGAAACCACAGGAAGTGTCTGAACCGGACCTGGAAAGACTAGAGTTGAAGCCCAGAGATTTAGTAATGAGGCTGGAACAGGACCCCGGGAGGAAGCAAACAGACCCTTAAACAATTACTGGGAGTTGAACACCCAATTTTTATAGTGCGTTTTTTTTTTTTTTTTGAAGATTTTATTTATTTATTTGACAGACAGAGATCACAAGTAGGCAGAGAGGCAGAGAGGCAGGGAGAGAGAGAGGAAGGGAAGCAGGCTCCCTGCTGAGCAGAGAGCCCCATGCAGCCTCCATCCCAGGACCCTGAGATCATGACGTGAGCAGAAGACAGAGGCTTTAACCCACTGAGCCATCCAGGCACCCCTACAGTGTTTTTGTTTTTTTTTTTAAAGATACTTGCTGAATTTAAGTTTGGTCAGTGGTCCTGAGCTTATGCAGAGTTTCGTTTTGTTGCAGTTTTATTACATACGGTAGAAAAATTAGAAAATATAGAGAAACAAGGTAATAATTCTCAGTAATTCTACCATCCAGGGAAAATGATGAGTAGGTACAATTTTGGTGGAAATCTTTTTAACACCTTTTCCTATGCATAAATGCAATAAAATATATTTTAATATATAGAGGATATATGAAATTTTATTTCTTTCAGCATTTTTAATTCTTATTTTATTATTATTACTATTTATTTGTTATTACATTTTCCTTATAAATTAAGTATACTATATTTATATATTAAATACGAATATTTTATATATATATATACACATATTATGCACACACACATATATAGTCTTTTATGTTAGATAGAAAACAGCATCTACCTTCAATATTGTATCTTGAGGACCTGATACAGAATAAATACTCAATACACATCTATTAAATGACTGAATGATAACTCTTCGTTGTCCTTTGCCTTTATGTGGAGATTTTAATAGTTTTGCTAATTCATACAGCAAATAGTTAAAGATGACTTGTTCTAATGTCTCTATAACTAATGCACTTCTTTTTCTTGTTTTATCTTATTACTACTAGAAGAAATGTGAATTTAGAATACATAAACATGGGCTTCTGGAGATATCTTATTGATACAAACAATACCTAGACATCTTTTTTTCCAAAGATTTTGTTTTATATTTGATAGAGAAAGAGAGAGAGAGCACAAGCAGGGGGAGCTGCAGAGGGAGAGAAGGACCCTAGGATCATGTCCTGAGCTGAAGGTAGATGAAAAACCAACAGAGTTGCCCGGACACCCCAATACCTAGACATTTTCTTAAGCAGTGATTTATTCATCTTTGAAATATGAACATGAATTATTTGATCAAAAGTATTATTCACTGAACAAACACCAATTTCTTCCCTTCCCAGATTCTAGGAAGGAGAAAAGCAAAAGAGTGTTCAAAGAATGTTAATTTACAGAGACTCTCTTGGTTGGAACATCATTATAGACTTAGTACTTGTGCTCTGTTTACTCACTGCCTAATGCAGAGCCTGAAACAAAGTAGGTGAACAATAGGTATGAATAAATAGAAAAATAGTGAACACAGACATATTAATAATCTCTCTTCTCCCATATTTTCATTCCTTTTCTAAGTGGTGTGGATTTTTAGTACTTGTTAGCCACTTTTTTTCCAAGATTTTATTTATTTGTCAGAGAAAGAGCGAGAGAGCACAAGCAGGGGAATGGCAGGCAGAGAAAGAAGCAAGCTCCCCATTGAGCAAGAAGCCCAACATAGGGCTCCATTCCTGGATCCTAGAATCACAACCTGAGTCCAAGACAGACACTTGACTGAGCCACCCAGGCGTCCCAAGCCACTGCATCATTATCCATAAAGGCTGGATACAGGTTCATATGAGAAAATTCCACATTTAATACAAAAACATATATTTAACTGTTAGTATTACTTTCCTTCCTTCAGTCTTGACTTTACTCCTTAGAATAATGAAGCAGCATCACTGGGTTTTATCTATACTCCCTTTCTCATCAGAGAAAAAGGACAAGAGGCAAGGGAAATAACAAGGATTGTGAACCCACAAAAACAAGGGGGACTAGCAACTCAGTTATACTTATCTTTGTATTTCTCAAAAATAGCTAAAAAATTAGCTCAATCAAGATCTTTTTTTAGGTTAAAGCTTGGTGTAAGGACTACATTTTTCCAGTAGGTGGCAGTGTTTTCTTTCTTCAGCACAAGTAGAATTCTTAAACATTTGCCTCAAGGTTTGTTGGTTTTGTTTTTTTTTTTTTTAAATTTTACTATTCCTTCAGGAACCTGCAGGTGACAATAAATAAGTTAGTGAAACTGAGGTTTCTTTCACTTTTTTTCTTTTCTTTTTCTTTCACTTTAAAAAAAAATCACCCTTGTTGATTTCAAAAGCCTCAGATGCCCAACTTGAACTTCTGCTGCTACTGAAAGCAAGATATACGTACACCAGGGTAGATAGCTCTAATCCTCCTCCCCATTTCCTGACCCAAGTTATTACTAAGGACTAGCTAATAGAGGGTAATGTCTCGGAGCAAATGCCGACAAGATTTTCTGCCTAATAACAAAACAAAACAAAAATAAAACACCGACTTTCGAATTCTCGATTTTAGGGAAGATTCATTAAATTATGCAGATGTCTTTCCTGGTTGGTTAATAATGAACTTGAAAAATTATTCGCATACCCTATTTTAATGGTAACACCTAAACTTTGGTAGTTCCACAAGACCTCTGAATACTTCCAACAGATACGTGTTGTCCCATGTCTGACACGAAGCAAACGGTGCAGAAACTAGGTTTTAAGAAGGAAAGCAGGACTGAAATTCCAGTGACATATGCTGGAGTTGAAAAACGGAAATGTGAATTAGTGGGATAATATCTCGAATACTTTATCTACAAAAATATTGTGTTAGCGAGAGTAGGGAAGCGCGCCTTTCACCGATTTCTCAGAAGTATTCTTTTATAAACAAAGCTTCAAGTCACAGGAGAAAATGTTCAAGGGCTCAGTGTTTCACCGAAAACACGGAGAGAGCTGGATTAGGCCATCAAGTCCCCCCCGCCCCGCCCCGTAAATATTCACCTGATAATAGAAGGTACAGCGTTTTTTAGGGTTTAGGGGGTTTTTAAGCCATCCTCCACTTTCCAGACAATCCGGCAGCACTCGTGCACCCCACCTGGTGCCTCTCTGACCCCCGCCGCGCCCCCCTATTCTCTCCGGCACGCGTGGACCTCTGACCCAGGCCCGGCGTCGGCCTGGCGCACTGTCCAGGTCCAGGTAAACTGCCCAGCCCCGGGACTCAGACGCGCTGACAGGTGGCCTCGCTCGCCTTCCTGCCGCCCAGGGCGGCGCTCTTCTCCATTCCGGGCCCGCGGCCACAGCCCGCGCCCCAGGCACAGCTCCCAAGCTGGCCCCAGAAGTCGGGCGGCTTCCCCAGGGAGAGCGAGGCCCGAGAGGGGCGCCGGGTCTCCCGCGAGGCCGCCGACAAGAGCAAAGTGCAGCCAAGGCCAGAGCCCGGTGAGGGGTGATCAAGCCGGGCACTTCTCGCGCCGCTGGGACCAGGGCCACAAGGAGCCCGACACCCACGCACGTCCAGCTCCGCGTACCGCCCCTCGGTTTCCTTAGCTTTGCTCCGCGACCCTCGGAACCCGCCCACGCCCCCTCCACGCCCACCCCCCCCTCCCCAGCGGCAGTGACCCCAGCTCTAAACCACCCGCCGGCCAAACCGATCTGCTACCCCCGGGCCCCAATGGGACCCAGGGGTCACCGGAGTCGGCGAACCACATTCCCAAGGACGAGCAGCCGGTGGCAGCACCGCCCCCTCTCAAGTGCCCTTCGGGTCCTCTATGGCCAGCACGCCCGCGGCTCTAGGGCCCTGACCTCTCCAGAACTCGCTGGCGGCCAGGGGAGGAATTCACTCGGACCCCTCCCCTTCTCCAAACTTCTTCCCTCCGCGGGGCGGTTCTTCCAACCTGACCCCTCTGCGCCATCCGGCTCCTCCCTCTCTGCTCCCCTCCCCTTTTCTGGTCCCCACTTAGGAATCCGCCCCCCCCACCCCCGTCGCCGGCCGGGTCCGGGGATCCTCCCCCCGACTCCCCCCCGCGTGCCGCCGCCGCCGCCTGGGTTCCTCTCCCCCCTCTCGGGCGCTCCCTGCCAAGCCCATGATGTAATGGTGTATGTTAATCAGTAGCATGTGGGGAGCTCCGGCTCCGGCGGCTCAGTCCTCCGCGAGCCGACACTGGAGGCAGCAGCAGCGGCGGCGGCGGCGGCCCGGACCCGCAGCGCCGCACTCTCTCAGCGCCGCCCGCCCCGACGGCATGGCCCGCGGCCCGCGCTCCGGGCGCCCGCAACCTCTCTGAGAGCCGCCGCGGCCCCCGACCCACGAGTGGGGTCCCGAGCCGCCGGGATGAACCGCGCCGAGGTGAGCGCCCCCACCCTTCCGACCCCGGGAGGGGATCTGCCGGCCACTGGGTCCCCTTCCCGAGAGACCTCCCCCTCTGCTCGAGAACTTCTGGGAGGCGGGAAGAGGGATGCTGGCCCCTCGAGGGCTGAGGCGCTGGGCTCCTCTCTCCGCCGCTGGCGGCCACCCGGACAGGGATAAGAGTGGGGGAGCCCCCCGAAGCTGAACTTTCTTCTTTGCGGTCGTTGGGGGGCGTGTGCGGGCGGCGTGGAGCTGCAGTCTCCGCGGAGCCGCCCAGCCCGCCGGGGGAAACAGTGTTTCGGACTCAGGCGGTCTCCGCGCTTGGTGCGCGCCCGGGGCCGTGCAGTCTTCGGCCTGGGAAGCGCGGGCGAGGCGCTGGGACGGCGGGACCCGCCCGTAGGCGGTGGCAGTCAGGGCTGAATGCCTAAAGCGCACAGGCTCGTACACACAAACGCACACGCACGCACGCATCTGATCGCTCTGGGCAAAGCAGGCCCTCGGAGACCTCCCGGATGGGCTGGAGCGGCGCGGCGCGGCGCGGGGGAGCCGGGGCTCCGGCTGCGCCTCCCCCCGCTGGGCTCCGAGCTTTGGGTGGGGAGTTTATTTTTGTCTCGAGCTGCTGCCGCGGCTGCTCACGGCCTAAATCCAGAGGGGCGCCTGGCGGTGGAGATGCTGGCTGTTGCTGTAGATGGAGCTGCAGCCGCTCGGTTGCTTCTCCGGGAGGTGGAGGAGGAGGAGAAGAAGAGGAGGAGGTGGTAGAGGAGGAGGTAGAGAAGAAGGAGGAGGAGGTAGAGAAAGAGGAGGGGGAGGTAGAGGAGGAGGAGGGGGAGGTAAAGGAGGAGGAGGAAGAGGAGGAGGTAGAGAAGGAGAAGGAGGAGGTAGAGGAGGAGGAGGAGGAGGAAGGAACTCGGGCTGCTGCTCCCTCCGCCTCTGTTTTGCATTAGCCCCCACCCCCACCCCCGCGCCCCTTCGCAGCCGCATTGCAAGTTTTCCGCGGGAGGATCTGTTGCTGGTGCTGGCGTTTGTAGGCTCAGCCCTCGAGGCCACCCCGGGTGGGGTGTGTGGGGAGCACCAGCCGTTGGCGGCGGCAGCAACAGGAAGCCGTGGGGTCTCCTCACGCACCTGGGAAGGAGCCTTCTGGCCATTCCCAGAACGGGAATAGCTCCTTTCGCGCATCCGGGTGCGGAGGGGGGCTGCCGGAATTTGGGGGGACCGGCCCCCCGCGGGGCGCCCCCCCCCCCGCCCCTTCTGATGCACTCGTTTCCCCGGCGCGCTCTCTCCCTGGCCGAGGTCTCACTGCAGCCTTTCTCTCCTTCCAGTGGTGATCGCCGCTCGGGAATGCGGGTGTGAAGAGTCCGAGCAGCCGCCCAGCGGGAAAGAGACCCCGGGACGCCGGAAATCACCATCCCGAAGCTGCGAGAAGGGGGGGAAAGAGAGCATTCTTTCAGTTTGTGTGCCTTGTGGGGAATTTTTTTAATCGCTATTTTTTTAAAAAGAAACATTTCCGTGCTACTGTCTGTCATCATCTCTGGGGAAATCAGCCAGAACCACCGGAACGTAACCAAAACCAGACGACAGAGGCAGGAGCCGAGGCCGTACCTGCAGCGTCCGGACACCAGAGCCACCTTGGAACCGGAACGCGTCTCCGGCGGCCACGGGGCTGCGGCTCCGCCAAACTTTGGGGCGGGCGGGGCGGGCTGGGGCGCCGAGGGGGCTTCGTAGACCGAGGGCCGCCCCCTAACCATGATGTTTCGCGACCAGGTCGGGGTGCTGGCGGGCTGGTTTAAGGGCTGGAACGAGTGCGAACAGACTGTTGCGCTGCTGTCGCTGCTTAAGCGCGTGAGCCAGACCCAGGCCCGCTTCCTTCAGCTCTGCCTGGAGCACTCGCTGGCCGACTGCGCCGAGCTGCACGTCCTCGAAGGGGAGGCCAACAGCCCCGGTAAGTGCGCAGCCACGGCTGTCCCGCCTGTTACCCCCCCCCCCCCCTCCTCCCCCCCCCCCCTCCTGCTTCCCAGCCTCCGGCCCGGGCCCGGTCCCCGCCCGCCTCCCAGCGGGTACACGGAGGGCGCGAGCCGGGGCCCTTGGCATCTCAGCACCACCCCCGCCCCCACCCCGTCCCTGCCGCCCACTTACCTCCGCTGGCCGCTTTGGTTTTTTGCCCACTGTCAACTCCTTCAGCCCATTCCGTGTGGTAGCCACGGTAGCATGAATGATTGATTTTTCTCTCATGCAGTTTCCTGGGAAATAAGTAAGTCAGGTCACGTAGAGTCTGGATTTTCTGGGCTTTTTTTTTTTTCTTTTTCCCCCTTCTTCTTCTTCTCCTTCTGGGCAACGTGGCTCTCTGTATTTCAGCAACACATGAAGAAGCCGGACTGCCCTTCAGAGAGCCGAGCTTTGATTAGGCTGTATGAGGAATACATGGACATTCAATTTTATCATTCGTTTCCCCCCATGGTTATTCCAGTTTTAGAGCTCTGTCTTCAGACTCAGACGCAGGTGACGCTACAGACTAAAATGATATTTGCAGGTTGTATTCTATGGGGTTATACTGACCAATCACGACCTTATCGTGTTGATTATGGATCTTGTAGAAGGGATCTTATGTAAAGGGTCTCCACGGAGAGAAGGCGTGAATCGGGGTCTGTCATGCTCTTTGTCGGAAAACTTTGCTGAATATAACAATTGTTTCACACTTGGCTAGTATTTACAGACATCTAAACTAGTATAGAAAGTGAATATACTGGGAACCTGCTGCAGTTTTCTATTTGCTAGTATGGGTGGTGACAGACTGAAATTATATCTTGGGGTGGGGAAGTGGGGGTAAGGATGGGGGATGGGGGAATGGTCTGTTGGTCGGATAATTTTGGATAGGGCAAATTCTTTAGTTCATGCTGCAGCAGGAGGGTGAACAGAGCCCCCAGTGTTTACGCAGAGGAAAGAATGCAGGGTCCTCTTCCAGCTGTTCCATGTTAAAGCCGCCAGTCTGCAAGACTCAGCAGAGGTCTGGGCTGCCTTTGGATGACAAGGTCCAGTCCAGGGCAGCAGGGCCTGGGAGACACCAGAGTGAGTGAGTGTGCTGTCTGGGCAGCAAGAGGAGAGCTGGCCTTCTCCTCACTCCTCCTCCCTGGTGTGGTGCTCATGAGGCTGAAAACCCTTGGATGGGATGTTTCCATATATAGAATCATAGGCTGGAAGTGAGCCGGGAAATCCTCACAGCCCTTTTCTTAACCAGACAGGACTGGACCCAGAGGTCCCTGTGCTGCCATGTGTGAAAGGCCACATGAGAGAGATCACACAGGCCCCACTGGGATTTAGCCAGAGCCCAGACAGCCCACCCCCTTACAGGGGTGGCAGTGGGGGGGGGACCCTTTCTGTTCAGTTCCACATTTATAAATAGCTGAAGGGCCAGCCTCCTTCATAAGGGTGTGGAAGCATAACTAGGAAAACCGATGATCTACTCTCTTGACTTCTGTCCTTGATATGACAGGGTGGCCTGGTTCAGCAGCTCAATTTTGTTTTCTCAGGTTTGACAAACAAGGTTATGTAAACTTTCGGGTGTTAGAGAATGCAGGGGATTTCAGTATAGCCATCGACGTCCAATGCTTGACTTTACCGCTTGTAGGGACTATTTCAAAGAATGGTAATGAATCTTTAGGTGACTCAAATGTTAGAGCAACATTTTTACCCTTCGAGTTAAAGGAGACTATTTTCCCCCACGTAGCAGCAGTTCAGTAAGTGAAAACATTCAATGTGTGGGGCAAAAAGAAGTTGCTTGCTTTAAAAACCTTGCCATTGAATAAACCAAGAGAAAAATGAATTTCTCTGAGTTTTTAAAAGTCACTTGGTAATTCCCTCCCCCCGCCCCGCCCCAAATTTTATTTCACTACACTTACCTGTTCATGTTGCCAAATGCCATAGGGATACCAAATCTAGAGCCATTATGTAAGACAGGGACCCTTTTCCAGTTTCTGAATTAATCATTCCACCTGATTTTGCTTCCTTGGAAAACTTCACACTTGCTTTGTTGTATGGCCAGGACAGAAATTCATTAGTAAGGGTGTGTGTTGAGTCGATTTACTTCTCTAGGAGGATCATAAAGAACATCAAGCTTTGTCGTTATCCATCCATGTCTGGAGTATGACTCTCTTATGTACCTGGAACCTAGCCAAGAGCCAGGAAAGGGGCAAAAATTCCCACACGGCAATCATAATAGAGGGCAGAAATTATGGGAGAATATTTCAAACCCTTTCTCAGAACATACTTACACTTGTTTTAGACAACAGTCCTAACAATTTTTTTAATGTGAAAAATTAATCCATGGTCTATTAGGGGTAGCACCTTTAGAATGGGATGAGGGGCTGCTGTCACCAGCAGTGCAAGGTGACCCTAGACAGGTTGGCCACCGGGAAAGTGATAGAAGCATTCTTACTTTCGACACAAGAATTGGGAGCAGAAGCCCTCAGGTTTGGATATGTGAGGATAGAAACGCTCAATTGATCTTGTAGGCATTACTCTGTAATAATGTAAATCAATAATTACTATTTAGCATGAATGAGCGTGAACTACCAAAAAGGGTACGCTTTCAAGTGCAGTCTTTGAGAAGAGAGGGAGATATGCCATAAACTTTGAAAATATTGACACTCAAGATAATTAACCTCCAAGGCAGTTTTGGTGTGTAAAGCTCTTACCCATTCAGAAAACTAGGCTGTGTAGAATGACTCATTCATTGGCTGGCTGGGGTTTCCTATACCAAAATCATCATGTATCACTTACTGTACTTTGTGATCATCAATTAAAAAGCATATATGTCTTTTGGATTTGAGAGATTTTAAACCTTGCTGAATGGGAACCAAATTCCTATCTAAGGTATGATCTCAGTATAATAAAAAATTTAATTAGTCATAGTATGAACTTGGCTCTGTTTTCTCCAGGACTGACTTTAAATAGAGAGAATTTTTCACGTTAAGCATGGCTTGTTTGAGATCTGTGGGATGTATTTTGATACTAACTTTTTAGTCTCTTAAATTTAGCACTTATTGAGAATTTAGGGGTTCACTGGTTTATCCTTTGCCTTGGGTTCATGGTCATGTGAGATCCAAAAAATGGTTGAATCCATCCCTGTGGGCCTGTGTGTGTGTGTGTGTTTCCCCTCTAGATTTACCAATGGGTATTGCTAATGGTCACCTTCCTAAGTAGAGGCTGGATTCCAGAACCCTGAAATTGTAGATTTTAGTGCACTTTGATCACCAACCCAGATTAACCATGAGACTTCCGGCCAGCCTCAGTTTGTAGGTGAGTGTTTCTGGGGCTAACAATTCCTTTGATGCATTAAAATGGCAAAAATGGAACCCACTGACTTTATTTGCAGTTTCCTAAAGAGAAATAGGTTGTATGGCATTGTTTATTCATGACTTTTGTCATTTGGACTTGAAATATGTTTTGCGGTGGAAACAGTATAACAAATGGAGGTTCACAAGTGAATCCATGAAGACTTCCAAAACAGTGCATACTCTGGGGCAATTGCATATGTTTGTGGTAAATAAATGGCAAAAAGATTGTTGCTTTACTTATAATTAATACAAGAAAAAAGATGATCTGAAATGGCAGTGCTTGAGACAAAACCAGTTGTGGAAATTGTACAAGGACCTGTGTGCCCATTTACTTTCATTAGAGGATGAAGATGTTGACTCTGTGATTTTTATGGTGTTTGGTTTCCATAGTGTGGGTATGCCATACCCCAAGGTGCTTGTTTTTATTTTTATTTTTTTTTTTTTATAATTTTATTTTTTATAAACATATATATATATATATATTTTTTCCCCCAGGGGTACAGGTCTGTGAATCTCCACGTTTACAAACTTCACAGCACTCACCATAGCACATACCCTACCCAATGTCCATAACCCCCCCCAACCCCCCTCTGCCCAGCAACCCTCAGTTTGTTTTGTGAGATTAAGAGTCACTTATGGTTTGTCTAAGGTGCTTGTTTTTAGATCACAAATGGAGTCAAAGGAAAGCAGAAGAATGGAGATTTTCCTGATGATCCTGGAGGAGACCTTGTGTGTAGTTCTTCCTTTCGCTTATTCATCAACATTCATTTTCTGACTGCCTACTACTTTCCTGCTCCTGTGTTATGCAGTGGGGGGCACAGAGGTGCCTTGTTATATTTCAGAGCCTGGTCCATAGATGCCCAGTGTCGAGTAAATGACTAATATGATATCATAGGTGCTGAAGCACAATTATGGGAATAAAGAGGGTGAAGGAAGGGCTTCTGGGAGCATTGTGAACCTAGCAGCTAATTAATTGTCTGGGGGAGTCCGAGAACATTTTACTGGAAAGGAGATATGTTTGAGTTGAATTTTGAAGGGTGACTAGAAGTTGGTTCAATGTGTCCAAAGGATTGTAGATAGTAGGCGTGAAGGCATTTTTCAAGCAGAAGGGATAGCTTTGATAAGAATGTTGCCTCTTGGGGCACCTGGGTGGCTCAGTGGGTTAAAGCCTCTGCCTTCGGCTCAGGTCACGATCCCGGAGTCCTGGGATCCAGCCCCGCATCGGGTTCTCTGCTTAGCGAGGAGCCTGCTTCCTACTCTCTCTCCCTGTCTGCTTCTCTGCCTACTTGTGATCTCTCTCTGTCAAATAAATAAATAAATAATCTAAAAAAAAAAAAAAAAAAGAATGTTGCCTCTTGAAGGGGCTTGTGCAGGAAATAGTGCGTTCAAGGTGACTAGAGGAGAGCAGAATGTTGACCATGAGGAAGCTAAAGTTAAAACAGAAGCTGTGGGTGTGTGGGATTTGCCAGCTAAGATGTTTGGATTCAATCCTGAAGAGATGTTAGAAAGCCCAAGAAGGATTTTAGGAAAGGAGGTAGAAGATGGAAGGTGTGTGTGTGTGTGTGTGTGTGTGTGTATTTGTACACTTTTGGGAAGGAGATTCTAGCATTTGCATGATCCTCTGAGAGGCACAAAGGGAGAAGTGAGGTAAAGTTTGGTTTATTTCCATTTCCATTTTGGTCACCTGGTGGCATCATCAGCTCTGGACAGCTTTGTTGCTCTCAGCATTGATCTATGGGGGAGAAGGAAGGATGGACATGGAGAGGAAAAGAAGATATTGTCCAGGTGGACATTTATTTATATCCATGGGAGGGCATCTGTTGTAAGGGATTCTTAGAGTATGGATTTTGAAATCAGAGTGGGCTAGTCAATTAATTTCTGAGGCTCAGTTTTCTCATCTATAAAATGGAGCTCATAAAACCTTGTTATTGTCCAGAAATGACTTGTTAATAATCCACTGAGGACCTCTTCTATGCTGCATGGCTTCAGTTTGCCTCTAACTTATGCGGGATTGCCTCCAGTGGATGTGGAATGTGGAATATGAATTGGAGATGAGAGGAACTCTTTTTCTCGAAAGGATTATCAAGAAGAGAGTGACGATGACTAGGCCCCCTGAAAAGATACAAGTCTACCTCCCTCCACCTTCTGCATGTCAGCTTTCTTCTATTCTTTATCATGTTGGGTCCTAAAAAAAATTCGACCCTGGCCCACTGTTCCTACATAACTTGTTGATGCTTTTATTTCCCTTCCAGTTGGTGAATGTGAAAAGCAGAAGTCGTTTCGTTGAACAAAGTGTGTAAGGACTTTATATCTGAAGCACTTTCCACCGAAGGTGTCGTTTTCTATGGGTCGGGCTAGCATGGCCGGTAGCCGGTCACGCACATTTATGTTCTCTTTTGTGAAGAACGTGGATTTGGTCGTTCAGCTTCCGGGCTCAAGGGCTTCAAGCAGCGGCATATGTGTCATAGCAGGTCCCGTGAAAGCAAGTGAGAGGCAGACAAACTTAACAGCAGTGCCCTCGGTGTGTTTACGTTTCAATAAGCAAAGCAGGGTGAGATGAGGGTCACAGGGGCTTGAGAAGTAGCCGCAACTTCCCAGTATATCCTGCACAGGTGTGATTCTAAAGAGAGCCGTGACAACGCCAGAGAAGACAAAATACCCCTCTTCCTTGATCTGAGGAGAAATTCGGAGGTTTGCATCTCTGAGTGAAGTGCTCTGTGGAACTCATCTGCCAGGAAAGGTGTGGTTTTTTGTTTTTGTTTTTGTTTTCTTTTTAAAAGAGAACTGTTGCTTTGAGGTTTTAGCCGGTTCCTTCTTTTCCCTTCCTCCCAATCATTCTTTCTAAGGCCTTCCTGACTTTTACCAGTTCACGTAGATTAAGATGCCGAATCAGATGTCTCCTCTGAGCTATTTTTTTGCTTCTGTGGAGGCTGCCTGAGGCAGGGATCTCCCAAAGGAAGCAGAACTTTCAGAATGAGAGGTGAGCTTTCCCTCTTGTTGAGCTAGTCCAAGGCCAGGGCCTTGCTCTGAAGCCTGTACCCCAAAGGCCAGCATGGGGTTTGGGACGAAAACGCCTGCTTTTATGTAGGAGCACATCACTTTGGGGGACTCATAAGCTAGTTGTAGGGATTTGTTCCCACTCCACATAGCAACATTGTAATAGAGTTTTCCTTGCTTGATTTACTAGGGGAAAGAAAAAATCAAGCAAATAATTTGGTGGTTTCTTTTACACAGTAAACGATACCATCCACTGGTACCTGGCAAGGACTAATGGGTAAGAAACTGTGGTACCAAGTTCCTTGTGACCTATTCATTCCCCAAATACCAGAGCAGAGAGCGAGGTCCACATTAAAACGTGAAGTAGGTGTAATGATTCTTTTTTTTTTTTTTAAAGATTTTATTTATTTATTTGAAAGACAGAGATCACAAGTAGGCAGAGAGGCAGGCAGAGAGAGGAGGAAGCAGGCTCCCTGCTGAGCAGAGAGCCCGATGCGGGACTCGATCCCAGGACCCTGGGATCGTGACCTGAGCTGAAGGCAGAGGCTTTAACCCACTGAGCCACCCAGGCGCCCCAGGTGTAATGATTCTTCTCAAGGAACTTACACTTTAGTTGTGAAGGTAAAACAAACGTCAATGTATGTAATGGTTAGACCATAAACAGTTACTACATGCTGGGGTTCCCACGAGGGAAGGAATATGGAGTTGAATGGAAGGAAGAGAACAGGGTGGGCTGGGTAGTCCAAGAAATAATGAGCAGAAGGAATAAACTTGAACATGTCATTTGAAACAAAGTGCTTTAAGACTCACGCACTTCTTGCCTTTGTAGTATCCATAATGCAAGTTTTATAAAGGAAACCACACATATAGGGGAATTCTGTGTGTGAGCCATGAAAGGGGCAGACTTCCTGGGCCTTTGAAGGATGAATATGAGTACGTTAGAGATAGGGGAGCATGATGTCTGTTGTTCATCAGGAATGAATTCCTGCATAGCAGGAGTAATCCAAACACTTCTGTGATCTCTAACATTTAATTTTTTAATTTTATTTTTTGTGATCTCTAGCACTTATTTATTTTCTTAAAAGATTTTATTTATTTATTTGACAGGGAGAGAGATCACAAGTAGGCAGAGCAGCAGGCAGAGAGAGAGGGGGAAGCAGGCTCCCTGCTGAGCGGAGAGCCTGATGTGGGGCTCGATCCCAGGACCCTGAGATCATGACCTGAGCCGAAGGCAGAGGCTTAACCCACTGAGCCACCGAGGCGCCCATGTGATCTCTAACATTTAAATGAAATATCTGCTCCCCTAATATTTTTATCCCTAAAATTAGCCATAAAATTATGAGACTTAGTCATAGTTCTCTTGGCTCCTCCCAGCAGAGTACTTTTAGATGTTATCTTGATTAGAACTCGTGTTGAGCAGAAACTCTTTGAACATGTGTAGGAAAAGGCATAAGTGGCTTAGACTAGTTCTCAAAATACAATGTGCTCATAAACCATTTGGGGATCTTGTTAGACTGAAGACTCTGATTGAGGAGGTCTATATTTCTTTCTTTTGTTTGTTTTAAAATTTTATTTATTTACTTGACAGAGGGAGATCACAAGTAGGCAGCAAGGCAGGCAGAGAGAGAGAGGGGGAAGCTGAGCAGAGAGCGCCTTGTGGGGCTCCATCCCAGGACCCTGAGATCATGACCGGAGCCGAAGGCAGAGGCTTAACCCACTGAGCCACCCAGGCGCCCCAAGGTCTGTATTTCTAATAAGGCCCCAGGTGATGCTGCTGCAGGTTTGTAGACCACTCTTTGAGTGGAAAGATCATAGACTGATTAGAGATGGAAAGTTATTTAGAGGTAATTGGTGCACTGACTTTCAAGTCTTATGGATGCCTTGAATCAGATGAGTTTTGTTTGCTGCAAATAAAACTTTACATGAAGGCTTATGGGAAGTGGATGCCCCTCCCCTCCCCCACCCTAACTCCGAGGAGAATAGTTTGAAAATCATCTCTGTCCAAGCACTGTGATTTCTTCCCCTGGCTCAGAGGCTTTCGAACCATCTCTTCCCCAGCCCGAAATGAGTTTGGATTGGAGGAAAGCAGTGCCAGGCTCTGTGGTAGCATTTCCCTGAGCTTTTTCGAGGTACCCCTGCTGGAATTTAGGCATTCTAATGATCAGTGTCCCATGGAAAATGAGGCTCCAGGAGAGATTCGTTTTTTGCTGATGCTGTGGGCTGTAAAGTTGAGCTGGAAAGAGTAGGAATGTTAATTCCAGAGACCGGATGGGAGAGAGCTCTTCCTACTTCCCCAGCGTACCCCCATACAGCACAATCATCGGAATTTCTGAGGCAGCTCGCCCTGGTCTGTCAGTAGAATTCAAGTGTTTGTGTGTGCAGCATAAATGCATATAGAACATTGGCTTTTCATTGTATACGTTTCTGTCAGTGTGAATATGTGCACGAAATACGTGATGGAAATGTGTGACTAAAATGGCAATGTGGAACCACTTGTGAATTTCTGAAGAGTGGTCAAGGAATAAGGCAATCATGAGAACCTTGAGAAATAACCTTGTCTCAGTTTGTAAAAGAAGAGCAGGAGAAAGTAGGTTCTGTGCAGGGACCTATGAAGTTAACACTAATCTTGTGTCAGATACCAGAAGAGTAATTGAAATTTGATTTGCGAGTGTTTGGATGAGGAAGTAGGAAGCGGCCTGGCTTTCATAAGAAGGGGAAGAATGGGTTGTGGAGAACTAATGTCATTTCCTTTTTGATGGGAGATGGGGAAAGGAAGGGAGATAGCATACGGGAGACTTCTGTATTCCAGGCAGATCACAGGAATTGGTAGCCAGCCCCTATCTGAATTTTAGCACAGCCTTTGCCAAATCCCCTTGTTTCCTGCTGAATCAAATGGAGATGTGGAGGCTGGATCAGAGTCTAGTTATGGGGCCTCAGAATGGCATCAGGAACTGATAGGCCGGCCTGGCTCAGGCGCTGTCAGCCTTAAGGGAGGACTTTGGTGCCATTCCTCAGAGCTCACGCGTTCTGTCTACCATCATTATTCATGTTGACATGTGACTTAGCCTGGGGTCCCCAAGAAAGCAGAGCCCTAGGCAGGGGCTGTCGTTCAGGTAGCTTATTTAGGGCACTGATCCCAGAGACAGGAGAGGGCACTCTGGAGAGAAACAGAAGGAGGGAAAGCCAACACAGGATTATGTCATCCAGCTTCACTGCTGCTGCCCGTGCCTCAGAAGGAAGAGACAAGGTGGCACTGGTCCATGGCTCCCTTCTCCCCTTGGTCAAGGGCTGCCCTGGGGTACCAAGTCTCTGCATTACCCAGTTTGCACATCGTGAGTGCTGAGTCTTTCCCAGGGTCCCACGCTGGGGTGACAGAAAAGCCGGAAGGCAGAAAGCTGGAGAGAAGTGGTACAACTGAGGCGTGGCGCTGTCAGGTCACACCTGCCCAAGGCTGGCGGCTATGACAAGGACTACAGCGTAAGCCCAGGTGGAGTTATCAAATCCACGGATGCACCTAGAGGGACAGTCAGGCACCTGGTGACTGATTCGTGAGCCAAAATACTTGAATGTAACAGGATCACTCTGAAATCCCTGTAGGCAGAGCCCCTACATTTGTATCCCCCAGACCCCAGCCCAAAGAGGGACGACCCCGCAGCAGCGTGCAGGAAAAGGACTTCTGGCTTTCAGCAGACTTCGAGTTCAGAATGAATAACGGCACGATGCGGTTGCCCCAAAGCCACTGAACCTTTACTAATACATTGTATGTTTAATATAGTGTATTATAATATTGTCTTTAGAAACAGGTCTTCTCTGCCAGCCAGACTGTCCCTTGAGTCCGGGGAGCAGTTCTGGTGCACATGCTGAGGGAGATGGACAGGTGAGGTTGTAGCCAGAGGAAAAAGGATGGGGGACACTTGAAGAACCAGGGGAGCAATTAGGCTGGAGAAGAAGGTGGGCAGAGAACATGACAACTGTCATTGGTCCCTTGGAAGTCTAGCTTGGAGCTGAGGGCTTTAATTCAGTATCCGTGTAGAGGATAATATATAGAAACTGAAGTTTAGCTCAAAGTAAAACTTTCTGATGGTTAGAGTTCCCGGACAGTGGCTTTAGTTGCTGTAGGAGGTGGAGGCTGGCTTTTCACTGGGGGTGGGTGAGCATTCAGGACAGTGCCGGACACCGAGTAATGCTTCTGCATGAGACCCGCTCCTTGTTACGGAGTGCGTGCTCTGCGCCAGGCACGATCCTGAATTCTTTGCATCCATTATCCTGGGCACGCATCCCAACAACCCTATGAAATGAGGTAGGAACTCTCATTATTCCCTTGGTCAGGGAGGAAACAAGCAGTCTCACTTCCAGACAATCCTATGTGCTTCTCCACTGTAGGGACCCCATGTTTTTTGGTTTTTTGTTTTTAAAGATTTTATTTATTTATTTGACAGACAGAGATCACAAGGAGGTGGAGAGACAGGCAGAGAAGAGGACGCAGGCTCCCCACTAAGCAGAGAGCCCAATGCGGGGCTCTATCCCAGGACCCTGGGATCATGATCTGAGCTGAAAGCAAAGGCTTAATGACTGAGCCACCCAGGCGCACCCCCACTCCATGGGTTTCTTTAAAAAAAGAAACTATGTATATATATATATGTTTATAAAAAATAAAATTATAAAAAAAAAAAAAAAGAAACTATGACCTCTTTGATGACCTCCAGAGTCCCTTCTAACCTGAAGATTCTATGGCTTAGGCGAATCAGGAATAAAGATACGAATAACAAAGCTGTTGGGAGCAGAGGAGAAAGAGAGAGAGACTGTATGAGTGGTCTTACGGGCCTTCTTCAGGTTGCTTCCAGTGGATTCCTTCCGTACTTCCTGGCCTGTTGGTGTCCCCGATTTGTGGCTTTTGTTTAAGGAATATGTAGGGTGATTTTCTTTTCTTTTTTGAAGTAGGCAGTGAGGTGAGGCTAGATCACTATGATGAATCGGGCCATCCTGTTTAAGAGAAGATGTGATGAGCTGAATTGGATCTTGTTTCTTTTGGGTCCCACCAGAGCAGTGATAAAGCCCTGCGAGCGTCAGTCACTTATTAGCAGAGTTAACTCATAATTGCAATCTCTATCTCTAAATCTTTTTTGTTTTCTCCACGGGGTTCTACAAGTGACCATATGTAGGGTAACAGCTATCTTTTCTTTCTTTTTGTAAAATTTTTCTTTTTAAGATTTTTGTTTATTTATTTATTTGACAGAGAGAGAGAGAGAGATCACAAGTAGGCAGAGAGGCAGGCAGAGCATGATAGGGAAGCAGGCTCCCCGCTGAGCAGAGAGCCCGATGCGGGGCTCAATCCCAGGACCCTGAGATCATGACCTGAGCCGAAGTCAGTGGCTTTAACCCACTGAGCCATCCAGGTGCCACTATAAAAATTTTTTTAAAAGACTTTATTTATTTGAGAGAAAGATTGAGAGGACGAATGGGAGGAGGGGCAGTGGGAGAAGCAGACTCCTTGCTGAGCAGGGAGCCTGACGCAGGGCTTGATCCCAGGACTCTGAGATCATGCCGAAGGCGGTTGCTTAACCTACTGAGCCACCCTTGTTTTTTTTAAAAAAGCACTTTCAATGTGTCGGGCGCTGTGCAGATAGCTGCTCATATACTCACATGCCATCTCCAGTTATGGAACAGATGAATGATACAAAGGAGCAGAACTGATGGTTGTAAAAATTAAATGCACTATATTTCAATAATTAGACAATGTGCTTATGACCCAGAGTTTAGCACGTAGTGAGTGCTTATTAACTGGCTTCAAAATTATGTAAATCCACAAAGCAGATCTTATCTCCATTTTCTGGATGAAGGAGCTTAGGTTGAGAGCGGTTGGAAAGGTACTAAGGTCCCTGAGATGTTTCTGTTCCAAAAGCCCGTGCTGAATCCTCACCACCACCTGAATGCTGCAGGGCTCTTCCAGTTCTTAGGTAAATAAATATGTTGGCAGTTAAATGAAAAGTACGTAAGGATATTTAATGATAATTTTAATAGGTTTCCCTCTAACATTTTAGAAATCTAATCTTGGAAGAATTCTTTTTGGCTTGTCCATTTTAATCCTTTGTAGCTTGATACGGCTTGGCTGCTTCTTTCCACTGGCATTTTTTTTTTTTTTTAATTAGCGAAAAGCATTGATTCAGACATTTCCCTTCCTGTAAGAAAGACTCGTGGAATGGAGGCTTCTGCTGCCTGTGCATGAACGGGCAGGACTTGGGGAAGGAAACAGGCTCGGCAGGCTGCAGAGAGGAAAGAATGAGGAATGTGTTATCTAATAGCTCATGGCATCCTTGACATTGACAAACTAGCAATTGATGAGCTAGGTCAGGATCTCCTTAGGATCTGGAATTGGGCAAAGCACCAACTTGAGGGCTGTAAATTAAAACAAGCTCTCCCATTGTTTATAAATGGTGGAAAATTTCTGAAGATTAGTTTAAGAAAACATATGTTACAGTTGGTGTAAGAGTGAATCCCCCTTATTTCATTTTCGAACAGCATAGAATTCAAGAGGTGGGAGAGACTTTAACTATGCCAGCCCCTCTGTTGAAGATTGGGGAAGACTCAGGTCATCTGGGGGTACCTGCTGGTGGGGGAAGTTCTGCTGTTACTCATGGTCACCTTCTGACCATCTATGACCTAGAACTTGGTATCGTGCCGCCTTCTATGGCTGCTGCAGTCACCCCATTCAAGGATTATTGGATGCTCTATTTACCTGAGTGTCAAAGGCTGTTCATCGGGTTGGTCTCCTCGAATTCAGGTCCACAACCCCCTCCTTTTCTTTACTCACAGTAAAGCACAGATTCATTTTTATTGGAATATGACTGGCATTCATATTTTGAAATACCAGAGAGTAACAGTATAGAAAGTTTTGGCTTTATTTCAGCATCATCACAGTTTCATGATGTCCTCTTGTTTACGGAGAATCCGACTCGGCCACACTGGAGTCACTCTAAATCCCAGCAGAGAGCTGGCTGTTGTTCACGACTGTCCCCATGCCTATGGGAAGGATGTCATTCACTGGTTGGTGAAGGGGTTCCTTTGCATGGTGAGGTGGTGGACCAAGCAGGACTCCTCCTGAGGGTGTCCCCTGATCCCCTCGGGCTTGCCTACACCCTGCAGGTACCTCCTTTAGAGAGGTAGATGATGCTGCCATCATCCGCCTTCCAGGCTAGCCTGCGTCTTGTTCACTTTCCTCCGCCAGTACCTAATAGCATGCATGGCGCCTGGGTGGTCTCTCAAGTATGTTGTTGTTGGAAGAATGGTGAATGAGTAAAAAGACATTGAACTTCTAGCCCTAGCTTGGTTACATCTTGGTTGTGAGAGGAACCTAACTGCAAAAAGATTTCATAAGAAGAAATAGGACGTGATGATAATCCCGATGCTGGTACGAAGAGGTAGGTGATAAAGGCCAGATGGGATAAGAGAAATAAAGGCTGTCACTTTTCAGTCCCTTACAGAAGGCCCACGTTGGGGTCTTGGCATCCTTACATAGAAGTGTATCACCCTTGTAAACATTATTTAACTTCTGACCCTCCATTTCCTCATCTGTGAAAGGAGCTCCCCCACTGGAAGTCACAGGGATACTCCCAGGATGAAGCAGGATTATATATGCAGGTAAGACTTGGGAAGCTGCATCACATTCTACAAATGCCGGCTGACATTATTCTCCAAGGACTCACTGAAACAGTGGGATACAAAATTCAGGAATGTGAGTGTTCAAAAGGCCTAGGAAAAGATAAGCATGGCTTCTTTTTCAGATCTTTTGCTTGTTCGCAAGATTCTCTTGGTGAACACTGGCCATCTCTGGGCCTGGAAAAAGGCCCGAATCTGTTGATTCGGTCAGAACTTGGAGCCGATGACCCGCAGCCCCCACAGCCTGGCCTGGCTGTCACTTGTCAAAGTTCTGTTGGTGTCCATTTTCATCTGTTTAATTGATTAGGTCATTGGGTGCATTCTCTTTGAGCATGAAGGACTTTGATGTCAGTGCTAAAGAACGTCTTTTGGGGAAAGCTCCCTAAAATGCTGTGTTATGACCATGATACTCCTGCCTTCAGATATGACAGTGTGAGTGTTCAAGAAGTCATTGAGGCATAGGGATTCTATGCATAAATTGGCAGGCCTAGATTCTTTCAAAATCTGTGATAATTACAGTTTGGGTTTTGTTTTGTTTTAGTATTGAAGAAGGAACTCCCAATAAAAGTTATTATCCAACTTAAAACCATTTAGTTGGGAACCTTTGCATATTTTTGTGTACCTCAGCTAAACAAGAAAATATTATGCTTGGCTTTTTATTCTTTAATATTACTTCCACCTTTACCTGTCACCGAACAAGTTTTAGTCAGAAGAGGAGAATGGTTTCTTGACATTTGTATTTAACAAAACCTCCCTCTTTTCACATTTCCTTTCTGTAGCAGAATGAGCTGTGTTAGCACATTTTCCAGATTATTGTGGTACTTGCCGATGATCTGAACACAGTTGAAGTATTGAAATTTTGAGCCGTAAGGTTGAACTTGAACCTCGTGTGTGATTCTGCTATTACGCCACGGGTGGGTTACAGGGCAACAATCGTGTGCATATGTTGAGTTCATGGAATTGTAGAGGTAATTTGGAGGTGAATCGCTGCTGTTGGTTTTCTTTCAGATTCTCCCCTCTTCTCATTGAGAGAGGGTGAGACTCTCAGAGGTAAAACAGGAAATGCTTGGATTTTTTTCCAATCAGGGAGGAAATGCTTGGATATTTTGTTGAACTCCTCAAGAGTTAAAACATCAGCTATGGTTTGGTCCTTAGGTAGAATGGATATGGGTGGGTGAAGGCAAGAGAAGAAGGTGCCCCCATGGTACCCAGTGCCCTCACCCCCCACCCCTATACATCACCAGCTCAACACCTGGCATGCTGGATTGCAGTTACTGTGTTAGCTGAGGAACTGTCCCCGAGTAAAGGAAACCAACAGAGGGGACACCTAAGTGCAACAGGAGGTTCTGGATTGGAGCCTAGGTTGGGTGGGGGGGGACATTGCCATAAAGGATAGTGGGACAATTGGTGAAGTTTAAGTGTGGGCTCTATCCATTTTAGGGGATAATAAGGATAACATATACAATTTTGACTTTTCTTAATAAAATTAGACCTTGGTCACATCAGAAGATGTCCTTATTATTAGGAGATGTGTACTGAAGTCTTGGGATAAAGGAACCTGATGTCTGCAACTTACTCTCAAATGGTTATTTATAAGGTGAACAAAGATGAAGAATTAGTGAATCCTGGTGAAATGTACAGGAGAGTACATTTTTAAAAACAACAAGTTCAAAATGTTTACCTTTTTATATCAATATCCCGCACTGGAACATTGGCTCCCAAAGGGAAGAGCCCGTGTTTGAAGACCTTTGCATAGGACGTCCAGTTACCTTTGGACTGCAGATACCCTGTGAACCATGGGAGCACGCTTATAGCATGCACAGTGCTCAGAAACTCTTCGTGATGGGTCTGCAGTTCAAGGTTAACCGGGGGTCCTGTGTTTTTATTTGCTGTATCTGGCAACTCTGCCCTAAACCCGTAGCATGCGGGGCCCCTAGGACGTGTTCCTCTGTTCCAGGAATGAATGCTGCGTCTTTTCAGAATTCTGTTCTGTAGCACCCCTTAGGTAAAAGCCACTGGGTCAGAGCGTGGAGCGGGGACTTGGCCTGTTCTTGGACCTGATCTCCTCCTCCTTTTCTCTTTGAATGAGCTTTTCTCTTGGAGCTGCTTCAAGCTTTCTCCATTTCTCTGTCAGTTGGTGGAGTCGTCTGGGTTACATGTTATACTAAGTTACCCGCATCCTGACACTCCTGACAGTTTTAAGATCTTCTCCTAACACACTTGAGTAGAATGGATACTGGAATCTATTTTGACAGCTGTTGGAAATCTAGGCTGTTGCTCCCGTGGGTTAAGGAGGTTATTGGTAACACCGATATTATTCAGTGAACTTTTTGAAAAGAGGAGCTCGCTGCTCAGGCAAATAGTATTTTATAGAATTTAAATGATGATGATGTTCACGGTTAAATTATCAAATATAATGATCTTAGAAATTATACACTTGGTAATATTTTCCAGTAATTTTCCCCACCGATGTAGTAACAGTGTATTACAATGTTCTCGATTACCAGTGCCCTTTAAAATGCAGGTGTGGAGTCTTTAAAGACAGCTAGTTTATTGCCAGCTGTCCCATTGATAACCTTCCCCTTCAAAGTGACCTTTGAGCAATTTCATAAAGAATGAATATTTATAGTATTTTGTTGCCGAGCTACTAAAAGAGGGGTCTATGCAAGTAACAGGTGGCTTTGGTTGGCTTGCTTTCACTGAAATGTGATTCGAATAAAGCACAGCATTATTTTACCGTTGGAATTGTGATTAAGTGCTAGGCTGACTTCATCTTTGGCAAATTGTATTTCAGTGTTGAGGTTTGGGTTCAGGGTGGAGTGTCTTGCATGTGCGGGAGTTGGAAAGCTTACAGATAAGACATAGCAGCTGAGGGATAAAGCATCCAGAGTCTTCTTTATGCAGCAGAGGAATTTTTACCAGAGGAGCTGTTCTCCTGGGCTTTAGGCTTAAGGGCAACTGTTCAGATTAACCCCCTAGACTTGAATTTTCTTTTATCTCGGGTCCAAGGTACTGAAGAAGGCTCTGTCAAATTAATGATTGGTCCAGTGCTTAGCAAACAGTGGGCACTCAAAGTAAAATTTGCTTGATGAAATGTACTAGATAATTATGTTTGGGATGTTACTTAACTTCTAATATGATTTAATTATTTGAAATAGAAGATCTTTCAGTTACTGCCCTTTTCCCAATTGCTTGGCAACACAATTGTTAACATGTTTTCTGATTAAAATAAATGTTCTGGCTAAGTTTATACTAGATCAGATTAGAATATAGAGAATTAGAAGCATTGAATGGATGAGATGGAGTTTGACACGAAAACTATTTCTGAGAAGTCTATTTTATTAAGTATACTTTCTTCTGTGTCTGAAAAGATTTATCAAATTGTGTAAATCAGGTCCTAGCAAATTGGGTAGAAGAGTTCTTCAAAAGACAACGTTCTTGGAAGAATTGCATTCCTATGATAGAAAAATTGAAAAAGGGAGAAAATCACATCAATAGCACCTATGATCCTGTTCTTCATTTTATTGAATTCATTTTGTTTTCTTCCCCAGCACAAATACACAAATAAATTTGTTTACATACATACACAAAATTAAGACCACATGAACATATTGTAGTAGTATATACGTGTTTATGTGCTGTTCTTTGAAAAAATCTATTTAAACTGCCTGTTTAAACCGAGTATGTCATTCATATATTGTTGCATCGCCATGAATTGTCTTACAACAATATTTTTAGTGACTGTATGGCATCTCACAGTACAGTTGTGCCTCCCATGGTCCTTCAGGTTATTTCTGGTTGCTCGCAATGCTGTGGTAAACATCCTTTAAAACACGGTTATTACCTTGGATCTATGCCTGTAAGTACAATTTCTGGGTCAGACACTCTTAAAATTTTGTATATCGTGTGTTAACCATATCGTCCTTCTGAAGGTTTGGCCCAATGAACATTCCTGCGAACATTTAAGTACTGACTTCCTGTACCCTTTTTTCTGAAATGGCTATCATTAAAAACAAACACAATACCTCTTTTTGATAGACTCATTATTTTCAGGTGCATTTCTTTGATGGTACTTTTTCCTATATTTATGATCCAGTTGTGGTTTTTATTCTCTGTCTCCTTTTCCGTGAGGGCATCTGTTTTTACTTTCTAATTTATGAGCACTCTTTCTTACATGTGTTGGTTTTTGTTTTTTTTTTTTCCCTTTCCATTCTTATAGTGTGACTATGCTGGGAAGTGCTAAATTATGATGCAGCCTGTTGATAGGAAAACGAGTTTTGAGAGCAAGTGATATTTCTATCAAAAGCTTATTTTTCTCCCCTTGTGTGATGTCATTTAGTTTTCCAGAAGGAAGAAAGAGGTAACTGCTCAGTTTTCCTTTAATCCTCTCAGGAAGGTTTTAAGTTGTTAAAATGTATACAGCTTATATATTAAGAAGACATTTCTGTATTTACATTGTCTGAACAGTATGTCAAAGAGCTCAAATTAGTACTTTATGCTAGAAAGTCCTCATTTTAGAGTTTGGTTTATTTTATGCCAATTTAAGACACATTAGAGGTGGGATGAAAGTTAAAAGGGATCAATGATTCATTGTGTGTGAAATTTTCTGAAGACAGACTAATTTGTGTACTCGTCTCTCAGGAATGCTGAGAGATTGATAGAAACAATGATCGCTATGGGCCAATCAAAACTGATGGTTTTCTGATTCGTAGACACCTGCTGGGTCAAAAAGCTCATTTCTTCACTCCAGTGTGTGAGAATCTTATAGCCATATGTAGTGTGGATACTTAATATTGGATTTTCCATGTTGTTATTTTTCCGATATTTTCAGCATCAAACTAATGTTACCAATTGAAGTAGCAAGACTCAAGTGTAAGCAAATTTATTTGAGGCCAAATGATATTAACATCAGTTAGAGCTAGTGATTCTCAATATGGGGGGGACATATGTCTTTCCAGGTGGTAATAAGGTGGTTTGAGGCATTCATTTTTTTCAGAATTTTTATTTTGTGGCATTCAGAACTGTTTTTTAAATTTTATTTAGTTGAGAGAGAGAGTGAGAGAGAGCACGAGAAGGGGGAAGGTCAGAGGGAGAAGCAGACTCCCTGCTGATCAGGGAGTCCGATGTGGGACTCCATCCCAGGACTCCAGGATCATGACCCAAGCTGAAGGCTGTCACTTAGCCGACTGAGCCACCCAGGTGCCCCAGAACTATTTTATATGGGAAGGAACACATACCATGTTAGAAGATGAGGATACAGCTGTAGGCAAGGCATAGTCTCTTCCCGCATTTGAAAGCAAAGTCCATTCCTTTGATTTATTTTAACCATGATATATGTTAACTTTAGTTTTCAAATAAGACAGGAGTTCCCTCTGATTGCTCTGATTCCCTCTGATGTCTACACGGATCCCTTCTTCATGTCCTTCAGGTCTTTATACTCTCCTCAGAGAAGTCTTCCTGACCACCCTCTTTAAAACCCTTACCCTGATTTATTTTAGGCATCATGTTTATCACTGTAAGAAGTATTATGTTATGTATCTGTCATCTGAACCCCCCCCACTAGAATGTAAAACCCATGAAAGAAGGGTGTTGTCGATTTTGTTGACTGCTTTTCCTCAGCATCAGAAGGAGAACATCAAATATTGCAGGTATGCAATAAATATTTGTTGAATGAATTATTTCATTGAATATTTCCATACCTGTGGTGTGGTTGACACTATGGTTGGTGGAAAGAGCTATGAAGAAAAATAAAGCAGGTTAAGGAGACAGTTCCTAAAAACATCTATTTTAAAAGTCCCTGGGTTATAAAAGGTGAGAAGACACTGATAAGGCAGTCTTATCTTCCCTTTTCTTTCTCCTGAGTGTCTTTGAGTCCTCCCCTTTCCTCTCTCCTAGCTCTGTCATGGCCACTCTGTCAGCTGTGCTGAGTCTCTCGAAGGAGTCACACCACATTCTTTTCATGCCTCACTCCAAGTTGACCTTCCCACTTGAATGGCATGAAAACCCAAAGTGGTCAACTCTTGAACAGTGTATTTCCCAGACTCCCAGTTAGCAGGCTTTTTAGTAGCTAGTTCCTTCCAGAAGTAGCCAAAGGCTATCTTAGGGGTTGATAGATAGGTAACTGTTAGTAAGCAGTCACAGATAGATAAAACAAAGACTTTTATTATAGTCTTCATTTTCTGTTCACATGATTCTGAACTTAATTTCTTTGACAGATTCATCATAGATTGATCTCTTTCACTCAGTTGTGTAACTTGTCGTTCAAATCTTCCAAGATCTCAGCATCTCTCAAAGGCAGAGGGGTAGCACCCCGGAGAGGATAGTTGAGGGGCTGTGTTTTGGTTATCACCATGACTGGATTTTAGCACCTGATGATAGGATACCCAGCATCCTACAATGCAGGAGACAGCCATGTCCAAGAGAAATTGGCCTGTCCAGAATGCCAGTAGTACCTCAGCGAGAGGTGCTGATTCTATCCCAGTGGTTCTCAGCAAGACTGGTTGTGGTCTCTGGGGGGTACCTTAGAAATTTGTTGGTTTTCACAACATCAAGGGGTGGTTTACTAGTGGCATTTTATGGGCAGGGCCAATGATACTAGCAGCCCCGCAATGCCCAGGGCAGCCGCCCACGCCGGAATTGCCCAACATCCCCCTTGACATTCAAATAACCACCTGGCAACAGAGACGGGAAAAGCCCTATCAATGCTTGTCAGAGCCTACAGCCAACTCTGTAAGAAAAAGGTGTTTTTTTTGCACAAGTTAAGTAGATGGAAGTGTGTATTTTGTTTTCTTTGAGATTTTACCAGGAATTGCTTCCCACCTTGGCAGCACCATGACTTGTGGTCTGTAATGGGTGTCTGTGTCTGCATGTGTAACTTTGCATGGTGATTGTAGTATTGGGGTGAGGATGTCTTCTCGAGATCTCGTGCCCGAAAGTGTACCTATTATGTTAGACAGTTACGAACTATTTTCCTTTTATTTCTTTTTTATATCATAGCTAGGCCATAATACTGATTTCCTAGAATTATGTGTAGCTTAGAGTATATGAACTGTGATTTTCATTATAAGATTATAAAAGGGGCATGGAGTCTGATGAGGTTGAAGTCCTTCATTCCAACCTAGTTCGGCAGCTCTATTTCTCACGATTCTGCGAAAACTCCGTTTCAGCCGAAGTGCTTTGCTGTGTGTTCCCCATTTTCTCTTCCCCCATGTGCGCCTTAAACTCAAACTATCCCTCTTCCTCCAACTTCCTTCCATCCCCCCCTCTATAAATCCCACTCATCCATCAGAGCCCAGTTTCAGGCAACCTTGTGAGGCTGTCATTCTTGAACCCCTAGAGCTTTGTGACTTTTTTTTTTTTTTTTTAAACTACTGTAGCACTTGTAAGACCTCTTCATTCAACACCTGTCTTCAGCCTGGTAACATTACGTATCTTTTTATGTTGAAGTTATTTCCTCAAATAGCTTGTAAGCTGCCTGCAGATGGTCAGCTTGATTTGGTCTTTGGATCCCATGCCGTGTCCAGGCATGCGTTCTGAGGAAGCAGCTCCCTCTTCTGAGCTGTGCTCTCCTGTCCTCTTTCCTTCCCCAGATAGGAATTCTTCCCTGTCCTTTTGCTAGTTATAAAAGTCAAATCTATACATTGTTAAGACGTTTTTAAATATGGAGAACTAAAAGAGGAAAATAACAATTATCATTGATCTGCTATCTAGAGCCACTCATTGCTGTCATTTTAGAATACTTCTTCTACGTTGTCTTTTCTGTGTATATCTATGTTTTTATTTTGGTTTGTTTTGTTTTTTGTAAAATTAGAATTTTGTATTTTCTGTAGTTTGTATTTTACTCTCCTCACCCATTTAGCTTAATATTATATCATGAGCATTTCCTGTGTCACTGAATAGTTTTAGAAACGTATTTATATAAAACATGTTTTATGGAAAATTTAGGCATGAAAGAGTAGAATAATATGATAAACTCCTAGATACCTGACATTCAACTTCACTAATTATCAATAGTATGCCATTCTGAATGTGTAGTTTACAATGGATGCACACCGTTTTGTTGTTTGGATGATACATAATTTATTTAACCCTTTCTCTCTTCCTAAAAATTTCGATGATTTCTGGTTTTTTTTTTAATAATTTTAAATGCTTATGTTTTTGTACTTCTAGTCATAATTATTATTTTTACTCTTTGGAGAACCTAATTAATTTCTTCATTATTAAGTAAATCTGATTATTAGTAGTTTAATGTTCTGGGGTTTTTATTGTATTTCATATCTGTAACTGGTTTCACTCTCATTTTTCTTTTCTCCATCCATCAGGTATTTCTTGCATTAGCCAGAATGAGTCTCAAGTGAATTAGAATAACAAGTCATGTTTTCCTCTTCTTCTTTTAGGGAAAAAAAATCCAAAACTCACTGTGTAGGAGATGGCATTTGCTTTCTAGATATCTTAAGGGGCAAACTCAAGAAGAAAAGAGAAAATGGTTTCAGGAGAAACAATAATCTGGTAAAATATAATCTTTGGCCAATGGAAAATTATTTTTTAAATGCTTAATTTTGCTTGAAAAATGGATGAAATGGTGAGCAGCTAAAGTGTACCTGAACCAATATGTGTATTTTTTGAGCTGATTTAAATGTACATTTTAACAAGTGTATTTGGTATTTTTAAAACACAGCATCTTTAAATGGAGAGTTCTGGTATGCAGCTTCTTTTTCAAAGAGGTACTATCTCAGGCTGTGGAGAGAGATGCTTTCCTTAAATGTGGCCCGTTGTGAGCCGTGGGAGGATGAGCGAACAGAGAGTCAGATGGGCAGTGGGATTATTGGTGCCCTCTCACTGATGGGGGTTCTTCTGTGGCACCTGCTGAAATTTCTGCACCAGGTCATATACGCCAAGATGACTCATGTGCCTGCCTACTCTAAGAAATGTCTTTGTTTCTTCTATTACAAAGTAAAACATGGTTGGGGCACCTGGGTGACTCAGTGGGTTAAGCCTCTGCCTTCAGCTTAAGTCATGATCTCAGGGTCCTGGGATCGAGCCCCTCATCGGGCTCTCTGCACAACCAGGGAACCTGCTACCCCCTCTCTGTCTGCCTGCCTCTCTGCCTACTTGTGATCTATCTCTCTCTCTCTCTGTCGGATAAATAAGTAAAATCTTTGAAAAAAAAAAAAAGTAAAACATGGTTGCTATAAAAAAAAGACAGATAATAGGTTTTCAGAGATTTATACTAGAGATGTACAGAAAAGTGAGAGAAAGTGAAAGTCTTCTGTAATCCACCCCCCTTCCCACTGGATGACCACTCTTAGCTAGGAGCGCTGGATATGCTCATTTTGATTTCTCTAGGCCCATATTAGGATATATTATCTGCATAACACACAGAACAAAAGTGCTACTTTTTTAAAATGCTAGTGTAATCAGGAACTTTGAAGTATATAGACCACATACAGTTTTTCCTGGTTAGAAGTAAAATGATAAGTAGAAATAACAGGACAGAATTGGTTATATATGGAAAATACAGCAGAAGGGGAAGCTTAAGAAAAGGAAGGCATAAGAGCCCAATAATGAAAGCAGTAGAATTTTTGCATGTGAAATCCCACTTTGTTCATTCATTAAAAAAAACCTGCTCTGCTGTTATGTTCAGTATTAGAGATACAGACTTGTGAAACCTGCCCCTGTCGGCCCTTTTGGTGTTTTGCACATGCTCTCCCATCCATCTGGAATACCTTCCTCTCCTCTGTCTGACAGCCTCTCTCTCATCCTTCATGTCCCAACACAAAGGTCATTTCTGATGTCCGGGCTTGTTAGCCCTACAGACTGACTTTGCAGATCCCTCCCAGCTCACATGCGAACACCTCTCCCTGAGGGCATTACTTACTGTCCTGTAACTACACAGTAATATAGATGTCGAATTCCTTGAGGTTAGGGCCTTCATATATTCATGGCTATAGAGTCAAAATGAATACCTAGTAGGTGCTCAAGACAGATAGATAGATGATAGATAGATAGATAGATAGATAGATAAAAGTGTTTAATGAGTCAAATGGGAAGAGCTTCAATATAATATATTTTAGTGGCACGTCTCATTCAATGTTATTTAGGAATTGTTAACTGTCTTATGTGGACATTTTAGGAAGATAGAAGAAAAAAATCTTTGCCTCGTGAGCCTATATGATTTCCAAATTATATTTTTAGGGGGAGGATACTGGTTTTTGCCTTCCATGTTAACAGTCAAGAGTGGGACTGCTAATCTAAAGGTTTTAGTAATTCAGAAGTATGATTTAGAAACTAGAGTTCATGTAAGGCTCAAGAAATAATATTTTTTCAAGAAAAAAAATTAATGTCAAGGTAGCTTTACTAGCAGATCTCTTTCCTCTCTGGAATTAGACTCACAGGTCTGGAAGGAAGGGATCTCGATCTTGTCTGTTGAGTATCGTAACTAGATCATGGTATATTACCTGAGAAGATGGATTGGTCAGGTTCTGGCAGGAAAGACATGGCTCGCTTGAAAGGGAAATGGAGGAAATAAAGTGATTATTAACAAAGATGTAGGCAGGGGTCAGGAAAATCCACAAGAATCCTAGAGTTAACAACAACAGGACATCATTATTCCTGGCAGGAGCTGTGGCCTTTGGGGAAAGATTAGTCAGTGCCAAAGCAGCCCAGCAGGGCAGGGACCAGGGGGGATAAATATTACCACCAGTGTCTCTTCCCTCCATTCAGTTTCTTGCTGCCCGTTCTATTGGATGACCCAAATGGACCCCAGAAAGCACAGAGCCAAGAGAAGTAGTCTGAGGAGAGTAGACTCCTGGAGCACAGATCAAGGTGCAAAGTGGAGGAGTGTGGATCTGGAGGGACAAATGGAGAATATCCAGATGGGGGAAAAATCTTCAAGTTATGAAAAGTGGCCTTTATTGTCCATAGAATTCATGTGTTTGTTTGAGGGGTTAACTGGAGTGCTTCATTTGTTAGGATTTTTTTTGCCTGTAGACCTCCAGATCAGATATTATGAAGGGGAGACCCATGTAGAGGTATGTTGTGTGGTTCACACAGCATTTTCTTTTAAAAACCACAAATGGCAAACTATATTGTCGTTGGGGAGATTCACATCAAAGTCTGAGTCTCACAGTTCTTTTGACAAATGGAAAATTTGGCAACACTGAACATGCATTGGGAACAATCTGCAAAGCCTAATAGGAGCTGCCCCTTTGGACAGGTAGGAACTCTTCATTTTGCCTCAATCCCCACCACTCCCTATTGTTGTCTTTAACCCACATGGCTTCTGACTGATCCCTGTAGACATTTCAGTTTGTGACCCTTGGCCTTACCGAAGCACTTTAGAGAAGGAAGGATAGATAGGTAAGTCACACTTAACCTAGAAAGACAGTAAGCTCTGTCTTGGAAGACGAGTTTCTCTACAGAGGGAATAAAGAGACAGGGAGATTAATCTTGTCCCTGGAGACACAGCCTGAGTGTTTGTTAGACTACCTAGGAGAAGCTTTTGCTAGATACATGAAATTCAATTGGATTTTTTAGATCAGTCTCTGTGTTTACCTTTAAACTTTTAATTCTTTTCCATAGGACAAAGATTGTTGAATAAAATATGTTCCAGTTTTATTCCTTATTTCAGTGCAAGAGCATGCTAAGGAAAAAGAAAGGCTGAAATGAGAAAGAAAGAGAGAGGGAGAGAGAGAGAAAGTAGAGAAAAAGCAGATAACCTGTAATCTGATATAAACAAGCTATCAGGAGCATCCTGTTTCTTATAGTTTTGCAAAGTTAGCCTGATTTCTTTAGCATAAATTCCTAGAAGAGGAATTGCTGCAGTAATGTGCATTTAAATTTTTGAGAGACATTCCCAAACAGCATACCTCTTTTTTAAGACTTTTATTTCTTATTGTCAAATTGACCTATATGTCTGGAGTAATAGTGAGGACATCTAACCCAAAATAAAGCCTGTTAGATATTTATGACAGAAACAGACTACATTTTTACCTACTAGGACCATATATTGTAAATAATCTCAGCACTTAAGTTTTGGGTTTGTTTTTTTTTTTTTATTTTCTTTCTCATATATTCTTTTTTTTTTTTTAAAGATTTTATTTATTTATTTGATAGAGAGATCACAAGTAGGCAGAGAGGTAGGCAGAGAGGAAGGGAAGGAGGCTCCCAGCTGTGCAGAAAGCCCGATACAGGGCTCGATCCCAGGACCCCGAGATCATGACCTGAGCTGAAGGCAGAGGCTTTAACCCACTAAGCCACTCAGGTGCCCCTATGAGATGATTTTTAAAAAAATACTATACTGCTTAGATTGTAGCAAGAGAAATGGGCTCATTATCTCTATGATAAAAGATTGGAATTAGAAGAGCTGAATTTTAATTCTGGGCCAGCTGTTTCTCTGTTTATATGATCTTGGACAGGTTAGTTGACTTGTCTTAATCTTCTCATTTACCCAGTGGAGAAGATATCGTAATTGATTCAGAGTGTTACTGTAAGAGCTAAACACTACTATTGATGAAAATATATTTTGTAAACTGCAAAAGCAATATACAAATTTCTTGATAATATTAGTAATAATAGTAATACTATTCTTAAATTTTTCTGATGCAGTTCCTTCTGGTTACTCCTCAGGTTACAGGTTAATTGGATGGACATTTTCTTGAAACTTTGTGCCTCTTTTCTTCTTAAAACACTGAATCTCTCTATCTTGAAAGGAAAATTTCAGGAGAATTTATGAATCTGTAGTCTTGGAACTTGGAGAGAAGAGACACGTATTCCTGCCTATTCCCAGATCATTAATCCTGCTCTTAATTCTGCTCCCAACCTTGTACCACATCATTTCCTAATGCCCAACTGCAGTGAGTAATAACAACCTTCGGGCAGATCGGATTTCAGTTTTTTAAAATCCAGGAAGCAAAGCTGTGCTTTGGTCTTTCTCCTTTTTAAATTAGAGCTAAATGTCCCTTTTCTCTTTTTAGGCGAGTTAGATGCCTGGTTTCTGCCAGACCAAAGGGAAGCCAGGCCCCTCATCTGTGTATGTCACTGTCACAAACCCAGACGGTCTGGACTTAGGAAGCAGCTACTTACTAAATAATGTTTTGGCATTAAATGCCTCACACCTGAAATTAGGGTCTTTGGAAGACATTTTCTGGGGTTTTGTTGTGGTAGTTGTTGCTTTTGTTTTTCTTTTTATGCTTCTTCCTATAAGATCTTTATTATGAAGTATTTCCAGTGTTTCCATAGACCTAGCTGCTTGGAATCTGGTGAATTGTCATAGGGTATATTTTCTCTCTGAATTTGTCATTCTGCTGGAACCATGCCGTGGTGGTTTTGTGATTGAGCTAGCCACCAGAGAACCCCTGCCCTTAACTTTCTACATTAAAATTGTTTCTCTCTGTCATCCAGAACAGGTGGGTTGGTATTCCTCAGGTAACTGTTTCGCATTGTAAAGCTTATTAAAAGCTTCCTACCGAAAAATAATAGGACTCTTGCCTATAGGAGCCATTACAGAAGGTGAGAGCCCCTTTTCTGGTAAGAATTCAGGTCAGACCCCTTCGTTTCCTGAATGGAACAGCAGCTGATTGTACCCTATAGGCCGTACTCGACATGCTCAAGCAACCTTAATCGTTCCTTGAGGAAGACAGTTTGCAGGGGGGGTTAGTCATGAGATATGTACGTTCTCGAAGAGCTTCCATTTTATCATAGTAGCCCCAGTAAACAGCTTGCTTGGGCTGTGTCAACCAGCCGTGCACAGATAACGCCGTTACCGAGCTGCATTTCAGTATCTGGCTTTTGGCTTCTACCAGCGGTTGAAGGAAGAGCCTGGCTTCAGCTGGAATCACCATTCCTTATTTCTAACTTATTTTATGGAGGGATTATGCCATAAATTCCTCTTTGAGCTCAACAGTAGAAAATGGACGTTCCTTCCGACAAATCCATCTGCTTCCACATTTACGAAATTGAGAATTCATAACCTATCATGTTTCCTTTTTAGCTTTGGTTTCCTAAGCTCAGAGCCAAAATTAGTGCTTCATTACAATAACTCTCGTCTCCATTTCCTGGTAGTTATCTCCCCTTTCTTCCATGTGGATTAGCTCTTCTTCTCTTTATTTCAGTGATCCTGTATGTGTGTTTATTTTAAGCCATTTTAAATCCTTTATGGAAGTAGGTAGAGTTCAGATTATAAATAAAATGCTGTCGCTCGTATTATTGTCACAGTCACATTATTGATTTATGTTTGGCGTTAGTCTCTTGCTTCCCTCTGAACTTCTCCTTTATCCTTTTTGATTCGCTCATATTTGGATGGGGATGAAAACCAGAATAGGAACAAAAAAGGGATATGATCCTCAACAGAAACCTGGCAACATTTTTTGTAGTTTAAAGTATAAAGTTACAAGGCTTACTGTACAAATATTTTTATTTTCATGTGAATCAGATAGCTATCACTTGTCTTAGGTACAGCATAGGAGTTAAGAGTGTTTGGGTAGGGGACTTTGTTGAGGTTAAATAATGGACTTCATGGCCAAAATCTCCCCTGCAGCCTTCAGTGTTAGAATTACAAAGTGCTTTTTGGTTGAATCTCATATCTGTGTTTAGAGTTGCTGTTTTAGGCAGAAACCAAGGCTGATGACATGGAGGAAAGAGTCTGACCTTTTAGATACTCTAACATCACTATCCATAAGAACTGATGCATGAGCATTAGGGTTGGAAAGCCAGTCTGGCTAGAGGGACTTAAAGACTTTAGGATAAGATGACAGTTCCAGGTCATTGGGTAAAGAAAAAAACTCAAAAGACATCTGGCAGAAGTGGCGGGGAGAATATCAGGCAAAAACTATGTAGAAACCAAGGGGAAAGCAAAACAGAGATAGCAGGATCCTGAGATCCAGGTGGAACCAGAGACTTCCTGTCCTCTCTCACTAGTCCCAGCTGGTCCCCAGGGAGGGCTTGTGATGTAGCATGTGGGTGGGACAGTTGGCCATAGCTTCGGTCCCCATGGAATCAGTGTCCTTTTTACTTGGAACATCTTTCCAGGACTGGACCAGTCCTTTAGGATTAAGTGAAAAATTGTTGTTCAAAGAGGAAGCACATTCACGTGCTGCTGCTTTATTTTAAACCAAAATAATTTGGTATTTGCCTATTGCTAGAAGACTGCCCTTCTAAAAACAAAACAAAACCAGAATGGCCCAGACAGTGGCTTTCAGTGATGAAGATACTTCCCTTTGTGTCTGTTCTAGTCAAGCCTCTTCCGGTTGCATGGGACAGAAACCATCATGAGCCAGCTTAAGGAAACAGGGGTTTAGTGCAAGTATGTGATTACGTTCTTGGGAGAATGATGTGAGACTTTCATGGTCAGGAACCTTCCCAAACTCAGGGGAGCTAGAATTGGGATGCTTTTTTGGGATCCAGGACAGCTACGTTCTCACTTTCTCTTTCCCTTCATTGTGTTTGTCAGGCTAAACGTCTAGGTCCTATTACTCCCAAGTGGAGACTGGGGACTGGCAGCAGGGACATCGCCTGCAATCTTGTAGAAATGCAGACTCTCAGGCCCCACCCCAGATCCGAATTGGCATTTTAACAAGACCTCCTGGTGATTTGTTTGCACATTAGGGTTTGAGGAACACTGGTGTAGGTCCCTGGCTATTTATAGCGATGTTCCCTTTACTCAGGTGCCCACTCCAATGTCATCATCCTGGGTGAGGGGATGGGCAGGGCCATGTGACAAGCATGAACTTGGCTGGGCCTGTGGGAGGGAGAGGCCAGGCTGGCTCATCTTATACAGTCTCTAAGACTTTCAGGCTTCCCTTAACTTGTAGCATCTGTTAGGACCATGGTGGGTTCCCAGCTGTTGAGACAAAGTTAGTAGAGAAATCTTGCGATTTATTTAGGAATAAATAAAACTGGTTGCAGTGCCATAACTACTTGAAAATGTCATTGTTTTATTTATATCTTATGTTTCATTGGCTCAAAGATAATTAAGCCTGAAAACACTGTAGACCAGGTGTAAATTAGGCAGTTGTATGAATAGGAGTTTTTCCTCTCTGACAAAAATGTGCTCAGGTGATTTAACACAAGCTACGTCTCGCTTCTAGCTAGCAGACACAGCTAACATTCACAAAGCTCGTGGTGCCCAGCTCTGTCTGGAGTCCCGTGTGCATAGCTCTGTCTCCCATCATGCCCATTAGCCTGTGAAATTGATTCTTTTCAATGATTATACAGGTCTTTGGCCTATAGCCAATACAGGACTGAGCATGTGAGTGCCGTTTTCAGGAATTCTGTGAGTCAGATCCTTCAAGGACCGGGGTGTGTGTGTGTGTGCATGTGTGTATGTGTGTGTCAGTCACTTAATGGCTTCTTTATAGATTGGTACATTCCACATCCTAGAAAACATTTTCTCAGAATGGAGAGCTCTTCTACCTCCATTAGTTTATTTTAGTTAAAGAGTTTTTTTGTGAGTTTTTTTGGTTTAATTTTTTAAAATTTCTTCATATTTTTTATTGTTTTTTTTTTTTTTTTTTAGAGTAGTCTAAGCTTCCCAAGAAAATTGGAGGGAAAGTACAAAGATTTCCCATATGTCCTCCCCCTCTACACAATCTTACCTATTTGAATGTTTCATTCCCTTGGCGTGCCCTTGCTGACCATACCTGTTTGAGGTGTGATTAACTGTTTGCTCCTTGTTTGGCCGGTTGAGTTTTTGGTGTTTCAAGGTGCTGGTTTCTCCCTGCTTAGTAACCATTCCAGCAAGAATAATGGATTTTCATACTGCCTTTTAAATAGAATAGGTCTCTGTAAGGCACATTGTCAGTCTCTGAATTTAATGAAGACACAAATTAAATCTGTATCTTTACTGAAGCAATTCAGGTGATGAGAAAGAGGCTCTTGAATCAAGAAAGAAAGGAAGTACCAGGGGTGATGTCTGATACACAGAGACTTAGGGCCACTCTTCTGAAATGCAAAATGAGCTTCAGTGCCAAGAAAACTCCCAGCTCTGAATAAGGAGTTGATTGTAAGTCCATGCAAGATGGAATTTTATTTCTGGGACATTGTTGGAAACCCATTAGATAAAATGATCTTCAATCTTTTCTAGTCTGAAATTTTTGAACTCTTATAAACGTTGTTTATAAATCCTAAATGAAGAGAAAAAGGGCTCCCTGCCTTAAATTTACATTCTATCTAATATGCACTTTAAAGTTGGAATTCCCATTGACTTCTGATCTTTTCTTAAATTGTGAAATTTATCACACATACAAGAGTATATCACATTTATGTACCATTAAAGACTGATAAGATGAACGCCTCTGTGCCTACCACCCAGACCAAAGAAAAGAACATTACCCAGTGTCTTTATTTTTTTTTTTTAAGATTTTGTTTATTTTTTTTGAGAGAGAGAGCAAGAGAGCCTGAGCTGGGGGGAGGGGGAGAGGGAGAAGCAGACTCCCAGCTGAGCAGGGAGCGTGACTCGGGGCTCCATCCTTGGGATCATGACCCCAGCTGAAGGCAGACGCCTAACCGACTGAGCCACCCAGGTGCCCTACCAGTGTCTTTAAAGCTTTCTCTATTAACGTGCATTTCTAGACTGCTCTAATGTGCCCCTCGATGTTTTATTTGTGAGCACTCGTATTGGTGAACACCCAAGAGGCTCAGTCAGTTTTATCTCATGAGCAGAGTTTTCTCCTATTTCTAATCTGCCTGACACTGAACTTGAAAACAGTTAAATCTTCTTCTTAGAAACTGATCTTTAACAAGCTAATTATCCCGCTTAAACATAATAGCATCCTTCATGACTTTGATTTTCCTGTTCATGTAGCAGTGACAGCAGTGGTAGCTTCCCTGAGCCCAGGCTGAGTATCCATCAGCTTGAGCTTCTGCTGTAGAGAAGTCGAGGGGCCTAGAAGCTAGTCCATCCAGGCCCGGGAGAAAGCATAGCTAATGGAAACTGTCTTTAAATTTTTGACATTAAATCCACTGAAGGTGTCATTATTTTCTAGGTGTGTGACAGGGGCATCAAAGTTCTACCCTGTCACTTCTGACGTGGATTTTTTGTTGTCACCTACAGTTCCAAAGAGCCAAGGTTGGATGTATACATTTAATAACTACATGTTTTGATGAAAATCTGAGTTTTGAAAAAGAGAGAGTGAAAGACTTGATAACCATTATATTGCGTCATTTAGAAATGGGTGGGGAAACCTCCCAGTGATGCGGAGGGCTAGTACGACTGCTCTCAAGAGGCCCGGTGGAGTGCCCATCCTGCTGGAGGTCTGGGCTCATGGCCAAAGGCACTGGCTCTTTTTTAGGAATGAGTTGACATTGAGTGCTTCCTGTGTGCCAGGCATTGTGTTAAGTGTCTCATAGCAACTGCTTTGATAAGGTGCTATTATAAATGAGGAAACTGAGGCTCAGAGAAGCTAAGGCACCTGCCAGTGTTGCATTAGTCACTGTCTCTACTAGAGTCTCATAGAGAAAGCATTACAGAGTGTTTTAAGAGGATGAGCACTGGTACAGGCCATTTGGGTTCATGACACATTCAGCCGCTTACTAGCTCTGTGACCTTGGCCAAGCTACCTTAACCTCTGGGTGCCTCATTTTCCTCATCTGTAAAACAGGGATTCTGACACTGCCTTCCTCTTAGGGTGGTGTTTAGGATTAAGAAGAAATGACTGTAAGATGCTTGGTCCTCCAGTGCACGCAATACAATGCATACTTAGGAAAGTCTAGCTAATTTGCAGTGAAGAGTCAGTGTGGAGCATTTCTCTAAGTCTGAGATTAGTCAGCTATTTTTATTTATTTATTTATTAAAGATTTTATTTATTTATTTGACAGAGAGAGAGAGTACACGCAAGCAGGCAGAGTGGCAGGCAGAGGCAGCGAGAGAAGCAGGCTCCCTGCAGAGCATGGAGCCCGATGAGGGACTCGATCCCAGGGCCCTGGGATCATGACCTGAGCCAAAGGTAGCGGCCCAACCAACTGAGCCACCCAGGTGTCCTGAGTCAGCTATTTTAATATTTTAGAAAACAATTCATTCTTATTATAAAAGCAACTATCTGTTATAGAGCAATTTGAAAATATATAGAAATAAAATGGGAAAAAACTTCATGCCACTATCCAAACATAATTTCTGTTAATATTTTGCCCTCTTTTCTGCACTACTTTAATATCATTGTGGTCATTATCATGCTTTCTAAACAATTCTGCATCCTTTTATACTTAAAATGATAATATAATGATGATACGAGTATTAGCATCATGATATCTTTATAAATATAATTTTAATGACTCTAGTAATTTCTACATTGCTCCATTGTTTGGTATTGACTGTTATAACTAATATTTTCAAAAACATATTTGTGAATAAACTATTTTTTTAAAATAGATTGGGCATCTAGCAGACACACAGGTATATATAACTTTAAAAAACGATTTTACTGAATTAACACTTTGCAATGTTGCTAACTTTACATATACAAACCTTAAAAGAAATCCAGGCCTTTACAACATCCTTGTTAGTTAAAAGCAAGTTATCCTTAACCTAGAATAAAACAGTAATGAACTCATTTCCGTGAGTATTAGGTGCCCATTTTTACCTCGGGACTGTTCTAACTACTAGGAAGGGGAAGAAGTTGTACAAATAAGTTTAAGGACTAGTCCTACCTTTTGGAAAATATGAAGCTTGTACTTTCCACTGTAAGGAAGCAATCACAACTTTATCTGCCTTAATTCTGAGTGGGTGCGTGTGTGCGTGTGCATGTGTGTTCGTGCACACTTTTTTCTTTTTTTAAAGATTTTATTCATTTATTTGACAGACAGAGATCACAAGTAGGCAGAGGGGCAGGCAGAGAGAGGGGGGGAAACAGGCACCTGGCTGAGCAGAGAGCCCGATGTGGGGCTCGATCCCAGTACCCTAAGATCATGACCTGAGCTGAAGGCAGAGGCTTTAACCCACTGAGCCACCCAGGTGCCCCTGGTGCACACTCTTGCAACGCTGCTTCCATGCCATGGGCATGCTTCACGTGTCCAGCAGAGCAAGTTCGAGATTAGAGAGCACCTTATTACCATCCTGACTGGACATCACAGATTGGTATGACGTCCATGTTTACAAGCTGTTTGCAAAATGTTGCTTGGTGCTGCCTAATCTGTGGCATGTGCCTCCTTCTCACACGTCCCCTCGTGGGAGGCAGAGCTGAGCCCGGGGAGGGAGGGTGCACCCCGCCCAGCCAGGCTGGGTGTGAGGCTGCCTCTCCCAGGCAGGCTCAGTAACCTCAGGAAGATGAAGGCCACGGGCCCTGTTTGGTCTCCGTGCTCTGGAAATCATCACTAGACTGTCAGCATTCATTCAGCACATTTCTTTGAGGTTTTCTGTGAAATGTCTTCTCATAATGTCTGGTTTAAAGGTTTAGCTTTCAACGTCCAGAGAGACTGAGTGACTCAGATGGCTCTTAATTCAGCCCGCTGCATGCCGCGTGGCGCCATGTTTTTATACCCCCACCCCCTTCCTGCTTTCATTTGGTGGCTGAAGAGATTCTCTGGCTCCTGAAAGTGCTGCTGAAGGTGTATTGGTTGGTCAACCCGTCTTCATATATTTGCCAGCACTGTCTTTGGTGCTGTCCTAAGAGAGAAAGGAGCCGACTCTACTTTAGAGGGAAATTCTCCTCCAGGTTGTGTAACCATTACTTCTTGCCTGGTGGGGAGGCAGGGGTGAGGTGTGGAGGACAGGGGGGTAGCATCGCCCGTGGAATGCAGGCAGCCTTTAGAAGCTAGGAAATGCAAGGAATGGGATTCTCCTCTAAAGCCTCCAGGAGGAACGTAGCCTAGCTGACCCCCAATTTTAGCCCAGAGACACCCATTTTTGGACTTCTGGCCTCTAGAACTATGAGCTAGTAAATGTGGGTGTTTTAGGCCACTAAGTTTATGGTGATTTGTCATGGGAGCCAACAGGAAACTCAAGCCATTCCAAAATGGTCACCGAAAGGTATGCTATGTCTGCTCCTGATGGGTCATCTCTGGAGAATTGTGTCCTTTCTGGCATCTGAATGCTTTCCTGGAGGACTGATTTCTGCATCTTGAGGGGAAGGCAAATTTCACAGGACACGGATTTGAAAGAAATAGCAGTGGTTGACTAGTACATCAGTACAAATGCCTCTTGGCCACACTGTACTTCTCTCTGCCACGTGATTACTCAGAGCAGACTCTTAACTGACTCTCAAAGAAGGTGAAGTTCGTTCAGTCTCTCGTGTGTTAGACTGATAGCAGAAGTTACCAGAATCATTTGGAAAACTTTGTTGGAGTGTTTAAGCTTGCTTGCAACATCGGAGGCATGATTTGATCTTGGAAATAAAAGAAGAATTGCCATGTCTTTGGGGTTTTCTTTTTCCACTAAGGAATTTATTGCTCCAAAGAGTGGGAGCCCATTATGACCTTGAAAATCTCCTTTTATTGGCACTGCTGCCACTAAGTTGTAGGTGACTCTTGGACACTGTGTTTCTAACTTCCAACCAGCTACGGAATTGCTTCGTCTTTCGATCTTTGGGCAACCTGGTTTTTGTCTTTAACTATAAACATGACCTGTCCCTTCCAGAACTAGGTGACTTCCATTTTGGCCGGAATAGTTAATAAACGTTTCAGAGGGAAACAAGAACTGCAGGATTTTCTCTTCTAGACAAGCCAGGATGAAACTGAAATGGGGCTGTATCGCCGTCTACTTTTGAAATGACAAGAATGTATTTCTACAGAAATATAAACTGAACTTCACAATGTAAAGAAGGAACAAAGTCATCTATAGAAAAGCAAGCCCAGGCCCCAGAGCTCACAGAGTACCCATTATAGTCCTCCCAGAAAAGCGTTTTCTTCACCAGAGAACTTACCAGCTAGCTCGGCCTGGCACTGCTGTGGACGGACACCAGCTCTCACTATTCTCTTGACTCGGTGTCTGAAAAGTATTTATTTCTTAGCCCATGTCTCTCATCTCTGTGCCCTACAGCTGGATATTGCTTACAGCTAAATGTTTTTGATGATAAAGTTAATTGCTGAAGCTTTGATTTTTTTTTTTGAGCCAAGTTGCATGAAACGTGCAGTTACTGTTGATAAAGTCTCATTACTATAAAAGTCCATTCTGATTTAAAAAAAAAATCAGGAAGTTCAGTTCTCCTGTGACATAATGGATAGTGATATAATTCTTTGACTCTGATACAATCTTACAATAGTTCAGCTCCAGTGCATTTTTTAGGGGTGAGTGTGGAAAAAATAAACTATGAAAAGCACTTTTAGTCAGATGGAAAAAAAGAGATTTTTTCCCCTCTGCCTTCAGCCAACAGATAGGCCCAAATTTGTAGAATTAAAATAGGAAGCTCTTAGTGTTCATGACAGGTATGTGTTTTTTCCTAAGGTTTCATCAAATAAAAATGATTTAAAAACCAGCGTGTTGATAATTAGAATTTATAGCAGTTTAATTTATGCATTAAAAGTCATATTGATTGTGATTATGCACAGAGATACAGTACTTTAATTCATAAAAGGGAGCCTCTGAATCTTGGCTGGACATACAGGTCTTGAAGGGAAAAAAACTAAAAGATTCAAAGAAGGATCAATGAAGAAGATGAATGTTAATAATGCCATAGCTCACTCTCCTTTTCATCAATAAAGCCCCATTTATTAATCATAATAGCATCAAAAATAATGAGCATATTCCTTGTTTGCCCCATGGGTGGCCTTCGAGGTTTCCGTTGTGCTTGGCAATTGAGTAATGTTCAGAACTCAAGTTGCCTTCCAGAGTGGACAAAACTCCCTAGGGAGCCCCAGGTCCCAGCAAACCACTCCATCAGCCTTTACATAGAAGTCATGTCCTAGGGAACAGCCTTTTCCCCTCTGGGTTTGGCCTCTGGTTGCCTGTGAGGTTACAAAGAAAGCATGATACATAGATTCAGGTATCACACTGGGTTTGATTGGAAATAAACCAGCAATAAATGTTGTCACAACTAATGATGAGTGTAGACAGATGTACTCAATCTGTGGATGGAAGCCCTCAGATCGGGCCTCCTTTGACCCGTCTGAATGTGCAGACTCCTCTGCTGAGGTGAACTGGGTGGGTAGTACTAGGTACCTATACCACTGGAATGGAGTTTTCTTTGGTTTCCAAATTGCATCTCTGAATAGCACAGAATTTGAATTATTACTTTAAAAGTTGGTTGTTTATCTTTGGAAAACAATAACTGAAAATTTACCTAGCAAAGAAAATTTTATTCAAAGAAAATACTTTCCATTTTGATTTGGGTTACATATAGTTAGCCAGTTTCTTCTAATTTTTTTTCATTTCTTTTATTCTATCCCTCAATGTCCGTACTTTTGTGTCAGGATACCATCATTTTTGTATTCACTTGAGTTTGGTGAACTAATCTGCACGTCTCCAACCGTCCTTTGAGTCATCAGAAGCTCTTTCCTCCTCAGCAGAGTTTGGGCTATTATTAATTTTACCTCTTATTTAAAATCTTATCTTTCTTTGAATGCGAATGTCTTCATTTCCCGTAATGCCTATTCAGTCAACTCTAATTGCTGTTTCTTCAGTCTAGGGTCATCTTCATTAGTTTAATTATGGGAGAAGCCTGTTTCCTAAATGTGCTAATAGCATGAAAATGACTTATTTCCACGTTCTCTGTTGTGCTATGCTAAGAAACAGACAAAAAGAAAAATTTGTACAAGAAGACTGGAAAGCATCAGTTTTCTAGGATGGCCCGTTCAAGCTTGCCGCACCCAGCCTCATCTACCTAGGAGTCAGGACCTGAGCAGGAGAGCTGAAGGTGGGGGAGGGGCCACCTGAGGCAGTCAGTAACAGAAAAAAATCACAAGCCTCATAAGGAGGAAAAGCCAAGGAAAGCAAATACACTTGACACTGAGAACAGGATACGTATAGAGCAGAAGTCCTGGGTCAAGAGCTAGGTGGTGAAGCGAGGGAGGTGGGAGCAGGTAGTGATGAAATGAAGCAGGTAGCAGGCATTGCTTGGACCAGAACTGGGTATTCTTGATTTGCCTCTGTTGGTAGGTTCGTGGAATGTGCGTGCCAGGCTGGTTGAAAGGATTAGGGCTGGTTGTGAACAGTTACGGTGCAGTAAATGTCTTTACAGTGTCCCCAGACAAACTGTTGAAAAGTCATCTACTCTGAGACGTTTGGCCCGTTAGGGTGCACCAACCATTGCCAGGCTCCAGCTGGGGCCATTTCTCTGGTGCTTCTTTCCTACACTGCTTGATTTCCAGCCCATGTCCACATGAAAGTGGACCATAGGATGAACGATTTGTTTGCACGTGATCGTTCTTCCATTTCTTTGTAGCTTTCTTTTTACATTGTTTCTTGAGTTTCACATAGTGTCTCCTTTATTCTACCAATTATATGTCTAAACAATTTGTGTCTTTAAAGTGAAGGTTCTTGGGGCTTGTGGGTGACTCAGTTGATTGTGAGTCTGGCTCTTGATCTCAGCTCAGGTCTTGATCTCAGAGTTGTGGGTTTGCACCCTGCCCAGCGTGGAGCCTACTAAAAAAAAAAAAAAAGAAAAGAAAGAAAGAGGAAAAAAAGTAAGTTAAAGAGGTGGTTCTCAAACTGTGATCTGGGGAACCCAAGGGTCCCTTAGGCTCTTTCAGAGAATCTGCAAGATCAAAACTATTTTCACTACTAAGACATTGCTTGCCTTTTTTGGCTCACATTATCTCATGACTGTACAGAGTACAAGTTCACCAACAAGGATTCAGCTTCCATGCCACAAGTAACCTTTAAGAAACAACCAGTCGTCAAGTTTTAGTGTATATCAAAGAAGAATTCAAAAAAGGCTATTAAAATACTCCTTTCTTTTCCAACTACATTTCTGTGAGGCTAGATTTTCTGCATATACTTTAACTGAAAGAGCAGATCACAAAAGATTGACTGCAGAGGGAGATAGGAAAATCTAGCTGACTTCAATCAAAGCAGACATTAAAGAATAGCAAATATGTGAAAACTGGCTCTTCTCACTAGTTTTTTTTTCCTGGAAAATAGTTATTTTTCACAAAATATTTATGTTAATATATAATGGGTTTACTGTTATTTTTAAATAAATTAATAAATATTTTAAAAGTTTCTTTGTTTTAATTTGTAATATGGTTCATCTAGATAGGTATAAGCCAAATAAACAAAAGTTTTTTGGGGTTCTCCACAATTCTTAAGAGTGGAAATGGATTTTAAGACTAAATAGGTAGAGAACCACAGCTTTAAAGTAAGCATTTGTTTATAACACAGAAATCTGGTGGTTTAATAACACGAATGTATGGTCCATAAACATACAGTTACAAAGTCAGAGATTGATAATGACTTTTACAAAGTAGTTGGTCTGGGTCTCTCCTGTCTTCTGTGCCAGGAATTGCTACATCTCCCTCTTCTTTCTTACCCTTACACACCAGTAACTGTAAAACCTGACTGAAACCTTATATAAATATGTGGGAAACAGTTACTATGTATTCTCTTTTCATGAAATGTTTCAAGTTGTCAATAATACTTTAATAACAGCAAGCAGTTTTGCCTTTATTGCCAGAGGGACACAGCTTTACAACAAAATTTCATTGATTCTCCGGTTATTTATCTGTTAAAATAAAAGCCAAAGTATCAGTCTCCTAAGAAGACTGGAGAAACCACATTATTTCTTCCAATTAAAGAGATAGAACTTATGAAGTGGAAAGTGACATCTCATAAAGTCGTAGATTCAGAGGTGAGATGGGTTGTTACTTGGTTCTCTTGAGTTCAGCTCAGTCACTGCAAAATGTGCCATTGTTACTATCACCTTTCTTTGGTACTCTACCTGATGTGTTTTTGATAGAGATTAACTATTGAAAGACTGTCTGAGATAGTGCATAGCTAGTGGAAAGGGAGATGGACCCGAAGTCAAGGGTTCTGGCTTCTCTCAGCAACTCATGAGCTCACCCTGTGACCTTGGATAAGTCACCCAACCTTCCCAGGGCTTCTGGGTCATCTGTCAAATAAAGACATAGTGGCCTAGAGAAGTGGGGGGGCACCGTTAGGGTTTATAATGTAATTTATTTGTATTCTGTCTCATGTCCTGATTACAGCAAACCTCGAAGTAACTAAGGCAGGTGTCATTACTTCCACTTTGCAGTTCAGGAAGTACCGGAGGTTATATGATTAGTAGGGATGACACTTTGTTCTCTTCCTCATCCTAACAGCACAAAACCTCTGCCATGGTGTACATGAACCGGGCTCTGGGTTCTTGAGAAATGCGTGCTCAAAGCATAGGAGCTGTATTGGACTCCTCCAGCTGGAGCTCTGAATGCTTTCCCATAGCGACATAGCTAGTTACAGGCGGTTCTTCAGGACTGGATATTGTAAGCACTACATTTGAGGAGTACTGTGGGCTAAGTGGATATTTGTGGGGATCAACCTAAGTTCCCAATCACCTCTTAAGGCATTGTTCCATGAAAGAGGTGTTTCGAGTTCCACACAACCTGTATGTAAATGAGCTTTTGAAATACAAAGCATTCGATAGTTGGGGACTATGTTCTTTTTAAATGTTTATCGTTTTCATGTTGTGACTTACTTGAAATCGTAATATGGTATCACTGAAAAGTCAGAATACTTCACCTGAAAGCGATAGTTTTACTGTATACTACTTTATTTATTTATTTTTCCTTTCTTTTCTTTTTTTTTTTAAAGCTTTTATTTGTTTATTTGACAGAGACAAGGAATTTGGGAACAAAAGCAGGGGGAGTGGGAGAGGGAGAAACAGGTTTCCCACCTAGTGGGGACCCGGATGCGGGGCTCTATCCCAGGACTCTGGCATGAACTAAGCCAATAGTATTTCCTCCAAAGTCAATAGCTTTACTTCATTATTTTATTATGTAGAGGGAGTCCCCCTCCTCTGCTCCCTCAGAAGGCGCATTTAATTTTATAATAGAAGTGAGTGGGGGGAAAATTCTTATCAGAGATTGTCTATATAAAAATAAAATTTTGACGTATTCTATCGTCTTTTAAGTAAATTTTACTTGTATTTATAGGTGACTGTACAGTCTGTGGTATGCCCCATGTGACTCTGTATAAAACTACACACTATTCCTAGAGGCGATAACTAAAGGCAGATAGCTGCCTCAATTTAAGCATATCCCATACAGAGAATGAAAATATAAACCCTCCCATAGGAGAGATTAATTATTGCCTTGTTCCCTCCAGTCATGCACATTTAATATCTGTCTCTATTGTTCTTTTTAAAACTATTCAGTTATACTTTCTTATTGTCCAGGGGAAAAAAATCTTTCCATAAATCTCCCCCGAATTAGGTGACAATGCCTATTTTTCCTTTTTGATTCTTTCGCACTTCTTAAGTCTTTCCTGAACAGAAAGATCATGTACTAATATACCACCCTTCTTTTCTTTTCTTATTCCATTAGAAGCCCATTCTGCCAGTTATGGTTTCATGTCATTGTATGAAGCTGTGTATGTCTTGGTGATTGGGTCAATAGCCATGAAAGCATAGGGTCTGAGTGTGGGAAAGCCCCCTCCTGCGTGAGGCCATTTATTGGCTCATTACAGAATTTAATAATATGAAGACTTGGCTACTGTGAATTCCTCTGGTTAAGCTAAGCTCTTATAGAATTAAATGTACTATTATTGATTTCTTTTTGCTAAATTGATGGGATTATTGTTTTGACAATTTTGGGGCCTTATAATGCCTATGCTGTCACCAGTCTTATAGTTGTGTATTTTTTCCCAACATAACAATGCGCAGTTTTAAGGGCACTGGATTTTCAAAAGTATGTGAAATTTCTTTTTATAAGGTAGAAAAATAATGTCCTTTAATTGCAAAAGGTGAATTTTGAGTGTGAGCTAGTGAACGTTGAAGCCAGAGCTGGAGTTTGTTTCTAGTGGATTTACATTTGAGTAAAATGTATCCTTACTTCACAGATGTGTCAAACAACTTATTCAAGACTCTGATGAATTTTAAATATATATTTATAAACCAAAGGATTTTTAAAGATGCTGAAATTAAATAGTTAATAAATGTGGAGATGTTTAGATATGGTACTCTCCTTTGTGATTCTGTGACAGTAAAGGAGGGAACATGAAAGGATCATTCATTTCCTTGAAGTAAAAGATTCTGTAGGATATATACGGTGTTTCCTTCCCAGCTGTATATGAAAAGATTGTGGCTCCCCAAACATGATAGGCTCTTTCAACCAAAAATAAGTACAACTGTGTATTCACGTACGTAAATGGTCAGTAAGTTATATTACGAGAACATGCAAACATGAATTTCTATGTCAGTAATTTCACTGCAAGTAATAGACCATTTTCTTCACTCAAAGACAGGAGTTCAGGCTGGTTTTTTAAATTATGTGAGGAAGAACCCGACAATTCAGAGGAAAGCGGTGTAGGAAGATAGTTTAGTTTAGCCCATTCCCTAGAGGCTTCACATTTTTTGTCTTCCGTGAAGTTGAGAAAATGAGCAAATGTCTGGAATTCCATGTACTGATGCAGTCATTCTGATGAGTCATTAGGTTTCACAATTAATTTCAAGAAGTCATCCAACCTCTTTTTCCAAGAGTGTTCTGACGACCCCTAGTAGCACATCATTCTACAGAACTAATAGCGAGGTCCTCTTAATAACTTTAAACTGGCGCACCATTCGACAACTATTCCCAGGAAAATTCTTTCCTCTGCGACTCATCACTGTGCCTAGTGTAGAAGTTTCTTGAAAGTTGAGTACCCGTTTTAATCACAATATACACTATGTTTTCACAAGTTCATTGAGGACTGTATTGTTTGGGAACGGACTCAGAGCCTTCCTGGCATCAGGATGGATGATGTCTTTTTGGTATGTCCCTGAGTTTTTGGAGATTCAGTAGGAGAGGGGGTGTTCTTTAAGGAGCGATTCCATTCATTAGCCTGTTTTTTTCTACCCCTCAAGGAGTTCACAGTTGATTGTGCCCAAACATTATTAGTCTTTTGGTGACAAACATGGTAAGAATACAAAATTAAATGCTTTCAAATTAAATGAGGTGGCTTCTGGTGTAATTCCGATTACCATTGGTCTAGAGCTCTATGGTGTTGCTGATGTGCTTTATCTGTACTAGGGTGCTGGAGACAATTCACACCAGCACCCAGGAGCTGACAGTGCACACCTCTTTCCAATTAGACTTTTGAAGACGTTAACCCTGGTAGCCGGAAATCAGCCATGTTGGGAGTCTTCACACCAAAGAAATTGGCATCCTGCACGTCCTCCTTTCCACTCTCCTAGAACCAGTTATTAATAATACTTTTACCAACACGCTGCTGCTTTCAAACCAAGACGTACAAACTCTGCAGTTTTGAGATTTTTAAACTATCTACCCAGGATTGATCACAAAGGAAATATTAAATAAGGCTTTTGACATTAAGAAATCACAGGTTTAGCCAAACTACTTCCCTCTACTCAAGCATTTATTAAACTTGCTTCCTTTCAAACTTAAAAATGAACAAGAGATTTTAAGCCTGAGTTCGAATAGATAAATATGTTTTAAAATGTATTTTTGTATTGTATTGATTTTTTTGGGTAATGTATTGATTTAAAGATTTTATTTATTTATTTGACAGACAGAGATCACAAGTAGGCAGAGAGGCAGGCAGAGAGAGAGGAAGGGAAGCAGGCTTCCTGCTGAGCAGAGAGCCAGACGTGGGGCTTGATCCCAGGACCCTGGGATTATGACCTGAGCTGAAGGCAGGGGCTTTAATCCACTGAGCCACCCAGGCGCCCCCCCTGTAATGTATTGATTTAATAGGTACTTCTGGGTGTAGGTCTTTTCCCCAGTTTGGAGAAAGCCAGTTGCGGTTACTAAGGAAGATTTCCTTGGGACTGCTCATCTTGCCTGGCGCGCAAGAGAAGTGGGCCAATCACCAACAAGATGCTTTCCCCTTTTCTTTTGTTTGTTTTATTCTTAAGATAACACTTGTCCTTTGGAAAATTACTTACTCAAAGATGTCTTGGGCAGAAAAGAAAAATGTTTTACTTCACTATTTATTGGATCTCTGTAAAGCAATGTACTTCTTTCCTAAGGCTTTTTATATAGTAGGGCTAGCATCGTATAAAAAAGTCATGTCTTGAATAAAAATATATAGCTTTTATTAGAAAGATAAGAAAGAGCCCCTTTATTGACCAATATGTCACTTAAATATGTTTTGAGGGTAGATTTGTAGAATTATTTCCAACATGAATACAACTGCTGTCAAATATATACTTAACAATGATTTAAAATGGAATGAATTATAAATGGAAAAATTGCTAGGAATGATAATCTACTTATTGATATAATTAATAGATAACTATTTCAAGTCAGCAGTTAATTAGCCAGGATCAGTTTCTGGTATTAAGATATAGTTGTTATCAAGTCTGAAAATGATAACTCTCTTCCCACAGTATCCTAAATTATATTTAAAATCCTTTAATCCTTTGGGGCAGAAGGGGTAATCTTGAGCTCCTGGCTTCTCATTTACATTTTTCTTTTCTAGCTGTGTCTATAAGACATATCTTAACTTCTAGTGTATTTTACATAACAGGTGTTCTTTCTGTATGTAGCATATATTGGAGAAATAACCAGAACAAATTTAATATAGAACACATTAAGAAATCAGAAAAGGGATCATGCTCGTGGCTAGGGATAACCTTTTTTGTTTGAGCTGGAAGACAAAAACAAAAACAGGCAAGTCAATTAATTTTTAGGAATAATGTCTTCTTTTGGATTTGGGAGATGCTTTTCTGTTTTCATTGATCTCTAGAGAACGTTTGTCTTCTGGATGACCTTAAATGTAGCCCCATGAATGCTGCCACCGTGTCTCTAATTCAGCCGCAGCTGTGATGTGAGGTGATGCTTAGCCGTAAGACCCAGTTGGTCCTCTCTTACACCAGGCATCCCACTAACACTCACAGTTACCTTTCAGTGGGCATGACATGAAGAGAGCCTTCCATACATCATTCCGTGAGGTCAGCATCATCATAATCCTCATTTTGCAGATGTTGAAACGAAGGCTTTTGGAGGTTAACTTGCCTCAGGTCTCACAGGTAGCAGCTATAGAGCCAAAACTCATCTGCGAAGGGACCCAGTATCACTGCCCACCACAGAAGATTGTTCTGAACACTGAAAGAATTAGCCATTGGAAACTGCCCGTAACATTGCCTGCAACAAAAACAAGCAATGGGTCATCATCATCATCATCATCACTATTATCATTAAAACTAGGTCAATTTGGAAAAAAAAAAACAACAAACCTAGGTCAATTTGATCCCAAATTCGGTGCTATCAAGCCCCCCCCTAAAATGCCAGGTGAATAGGAGTGCCCTTCCCTTCCCTTCATGCGGCTGTGGTCTACTTAGAGGGCGCAGATTTATAATGGCATTGGTTCTCCCTTGCCAGTTTAGAAACACCTTCTCTTGCTGCAAAGTGGGATGTTTTTGACTATTTTCAGGTCTGAGGTCTTTTTCTTGAAACTGGAATTAAACCAGGTAGGAAAGAGGTCCTAAGGACTATGTGCTAAAGCAGTGGTGTTTCCTCAGCAGACTGAGGTAATTTTAAATTGCACCTAAGAAAAGAAAACATTGCTCCTTTCCCTTTACCTTATGTGCAACTGAAGTTTTACACCAGATCAGGTGATAAAAGGAGAAAGGAAGAGCTGACATCTGAGAGCTGTTTTGAAGGCGTGACCTCTAGGAGAAGGTCTCGTGCATTGCAACTCCCAGATTTCCTGTTCGGATTTTTTTAAAATAGCAACTCTTGAACTCAAACAGCACAGTCACAGAATAGCCTTCCCTCGCTGGCACTCACCACAGAGAGCCCAATAAGGCTGTCATGAAGCAAGACCCACATGGTTAAAAATGCCTGAAGAATGTTGCCTTCGTGTTAACTTTCAGAACGCCTTTTTGAAGTACATACGCGATCCTAGATTCCATCCTTTCTTTCTAGTCTCCCGTACCCAAAGAAAACATATCTATGACCTAAAGTGTATACATATCGATGCTTTGTAATGTGTTGTCTAAGAGGAAAAAAAAGGAAAACCTGATTTCGAAACTGTTAAGTGAGAACTGGACTCGTTTTTGGTATGCCAATGAAGAGGGGAGGACAGTTTTTTGGGGGAGAAGCAATTAATCTTTTAAAAATTATTTTTATTCATTTGGGTTCCTTTGTGTTGCGAGTAATATGTGAAATATAGGATTAGAATAATGAATATTTCATGGAAGAATTTCTCTCTGGAGGAAGGGAAGTATTTCATTGAATTTTTTCTGTGTATAAAAATGTGTTACCTACACACAATCTTTGTGATATTGACTTAAAAAATGAATGTTCTTGAATGGATAGAGTTTTGTGGCAGTGACACTATGCTGTGGCTTGTAAATGAGGCGAAAAAAGCACTTTGTATGAAGGTTATGTTGTTTTTGTTTAAATTAGAAATTAATCATTTAGGGTATGTTATTTTGTCATATCAATTTTGGTGTTGTACCGAGAAGACCACAGTTACAATGTCTCTCTGCCATTTTTGTGCTCTCATTATCTAGTTCTCAGAGAACAGTTTTCTCAGATAACCAGGCAACTAATGGAGGCACTATTCTGGGAAGCAGGATGGGAGATTACGATGAGCCTCACATGAACGCTTGCGATGTTATCTTCAAACGAGCATATCCGTGAAGTGTACTCTATGTTAAAGGCATTGGCTTGACACCTGTAAACCCTTAAAAAAAATGTCCCGGTTTGCCTTGACATTGAGGACCTTCAAGAAATGGCAGTAGCCCAGGCTTCTGCAAGACAGAGTCTTGTTATTTGCTCCTGCATGTAAAGTGTAGTGATGCCGGCCAGGGAAAGTCTCCTGGCCCGGGAAAAGCATCTCAGCCAGTGGCCCAGGGGGCGGGGGGTGTCTCAACCTTGGCTGCCTATGGGGTCATCCAAAACTCAAAGAATTCCTGACTCCCGGTCGCAGCCGCTGGGACTGTGATCTCCTGGGTCTGCCGTATAGCCTGGAGACTGGGACTTTTACTTCTCTTGTGTGTGTTCTGTGGAGGAGCGGCAGCTGAATCAGCTGGGAGCCTGTTTCTAAGGCAGTCTCAGGTCCCACCCAGCACAACTGAAACAGAGACTGCATTGCAACAAGAGCCCCAAGTATGTACATTCAAGTCTGAGATGCACTTTTGATAGCCCAGGGTCCTAATGGCACCTGGAAATGGTTTAATTCTGTAGCTGAAAAATGAGTTGATCCAGAAACTGCTAGAACTCGCTGGATAGTGTCTAGAATAGGTTTTAAAAACAGGTTTTGGGTGGAATGAGGATAAGCTTGATTTGGACTTGCTGAATTTGAAGTAAGGGTAAATATCAATGTAGAAATATACTGAACATAGTTGGGGATAGCAACCTGGGAGGTCCTGGTTATTACAGCATACCTGCCTTTGGAATCTCTTGACCTGGAATGTTCTCATTCTTTCTACTCTCCCTGAAACATTGGAAGGAAATGGACGATGCCTGCCCACGGCCCTTCTCCTCTAACTTAACAACCAGGGAGAAAATAAGAAGGATGTTTCCACTTTCATAAGACCTTAGGGTGAGGGAACAGTATAATGGATGGTATCAGGAGGAACTGGTTTGATTTCATGTATTCCTATTTAATTTCCATTGAGTCCTCTCCCATTACATGATAACTTACATGTCAGTGCGCAATGTGGGGAGGAAAAAGACATCAAACGTTACAGAATGACTCTTTCTTTTCTGGAACCATTTCCATTGCCTCTTATTATACAACCCGCACTGAGCCAGGGAGCCCAGGAATTACTGATCTAAGACCTTTTGGAGACCACCTGCTTTGACATCTATTTCAATGCTAGCAGGAAATTTCAGAAACAACCAATTTAACTGAGCCCAAATGATGTGCTCACTGAGGTTTGGTAAAACGCCTACAGTTGAGACCTAGAAAGTAAATGCAGTCTTCCCTCTGAGTCACTTGTGACTTTTAATAGATTTTGAGAACTGACAGAATTGCCAGGAAAGCAAGTAGTTTTATTCATATGACTGTGCAGTTATTCTCAATTACCAAATTCAATTGATGAACACCACAATTATTTTGTAATGTAAATGGAGACCTGAGAAAAGAGATTTTGGGGGGGGGAGTAACCATAAATTACTAAAACATGAAGGATACAGCAACGATATACAGTGATTAAAAATGTATATATCAGGAAAATCAATACCACCTTTCAGAGTGCTTTTCAAATGTAGGCTAATAGAAGTCTTTGGAACACATATCTGGATTTGACAGGAATAGGCATCTCTTTGTTCTTTAGGATGAATTATGGCATGGGTTTGGTTTCCCATACTGTCTCTAAATGCTATGCTACTACAGCAAACAGCCCAATTATTTCTTTTTAACACTTATTTATTTTTTGGTGGATGGCTTCCCATGTTCCTCCTTCCCTAGGCGCTCTCCCCGCCCCCACCCCGCCCCAAAAGGCTTTTAGGAGATTAGGCAATCCAAAGAAACTGCCAATGATAGTGTTTTGCTAATTCTATAAATATTTCTGTAAACTTGACTAGAGTGAGACATAATTTCAGCAATTGGAGTAATGGGCTTTCCTGCCGCTGTGTGCATCCAGATTACAAGCACTCCGCCTTGCTAAGTAATTACTCCCACAGTTGCTGCCTCGCGACACTGTCATTAGGCTTCCCTACACTAGGTGTGGGGTAGCGAACAGAACGTAAACATCGCAGTTCTGAAAGGAGCTGCCCCCACGTTCAACCGTGAAGATAGCCAGAATAAGTTTCCTTCCAGAACCGAGAGTACTGATTTGTTGGTAGACCCAGGTGGGGTTTGTTTGTTGATACACTGTTATTCTCCTGGTCCCCTGGTGATGTTTATACAATGAGAGGTTAAATCCATCACGGGATGCCTCTTTAAAAATTTAGTTCTGGAATTTGCAGGTCTTCTCAGAGAGAAGGCCCTAAACAGTGGTTTGCCTGTTTGAAATACCAAGTCCTCAGGAAGTACTGAAGGAATAGAACTTTGTAATAAAATAATTTTTAAAAATTAAATGTTCTGTGTTCCTGTGTGCAGCTTTGTTCGTAGGGCGTGTTCAGCTCATAACTACTGGTCTCCCTTGCCTTGTTCTCCCCACTTTCTTCCCTGCTTCATCTCTCCAGACACCGTACATCTCTGTCCTACTCCAATTTGATATCTCTGTGATTTCTGCTTAAAAACTTCTGGTTGTTTCGGAAGCATGCTGAGCAAGGTCTGTGTTTTGAGCCTGACCCAGGTTTGGAATCGACTGTGTGTCAGATGGCTGCTCCTCTGTGAGGTATGGGCATGAACTTGTGTGTGTCTGAATGACCTTGTCCTTTTAGACCCTAGGTTTCAGGAGGTCAGGAGAGGTAGTAGCTCTACTTTAATTAACACCCTACTTTAGCCCCTGACACAGGGTCATTAACACACTAACAGTTAGATGTTAGAGTTTATCTGCTTTCCATAGAATTTCACTTCCCACAGGATACTGTATTTCTTTCATGCTAATCTATATTTTAATGGCCTCTAAATTGTCAATTCAGAGGGTAATTAGTTCTAATTCGGTGTTAATGCTATGAACATAGAGTAAGAAACTAATTGACATGGCATACTACTAGCTAGAATTTTACAAACTTCTTAACTCTTGCACAGCAGTGAGTGATATGATTATGGAGGTGCCATTTAGGACGGCAGGGCAGCTTTTCCTCGGGGTGCTCTGGACCTCGTGAATGGTGAATGCGGTGCCGATGGTTTGCTGACGGCCCAACGCTTTGACATTCCCAGTCCAACAGTGCTCCCTTAAACCTACTTTAGGGAATATTGGTCCAAAAACCTAGATGGAGATTTGGTTAGCACATTCTTGTTTTCAGTCGCATTTGTTTTTCCAGCCAGATACAAGGAAATCCTTGGAGACTGCAGGAAACACAAAGCGAGAGAATAACCATTCCCTACATCCAACAAATCTAGAGTCTAATAGAAATGGCAGTACGGAGCACCTGGGTGGCTCAATCAGTTAAGCATCTGCTTTTGGCTCAAGTCATGATCCTAGGGTCCCGGAATTGAGCCCCGCATTGGGCTCCTTGCCCAGTGGAGAGCCTGCTTCTCCCTCTGTCTCTCTGCTGCTCCCCCTGCTTGTGAGTTCTCACTCTCTGTCAAATAAATAAATAAAATCTTAAGAAAAAAAAGAAATAACAATATATTCACCAAGCAGTGCTTAATATTTTATCTCAGACCTCTCCATGTGTATGATTTCAATTGATCTTCACCATGATTGAGGTCAAGGCAGGTTATTATTATACCCATTTTATAGTTGAAAGTACCAAGGTTCGGGGAGTTTACCTAACTTGTCTGTGATTATGTGGCTGGTTAAGTGGTAGAGGCCAGCCAAGCGGTTGAATCTTCTGACTCCTGCACCAGAGCATTCCCTGATCACATCCTACTTCTCCGGTCTGTTTATTTATGTAATCTTATTATGTGATTCTAAGCAATTGCTGTTCCCTTAAAAATTCAGAAAATTTATGTAATCATAACCCAGCGAATGCACCACCTTTTCCCCTCCGCACTCCCTGACCCTCGAATTAACAAACCCCGCTCTTGCACTTAACTCTGTTGTAGCCGGAGTCTGGAAGACTATCTTGGAAAAAGAGGTAAAGAAGCATGGAAAGCAACAAGAATCAGATTGAAGAGTTCTTCTTTTTTGTTTCCTTTAGAGAACATTTCAGCGGCTGCCCTAAGATGTCAGTGCTAAGTTTAACCCAGAGTCGTTTCTCAGAGAGGAGGTCTGTCCGTCTCTCTTGCTGTTCCCTGGCTGGTCGTGGCCTGGGCTAGTCTACCAGAATTTTCACTGGTCCATTTCAGATGATTTCACACCCGCATATGTGAGACACAGTCTTCATGCCTGGTTTGTGTTCGTGTGTTTGACTGTGATTTATCTTTTCGTTTACTATTGCTTAGAAGCTCCCCCAGAATGTTGGCAGGAAAACAAAGACAAGGAGATGGAAGGTGTGGGCTCTGCGTCGGTGAGCGGCTCTGCTATGGTGTGGGCAGGGTAAGGAGTCCCCGTGGAAGATGAGATCTGTGGGTCCCCAAGGCAGTTTCTTTCATCTTTCTCTGCCGACCTCTGGCTCCTCTCAGCCGCCAGGAGATGAGAAGGCCCGAGTTCTATTTGTGTCCCTCTGGTAGTTTATTTGTAAACTGCAGGTCAAAAAGTAATATTATGTATAAAATCCAGACTGGACAATTGCTCGTTTCACGCAGAGAGGGAGCTTTAAAGGAAATCAGCTGACTTCCTGACTTGCTGAATGAAGTGAGAGTTTTAGTTTCTATCCTGTTAGGAAATGACATGTGAATAGAATACTTGTAGAAGCAGGCTTTTATTTTTGTCAATGGCTGGAAACTTGTAAAAAAGAGAAGAGAGGTCTGTTTATTTTAGCATATCAAGATTCGTATCTTCGAAACAAAGGCAGAAAGGAGAGCTTCTGGATCCTTTGGTGGTCTCCTTCGTCCTGAAAATCCAAGTCTTCTCTCCTCCTGCCCGGAGCTGTTGGGTTGCCGCGGCAACGTGACTCCTCCCCCACAACCCTGTAAGATTAACTGGATACAGATTTAGCAGCAAGGGAGGCCAAGATCAAAATCCAAATTTAGGGCACTGATCACAGAAAGTGGGGGGGCTGAGGCCGAGGACAGCTCAGCGTCCCTCTGCAGGGCTGCACGTGAAGTGATGGACGTTTGGCCCTGATGGCTTAGGTGCTGCTGCTCAGGGACCCCAGTCAGCCCTGGCGAGCTTGCCTGCCACTCAGCAGCTGGGGTGCCCCCAGGAAGGTTGTTTTGGATGACTGTGTGGATGAAGAATATTTAGTGCAATCTTTAGCGTAACCTGTACCTAATGAAACTGCTGGTGCCCTGAAAGTCAAGCGTGAGACTGTTTGGGCGAGGAACCACAGAGAAGGGCTTTGAGTAGGTGCCGCAAACATAAAGCTACTCTGTGCTCCAGAGTGTTGTCTGGGGGGTGGGGGGCGGTGGCCTTAAGGACCCTGAAGGTGGTGAGAGCGTAACCGTTGACTGGGCACGTCCTACATGCTAAGCACCTTAGAACACATTTAATCCTCATAACAACCTTTTGAGTTCGGTGCTGTTATTTGAAAGACAGGGAAACTGAGGCAGGGGGCAGTTCATGAACGGACCCGAAGTTCTGTGGTTTGTAAATGGCAGACTGGGATTTGAATTTTTGTAGTGTGAACCTGAATCCAGGATCTTTATTCTCATAAAACTGCCTCCAGAGGGTCTTTACTTACCCCCTTGTGGGTTCGTAGGTAGAGTATTCCAGAAAAAGTAACTATTTTCTTAAACATGAATGTCATTATAGGTTGAATTGTGTCCCCTCAGAAATGTTGACATTCTCACCCCCCGGTGGCTGTGAATGTGACCTTATTTAGAAATAGGGTCTTTGCAGATGTAATGGAGCTAAGATGAGGTCATTAGGTGGGCCCTTGTCCAATGACCAGTGTCCGTACAAGAAGAGGAAAATACGCAGCAAAGACAGACACACTGGGAGCATCGTGTGACCACAGGGGCAGAGGCTGGAGGGATGTAGCAGGGAGCCAAGCCAAGGGACACCGAGCCAGGAGGGACAGCCACCACCAGAAGCTAGGAAGAAGCAAGGAAGGATTCCACCAGAGTCTCAGAGGGAGCTGGGGCCTGCTGGCTCCTTGATTTTGAACTTCTAGCCTTCAGAATAGGGAGAGAATTTAAGCTCCTGGGTTTGTTAACAGCCGTCCTAGGAAGGGAATACAAATATATGCTTATTATACCAGAGTCAGTCGAGACAGAGACATACAGAGTGACAGATGAACATTTCCTATTCCACTTTATCTCCCCCTTCCCACCATACTGCTAATTGCTAAGGATGATTTGTCTCCTTTATGCATATATATTCATATTCGTTTTTATATAATGGACCTATATTATATGCATTTTGCTGTAAGCTTTTTTTTTTTTTTAAAGATTTTATTTCTTTATTCCAGAGAGGGAGAGAGAGAGAGAGAGAGCAGGGGAGGAGCAGAGGGAGAGAATCTCACGTAGATTCTGCACTGAGCGTGGAGCCCAGTATGGGACTCAATCTCAGGAGCCAAAGATCATGACCTGAGCCGAAACCAAGAGTTGGATACTTAACTGACTGAGCCACCCAGGCACCCCTAGCCTTTTTATTTTTGAGTTTACTTGTGGATCTTGGAAATCTGTAAGTCTTTAGCTTACTTAATGGTAAAATGCATATAGCATGAAATGTACTGGCCTAAACTTGTTTTTTTTTTTAGATTTTTTTTTTTTTTTAATTTACTATTTGACAGACAGAGATCACAAGCAGGCAGAGAGGCAGGCGGGGGAGGGGTGGGGGGGAAGCAGGCTGCCCACTGAGCAGAGAGCCCGATTCAGGGCTCGATCCCAGGACCTTGTGATCATGACCTGAGCCGAAGGCAGAGGCCTTAACCCACTGAGCCACCCAGGCACCCCATGGCTTAAACACTTTTAAGTGGACAGCTTAGTGGTATTAACTACACTCTGTTCTTGTGCAATCACCATCATCGCCCATCTGCAGAACCCTTTTCATCTTATAAAACTGAAACCCTGTGTCCATTAAACAGAAATTCCCCATTCCTCTCTACCCTTAGCCCTGGGCAACTACTCTTCCACCTTCTGTCTCTAGAAATGTGACAACTCCAGGAATGTCCTAGAAGTGGAATCATAGAGCACTTGTCTTTTGGTGGCAGGTTTGTTTCACTTACCTTATCCCCCAGGTTCAGCCATGTTGCAGTGTGTTTCAGAATGTTCTTCCTTTTCGAGGCTGCATAGTATTCCACCATTTATCTGTACCATGTGCATTTCTCCATTTATTTGCTGAGGGACTCTTGAGCGGCTCCCACCTTTTGGCAATTGTAAATAATGCTGCTATAAACATGGGTGTGCAAGTATCTCTTTGAGATCCTGCTTTCAGTTCTTTTGGTTATATATACCCAGAAGTGGCATTGCTAGATCATACGGTATCCTGTTTTTAATTTTGGGGGGACTTGCCATACTGTTCCCCACAGCCACACCCAAGTTTGCATTCCCACCAGCAGTCTCTGAAGCTTCCAATATCTCTACATCCTCGCCAACACGTGCTCTTTTTTTTTTTTTATAGTAGCCATCTTAATGGATAGGAGATGCTATCACATTGTGGTTTTGATTTGCATTTCCCTAATGGCTAGTGAAGCTGAGCCTCTTTTCATGTGCTTATGAGCTACTTGTATGTCTTCTTTGAAGAAATGTCCATTCAGATCCTTTGCCTCTCTTTATAATCAGGCTGTTTGGTTTTTTGTTGTTGAGTTCTGACAGTTCTTTATATATTCTGGGATATCCATCCCTTAACAGGTATTCTCAGGTATTCTCTTGCCACTAGCTGAGAATACATTCATGCATTCTCATGGGAAGGGGGTCACAGATGGAGAAACACTGTATTCCCATCTCAGGCTTGTAGTGATAGGTAGTACCAGACAAGGGCTATTTTGCTCTGTCAGCTTTCCTAACAGAGGAAGCAGCATGTATTAACCAGGCTTCTCCAGAGAAATAAAATCGATATATGGATTCTACTTATTATGAGGAATTGGTTTACACGATGTGGAGGTTGACAAGCCTCAAGATCTGTAGGGTGAGTCAACAAATTTGAGACCCAGGGGAGCCAGGGATTTAGCTCCAGTTTGAGTCCAAAGGTCTGAGAACCAAGAGATCCTGTGTTTCAGTTTGCATACAAAGGCAGGAAAAAGCTGATGTTCCAACCCGAAGTCAGGGGGGAAGAATTCTTCCTTTCTCAGGAGAGAGAGTCAGACTTTTGTCCTCTTTAGACTTCAACTGATTGGATGAGGCTCACCCACATTAGGGAGGGCACTCTGCTCTACTTGGTCTACCAATTTAAATGTTAATCACATCCAGAAACTCCTTCATGAACACATCCAGAATAATGTTAGATCAAATATCGGGGTACCCCATGGTCTAGTCAAGTTGATACAAAGTTAGCTATCACATGCACTGATAAATGATACGTCCTTCTCTGTCTTGCTAATTAGTTTGAAAATGAAGAATATTCTCAGGATCATCATTTTTTGGTAGGTTTTATGGTCTGGGTCTGTTATTGGGCTCGGTTCTTTGTATCTGAAGATATGACCAGACAGAGATGTTGGGCTCATGGAGGTGGTTTCTAGGGCAGATGTTCTCTTTAGCATCATGCAGTCTCAAAGAGGGAGTTTTCCCTTGACTGAATCAACAGTTTTTATAACCCAAAATTACATACCCAAAACAGTGACCGAAGCTTTGTAGATTCCTGTATAGCTTTACAAAATCATTCCTGGTTTTTAAGCTTTGAATTATTTTTTTTCTTTATAACCTTACCTTTTTGCTCATTAGCAGCATTTTCTGACCCTATCTGAGCCCAAGTAAAGTCCCATGGGAAGTAGGCTTATCATTGTGAATATTGCTTATTTAGAATCTCTACTTTCAGCTGTTAATAGCATGGGCTCTTTGAACTCAAATCTTACTTTTTCATACTAAAAATTACTGTTGATCTGAAGCGTTAAAAGCTTTTGTGCATTTTTGATAAAAAGCTTCTTACTGTTTTGACTCTGATTATCTAAGCCTTAGCCTCTTGGGCACTAATTTTCATTTGTTCATTCATTCATTCATTCATTCATGACTACTAAACATGACTCCTATGCTCAGTTTTGGGGTTGTGGAACTGAACTGCACACACACAGCCCCTGTCCACATGGAGTCGCATTCTAATGGGGTCTAGTGAGCTTGTATACTTAGTACAGTAAGTATTCACTGCCCTGCCCACAAAGAAAAAACAAATAATTTTAGACAGTGACTCTAGTGAAGTCATAAGCACACATTAAGAAATAAATCATTTATTAGTACATATATAAAGAAAAGACAATGTGTCATGAGAAAGAGTGACGTGGGTATGCTCTTTTGTTCTTTTGAGAAACCTCAGCAATCTGTTTTCAATTATTTAGTTCTTTGAATAAGCAATGGGTATATGTCTGTGTGTATACAACAGAACCAAAAGGCACAAAAGAGTATGCGGTGAAATGTTGGTTTTCTTCCACCCCTGCCCTTAGCCACCTGCTTTCCTTTTTTAGGGTAGCCACTGTTTCCTACATAGTGTCCTACTGCTTCTTACATGTCTTGCAAACATATATATTTGCCTTCTTTAAAAAGCACTGTCCTATACTTTTTTGTTACTTAATAACATGTCTTAAAGATGAGTACATATAAATATGTTTTGAATGCCTTTAATGGCCACATAGTATTTCACCATGATACGTGTACTGGGAAGCATTAAAATGTAAAGACTAAGAACTTGGGGTCTGAATCCCGCCTTTACCACTTATTAGCTGCGCTTCTTGGGTTGGTTACCTAAACTCCCCTTAGCTTTCCGCTCACAAAGAAGGCTTATAATATTACTTAGCTCTTAAGGTCATTAGGTACCAAATACATTTGTTTTATTTGTTATTATATATAATAATTTATCTAAGGAGCTCTTACTGATAGACATTTAGGGTGTTCCCAGCCTTTTGCTGTTAGAGGCAACACAGCAATAAATAATCCTGTAATATATATCATTTCACACATGTACAAGTTTATATTTAGAATGAATTCTTAGAAGTAGAATTGCTGGGTCAAATGGCTAGGTATGTGCATTTAGGTTTTGATGGATATTGCCAACTGGCTGTCTAACGAATCCAAAGTATAGTGTATAAGAGTGGGTAGGTGGGGTGGAGGCAGGGGCTACTCTACGTTGGGTGGTCAAGGAAGATTATTCTGTGGACATGACATTGAGGATGAGTCCCAGATGATGAGCCAGCAGTCATGTGAGATCTGGGGTCACAACAGCTGGGACTACACTACAAGGCAGAGGTAGTAGTCCTGTGTGTTCAAGGACTGGAGAGTAGACAACCACAGCTGAAGGCTAGTGGATGAGGGGGAGGGTGCCTGGCTGTGAGTTGGACAGGAAGGCAGAGTTCATATTGACTTAAGAGTGTGTTCTAAGTGGGGGCGCCTGGGTGGCTTAGTGGGTTAAAGCCTCTGCCTTCGGCTCAGGTCATGATTCCGGGGTCCTGGGATCGAGACCCACATTGGGCTCTCTGCTCAATGGGGAGCCTACTTCCTCCTCTCTGTCTGCTGCTCTGCCTACTTGTGATCTTTGTCTGTCAAATAAATAAACAAATAAAATCTTTAAAAAAAAAAAAGAGTGTGTTCTAAGTGGAATGGAAGCTATTAGAGGGTCTAAAGGTTGGTTTTATCAGATCACTCTGGTTGTGAGGTAGATGCTAGATAGTTGGGGGCAAGTGGAAGGAGGCAGGGAGATTAGTGAGGAGCTATTGCAGTGACTCATGCAAGAGAGACCATGGAGCTCGGGGGCATGTGGTGGTAGTTGAGACGGAGGAAGTGGAGTCTGCTGGCTTTGCTGATGGATTGGATACAGAGGACTGAGGGGTGGGAGCAGAGTTGCAAGGAGGAGGAAGACAGGGAGAAGAGAACTCAAGGATGATGGTGCCCTCTTGGCTCTGTCACTCACTAGAGGTGTGACCCTAGACGATCATCTCACCTTTCTATGCTTTACTGTCCTTTTTAAAATGAGAATAATCTCAGCATTCTCATATAGTAGTTATAAATAAGTGACTTAATGTGTGTGTGTTAAGTGCCTTCAGTTTGGGACATGTTGAATTTGAGATCTTTATTTACTTCCAAGTCCAGTGTTAAATAAGCAGTTAGATATACAAGTCTAGAATTCAAAAGAGTAATCGAGGGTGGGGATGTGGACTTGGGTGTTGTTTGCTCTACAGACCATCAGCCTGGCATGAAACTGCATGAGATCACCAAGGGAGCGAGGGTAGAGGAGAGACAAGGACCAAGAACTGAGTCATTTTAGCATTAAGAGGCTGGGAGAAGCGTGGGAACTAGCAAGGAGGATGAACAGGAACCACCAGTAAGGTTATGTTCACTTGGTTCTAAAATCCTAAAGGACTCCCTGCAGATGAAATTTCTTTCCCAGTCGTTTCATGTGCTACTCGGGATCTTCTGAATTCTTGAAATTCTTACTAAGAATTCTTCATACACCAAAAAACAATGCCCAGACTCCGTAAGTTCTCTGCTAATATGTTACTATAGTAAGGAAGGACTCAGACATCAAAATAGGTCCGTTCTTGCACCCAGTCCCAACATGGGTAGCTTTTTGCCAAATGGTCACCACCCATACATCCTTTCTTCCTGGAAATGATATAAATTGCTGAGGCTATTTTTGCTATAAGAAGATTATGGCACAACATATGGAGTCCTCACTCTCCAGGAGCAGAAGAAGTCTTGTCTTTGCTCAAGCAAGCCACTTGGTGAATGCCACAGGCTTGGGGCAACTGTGAATCCTCGTGATTCATGGGTGATTGTACCAGGGAGCTCCAGCACGGAGCAGCTGGTGTTAGGAGCATACTAACCTGATGTTTCCCATAATGTTGTGCATGGAATTTGCCCCATTTGTCATGCTGAGTTGGCTCTGTTAATCCTATACAAATTTCTGTACCCATTAATATTTTACCTTGGACAAAGGCAATGGAATTCTAGAATACTGACATCCTGAGGGTGAATATTTAGTGATCGGTATTATAAACTTTTAACAATATAACTATCCTCTGTCTTAATGAGAATAAATGTGGGGAAAAAAGAGAAGTTATAATAAATTATCAAAGAGGCTGTAAAATTCCTTGATTTAAAAGCATCTATAAGTCCTTGGTTTATAAGAAGATTCATCGGTAAGTAAAACTGTTTCCATTACTATTATTTGGGCAACAAGAGAGGTTTGTTTGTTTGTTTGTTTTAAGATTAAGCCAGTAACTTACTATAATGTTTCAGGATAGGTTATACTCTGAGTTATAATAGAATCTCAAAATTAACTTCTATTCTCATGGAAACTATTCATAATCATTTCTAGCCAGGCTAGAAATTGAAAAGTTGGTTCTGTTATCCGGATCCGGTGTCTACTCATGCTCTAGGGGAGTGGACGTCCGCCCATTCCTATTTTCAATGCTGTCTTCGAAGAAACGTTCCTCCCTAAATCAAACAGGGTTGACTTTGCCTTTTGGCATGTTTTATTTTTTAAAATCTGACTAAGTTTAGGCTTATTTACCATAGGACTCAGAATTCCATTCATCTCTCTAGATGCTGGAGTAAGGTTAGCATGCCAGAGGGAGGGGACAATGCTCAACAGATCTGTGGGCCATGACCCGTGGCACTTGTTGACCCCAGCAAAATACTGGAATTTCTCCAAGCTTCTGTTTCTTCACCTCTGTTATGGGGGAAGTAACCTGCATCACAGAGTTATTGCGAGAATTAAACAAAATAATTGGTTGGAAATTTCCTCACACCGTGCTCCATGCTTAGGAGCTTGGAGCCATGGCAGCTTCTCGTGACAGTCTTGTCACACTCCAGCCTGCCCTCCAGTCTTGAAGACATAAGAAAAGAAACACGGTGGTTGAACCCCCGTGAAATCTCTCAGCATCTGTGCTTCTCAAGCATGTCTGCGCCCTTACCTAAAACATTTTGCCTTCACCTCACCCTAACTTCTGTCTCAACTGAGGCATCAGGGTTGGGGATGAGGGGATATAGATGTGGTAGGGAGTAGCCAGCCTTGCTGGGCAGGGAGGGGGCAGGGGGGAGGGGGCAGGGGAGGGGGCCCTTCTCCCAGCAGCCACCAGCCAGGCCACAGGAAATAATGGCAGCCAATGTGGCCTGATGGGATGGGTTGGTGGTTCCCTTCCTTCCCTCGAGGAGGGCTCCTCACACTCAGACTCTGTCAGCATTTCTATGTAGACCTGTGTTCCTTGTTCAACCCTGGGGTTTTTAGGTTATTTCTCCTTTGCTTTGGGATTCCAAACAAGTTAGTTTATCCCACACTGCTTCCATTTTCTCAGTATGCCAGCAGTGCCTGCTACTTGCCTACCTTGATTAGATGTTTTAAATGTTGAATTGGTATTGATTAACACACACACACAATTACTTGCTATCAGGTTGTGGTTCTAACACATCTGGGTCACTGACGAGGTAATAAAGAGGTCTTAGCATTCGACTATCAACAAACTACTCCCTTTTTAAATGCCAAATCCTTGCAATTCTGTTTATTTTTGACAGAATACATTTGGCTGAAAACACCAGCATGCATTGGCTAATTAAAGCAGAATATTTGTGTTTGATAAAAAGATAACCTACATATTTCATTTCCCGCGTGCCTTTAAATCATCATATGCAAAACCTGTTACCCTAAGCAAATCAAGAAAGAGAGTGACTAGTGTTGGCCTTCCCCCAATCAAACAAAACACAGTACAGGATTACTGCCTTTTTCCCCTTTCCTCAGAAATGTTCTCTCTCTCTCTCTCTCTCTCTCTCTCTCTCTCTCGCCGCACCGCCCCCCTCCCCCCTCCCCCCGCCCTCTGTCTTCATCCCTCTCTCGTAATAGGACCTGGCAGGCTTTGTGCAATGGGCTTCCATGTTTTACTCTGGTTTTGTAAATTCTTTTTCATGGCCGTAAAGATCTCTGAAATCTGTGTTTGGGATAAGTCCCAACTGACACAGATTCAGTTACTTACTGATTTAGAAGGAGAAGAATATGGAACGGCAAAGACAGTGTCAGGATGTATGTATCTCCTTTTGGTTGATGGTCCCTTAAGCCTGTTCGGGGACTCACCACTGAGGAAACGTGTTCCCCGTGGAAGGGACCCCTTTTCCGAATTGATTCTCTTCTGGGTGGTCGTTTCATTGTGAAGAAGTTGGCAGTTTTGTTTGCAGACTTATTGTTTTCATTAGCAGTCTGGTGGTGACAGCTAGCTTTAGCTGTTTCCTCCTGTCATTGCTCACAGGAATGGCGCTGAAGGCTCAGAGGTGGCACGAGGCTCTTGGGGGTAGCAGCAGCTTCATCAGTGTGCTCTCACCCCAGCCGTCAACTGTCACAGCAGTGGGGTTGTGCCTCTGAGAACGAGAACATTGCTGATTAGTGTGCCTGGTGCACTGGGCAGGCTGTGAGGGAAATGCCATGGTATGATCTCTGTTGATTTCCCAACAATTACATTCTCCTTGCTTCCTACTGGCCTTCGCCTTACACACAGAATACATTTTGTCTTCTATTATGAAGAATGTCCTTTTGGTCTTTCCCAGTAGGAGACTTGCGGGTTTCTTCTCAGCATCTCTAACCTCATCCCACTCCCGAACTTGAGCTTTTCCTCTCTTTGCTTCACCCTTCAGTCCTGCTGAATAAATGCTTTCCTTTCACGTCCTCATTTCTTTTAAAAGGATCGATTTATTAACTTGAAAGAGAGAGGGAGTACTAGCACAATGGAAAGGGAGAGAGAACCTCAAGCAGACTCTGCTCAGCGTGGAGCCCAGGTGCAGGGCTCGATCCCATGACCGTGAGATCATGACCTGAGCTGAAACTGAGAGCTGGGAGCTGTGCTGACGCCCCTCACTTCCTGATTTTTTTTTTCCTCTCTTCCAGGAGTCTACTGAAAAGATAAGTATGCGCTCAGGGAGAGTTGCACTTAACCATGAATTAAGTTCTCTGGGTCTTAGTTCATTTTCTCATCTGTGAAATGGGGATAATAACATTACTTACTTCATCATTGGGTTATTGTCAGATTGAACCAGATAAAACATATAAAGTGCTTAGAATAGTGCCAGGTATATGATCGTCACTCAGTAAAGACATTATCATGTCCTTCATCACCACCATCTGTAGACATATACTGGGTCTACCGGCAGGGAGCACTTGTCATTTTGATATTATGATTACGTGTTAGACCCTACAAATCACAACCCAAGTCTCCTCTGAAATGCATTTCCTATGGTGCCAATTTTCTCTTCTCTATTCAATTCTGGATTTTCAAATAGTCTTCTTGTCCTTCTTTTCTGCACTGTTTCACTATACTCACTCATTTATCTACATTTCATTCGACCAAGCAGCATTATAAATGTCACTGCACTTAATCTAAGTAATAGCACTATGAGATGGGGACATCGTGCTCTCCATTGTACACGTGATAAAATTTAAGATCAGAGAGAGTACATATACTGCTTAAGATAACCAGCTGATTGGAGGCAGACCCAAGCCTCAAGCTCCCTTCTGACTCCAAGTCCAGTGTAGTTTCTGTGTGGGTCCCCTTTATGTGTGTGTTTATAGAGGAGCAATGACATTGAATTTTCTACCTGGGCTTTTATCAAGAAGTCATTCAATTCTAAGTTCTTGGAAGGTAGATGTGAGTTCTGAGTCTCTCTCTACAATGCATTTATCTCATCTTCTCCCAGTACTATGGCTTGAACTTACTTACTAGGTTTCTTTCCTGACATCTCATTGAGGGCAGAGGACTAGGGTCATGATAATATGGACAAAGCTTTGCCTAGGCTGGAAAAGTTGTGCTTGGGGAGTACAGCACAAGGGCCCCCATTCCACGAGGAGGGCACTGTTTACAGCTGGGGAATTGGAAGTGGGGAGTAGCAACACAAAAACAAGGGCTGGTGTGGCAAACCTGGCCTGAACTGCTGCCCTCACATGGGTCAGGCATTGACTGTCTGTGGAAGAATCCCTTTTGAAGCCATCTGGCTCTGACTCTGGCCCCAAATCTGGGCAAATCTTTGCTCATTCACTAGACATTCACTCAATACTAGCTACGTGCCTGTATTAGTCACTGAACTAACAGGGATGAAATATCCTGTTGAATGAATGATCCAGCTTCCTGGTTCCTGGGTGGGAGACGGGGGAGGAGGGAGATGCGAGGGAAGGGTCAGAGGGTCAGACGAAGAGAAAAGCATTCTGAGTCAAGGGGAAGCGAGTCTACTTGAACCGAACGAACAAATCCTACATTTCTGAACACGGTATCATAAGTTCGTGAGCATTAATAGATAAAAGGAGATGTATCAAATGGGGTCACTTGCCCAACCAGAGCCTCTGGATGATGGGGAGCTCAGCAGTGGGCCCAACATGTGGCTGGAAAGTTCTGGACTCTATGGGAAAATAGTCCCTTTCCTCAAAGGTCTCCATGTGATTTACTGATTCAACCACATCTTTAGTTCCTCTAATCTCTGTATAGGAAGGCAGATATTCAGTAGGAAGAAAGCCCTGGATCAGCAAGGAGCTTGGTAAAGATTAATATGACAACAGGCAGGAGTGGGAGAGTTAGAACCCTGCTCCAGGAACCCCATCCTTTAGGTAAAATGTGATCTATGTAGAGCGGAATATGATTTAGCCATAAAAAAGAAGGAAAGCTTGCCATTTGCAACAACATGGATAGACCTTGAGGGCATTAGGCTAAGTGAAATAAGTCAGGCAGAGGAAGAAAAAATAATGTATGATCTCCCCTATATGTAGGATCTAAAAACAAACTTCAGCCAAACTCAGAGGTAGAGATCAGATTTGTGATTACTAGAGGCAGGGGGTGGGAAGATTAGGTGAAATGGGTGAAGGTGGTTAAAAGGTATAAACTTCCGGTTATAAGATCAATACATCTTCAACATGGACTTAATGGGCATGAGATGTACAGTGTGGAGACTCCGTGAACTGGCCTAACAGAGTAGATCTGAAAAGTTCTCAGAACAAGAAATAAAATCTGTGACGATGTGCAATGATGGATGTTAACTAAACTTATTGTGGTGATTATTTCACAATATATACACATGTTGAAACATTATGCTGTACCCCTAAAGCTAATAAAATGTTATATGTCTATTATATCTCAATTAAAAAAAAAAAACCAACAAACTCCATCACCTGCTCTACTCACTTTTCTTCCACTCCTCTCCAACAGATCTGATTTGGAAAAAGAACTATAGGAAAGACGAAAAAGGAAGACACCCTTTGGGATTGTTTGCCCTAATTGTGAAGGTCATGGAGTAATTGTTGGTCTGACTCCCTGCAAATGAATTGACTTCGAGCCTCCTTGGCTCGGTTGTTGGTCACAGCCAGTGCCTGCCTCACACCCTTGAGTGTTTGGTTTCAAAATCCAAAGCTGTTCTTTTTGAGTTTGTCACCAGACCAGACGCCGGCCAATGTCCGCCCTTTTATGGCTGCACCAGCCTTGAGCTAGGAAGTCCTCTGGGTCCAGAGGTGTACAGCCTGAGCTCTCCGTAGGTTGTAGTTGTTTCCAGCAAGCATTTTAAAATATCCTCGAAATGCCTTGACAGTGGATTTAGATAGATTGACTTCCATTTAAGCCGGTAGGCAGGGGTTGGTATGCTGTTTGAAGTTTTGTGCCGTTATAAGACACTCGAGAAATATGTGTGGCAAAGTATTCTAGGTATGTTTAAATTGTCAGTTATTGCTTATTCTGTTGTGCCTTCAAAGAATGTTTTTGTTAGAGGTCACAGGGGTTTGACTGACTTCTTTGCTGAAGAGAAGAGTGGAAAACTACCTTCTCCAGATTTGAAAAGAAATTACTCACAGGTTTTTTGTGGTTTGTTTCTCCCCCTCCCCCGCCCTACCTTGGGCTTAGAGAAGAACGGTCTCTCCACCAGCAGAAAAGAAAAAAGAGGGGGCTTTAATTGAGGGGCGGGCCTGGGGCTTCACACTGGGCTGGAAAGGCAGGCTGGCCCAGGAGGGACCTGTTAGAGCAAGTTCTTGTTTGGGCAGCTAGCTGGAGAAACCATCAGAGTCGTTTGGGTGATCGGGAGAGCTGAGAACAAACCTTGACTCCCAGCCATGATTCAGGGTAAGCTAAACACAAAATCTATCTTTTGTTTGGGGGACTTCGCCATTCCACAGTGTTTTCACAAGCATTCATTAATTCGAGCTACTCAGCCCTGAGTGCTGGGGAGAATGGAGCACGGAGGTGCGTCTTTTCTTAGGTTACTAACTTGGGATAAATACAGATCTTCGCAAAAGACGAACACTTACAATCAAATTTTAGGGTGGATACTGTGTCTGTAATAGGTTAAAAAACGGCCAGAGTTAGTGTGGAAGGTTCTAGATTGTGCCTAGTTTGTTAATTTAAATTATAATTGATGTTGGCTAACTTTTACTGAGCACTTACTATGTATCGGGCATTTGGCTACAAATTTGACATCTATTATGTCATTTAATAGTCAGTTCTATTAAGTAGCTAGTCTTTTTTTTTTTTTTTTTTAATAAACATATAATGTGTTATTAGCCCCAGGGGTACAGGTCTGTGAATTGCCAGGTTTACACACTTCACAGCACTCACCATAGCACATACCTTCCCCAATGTCCATCACCCCACCACCCTCTCCCTACCTAGATAGTCTTTTTAACTGCAACATTGCTGATGGGAAAAAGAAGGCATAAAGAGGTTACGTGCAAGAAGTCTCACAATCATTAAATGGAGGAGTCACATTCAGGCAGAAAACTGCTGAGTTCCTGATCTTCAGCAACCTGCCCCCCCTCCCCCCGCCGCCATGCCTCTGCTCCCCTGTATGTAGGTCCTCTGCCTGGACCATTGCTAGGTGCAGGGTTCGGTTACAGTGTCCAGCTTTAGTTCTAATGGAGTCATGTCTGTGTAACACTTTAGTACCTTCGTGATGATGATTCAGATCTTAGATTAATGCATGAGTGGTGTGTAGAACATGGGATGGGCAACATGATAGGATTAAAACAAAAACAAAAACAAACCGAGCATAAACCAAGAAGGCCAGGAGCTCAGGATGAGTCTTGCCCCAGTATCGGTAAGTTTGATGACATGGACCAACTTTAACCTCTCTGGGCCTCGGTTTCTTCATTGGCAGTGTGACTGAGTTGTACCAGATGAGAGCCTCCTGTCATCTGGAGACAGTGCCCCCCAAAGTAGGCAGAGTTAGCAGAAACCGCTTCCAAAGCTATCGGGGGATGGACGAGGAAATGGATGCCAAAGGTTAATGGTCCGGCAACATGGATTTATGACTTTCAAGTTCACTCATTTTAGTTCTGCCTAGTGTAGTTAAAAGAATTTTACAAAATATGTACAAAAATAAGCTTGAATCGGGCTTAAGAATTTAGAGGGGAAAAGTAAAGTCTTATTTCTCTGTCCCCCACCCCCAGTCCCATTGCCCAGACATTACTACTGTTAAGTTTTCTCCTTTCAGAAATTGGCCTTTCAGAAATTGGCTATTCATATATAACTATGCAATATGTCTGTGATAAAAATTTGTGAAAGAGGGACGCCTGGGTGGCTCAGTTGGTTGAGCGGCTGCCTTTGGCTCAGGTCATGATCCCAGCATCCTGGAATTGAGTCCCACATCAGGCTCCTTGCTCAGCAGGGAGCCTGCTTCTCCCTCTGCCTCTGCCAGTGCTCATTCTCTCTGACAAATAAATAAATAAAATCTTTAAAAAAAATTGTGAAAGAATCTGCTAGTTTCTTTAAATTATCTTATTTGCCAAAGCAGTGTATGACTATACGCACCTTATAAAAAGATCTTCAAACAAAACCTGTTTTTAAAAAAGCACAAAAGTTCAGGGGCGTGTGGGTGGAGCAGTGGGTTGAGCACTCGATTCTTGATTTGGGCTCAGGTCCTGTTCTGGGATCCAGCCCTTCCTCGAGCTAGTCATTTGTTACAGAGCCTGCTTGGGATTCTCTCCCTCTGCCTCTTCCTCTGCCCCTTCTCCCTGCTCATGTACACACACTCAAATAAATAAAGAAAATCTTTTAAAAAGCACAATACTTTAAATGAATGCATGTTGAATTCTATTGCCTGCCACCGAAAGATGAGTAAGGCACTGTGCTGGAGAAAACATTTGAATTGTGAAAATGTAAGTGTCAACATTATGGAAGCATCAAAGTATTAAAATAAGCTTCCATTTTGTCTTAGATCCTTTTTAAAAATCACAACAAAAGTCACTGAGGGTGACTCTTGCTTAAAAGTACTTTGGAAGGATGAAAATTTGAGGTCGAGCATGTTTCTCCATTTCCCCTCTAAAAGAATTTAGACTGTTTGGAAGTGTTCTGTTTTGAAAAACCTCTGAAGAAGGCGTCTAGTATCTTTACTTTTTGTTTTTCATACAGTTGGTGCGATTCTGTTACATAATTATATGACTCTTTTGTTTCCCAAAACGAATTTAAAAATAAACAAGCATTAAGGGAAATTAGCTGCAGTCTGCCAACCTTTCTATCCTTCCTCTATGTCTCGTTGTGGGTCAGTAAGTCTTCTTATAAAGCTCAACGATTTGGGGCCATGTAATTTTGACTCCATTCTAAATGTAATAGACAAAATGTGTGGTATTGCGAAGGCTTGGTTGTGCCTTAGAGCCATAGGGGGTCCTCTCTTCCTAGGCTCTGCTTGGTGTCGTTAATGAGTCCATTAATTTTCCCATCAGGGGATCATACCTTAGTGAGGGAAGCTGAATCCATATCACGTGTCCAAACAAATGAGAGCCAGTTGAAGATATTTTCAATACAGTCTGTCCAGGAAAAGGCCTAATGGCTTCCCTGCAGAGCTGCCCCCCAGTAGAGGGCCCAGGTGCAGCCCCAGGTGTGCCTTCTAGGTGCCGGCACTAGAAACACATGGAGGGCTTCTTCAAACGCACGTGGGTGGGCCCCACCCTCAGAGTTTTCCCCGTGCGGTAGGTCCAGGGTGAGGCCCAAGAATTTGCAAGTTTCCAGGTGATGCTGTTGCTATTGGTCCAAGGTGCAAACTTTGAGAACCACACAGGCTTAGTACCTTCAGAAGCCATAGAACGAGAAGGATGGATATCGGGTTTGGCAGAATTCATATACTGGCTTTGGCTACTAAGTATACACAGTCCCTTCTGAATTTCAACTACTGAAGGCAGGGAGAGATCGCTCATGCTCTGAATGTGTGGAATAGTGCCTGGCTGGCTCAGTCAGTAGAGCATGTGACTCTTGATCTTGGGGTCGCGGGTTTGAGCCCCACACTGGGGATAGCGATTAGGGAATGTGTGGAATATGTATATCCATTTTAGTTGTTCGCTGGCATGGTAGACTTGGAAACAATCAATACAAAAAGATGTCCACATGTGCTTTGAATTATGAGTCTTTCTTCTATTATTGTTTTGTTTTTTAGATTTTTAAAAAGACTAGTATGATTAGTTATAGCCTGCCCATTTAACCACTTTCCACATTTCACTTTTAAAACGAAATCATCCTTCTTGCATTTAACTAATGGAAAGTTCTTCAACTTGCCAAGCAAGGTTCCACTGTTCCTGAAGAAAATTTTCCAAAGAACTGGAAACTCTATGCAGTCTTTATACAAGAAGCAGAATAGAAATGCTCAAATTTATGTTACTTTGATACATATTTTCCACCGTTTGATATTTAAGTAATACCCATCACATTGTATTTGAAGACACTCACATGACTCAGTAAGAGGAGCAGTTTGCATTCATGATTTCTTTTTCATCAGGTTTTTAACCCCCTCAAGTATTATTTAAATTTATTTTGTGTACAACTAACTAAAATCATTGATATCTTCAGCTGATGTTATGAGTGATCATCATGTATCAGCGATTGCTAAGAGATTTATGGGTCCAATCCCATGCAATTATCACAACAACCTCATGTAATTACAACAACCCCATGTTCTCTGTCTTATGAATGTTTAAGCTGAGAATGAAGGATTAAGGAACCTGCCCAAGATCCAAGTGGATAGTAAGGATCGGGACAGGAACTCGGAGCAGGGTAATTCCGAAGCGTAGGTGCTTTCCCACTATGCTCTCACCCTTATAAAAAACACACTTTTTGAAGAGCTTCCTATACTTGGCATCATTAAATATTGCTTTTGCCTGTAAGGGCGTTCAGTCTAAAATAGTTAACGCTATCGAGCAGACAGTGAAGAGCAGATCTGATCAAACACTGAAAAAAAATTGAATAGTAATATGCAAATATTTGCACAGAAAAGAACTTTTGTGAAAGGAAAGTCATGTTTATGTGTGTTAGGGCGAAGGGTATGGCATTTATCCTTCCCTTAAAATTAAGGTGGATCTCAGGGAAGACTGTATCAGGAGCTCCGTAATGTTGAAGCGTGAGGTTTTGACAAAAATAGGTTGAAAGGGCTCATTGGTTATGGGATTTGTTCTCACAGAAAGGTTTGCTTTGGGAGGTGAGTAAATTTTCCAGAGGGGATAGGTTCCAGCACTGCCCAATAGCACTATCTGTAAAGATGGAAATGTACAGCAGGGTCACCAACCAGCCATGTGTAGCCCTTGAGCCCTTGAAAGGTGACCAGTGCAGTGGAGGAACTGAATTTTTGGTTGTATTAAATTTTAGCTCACTGTAGTGTAAAGAGCCATGTGTGGCTAGTGACTGTCATTATTGGACAGCATAGGAACAGTAAAAGGCAATAGGAAGTTTAAGTGGTGGGAGGCAGAGATGGAGGCTGACATGTGTGGACTTGAACTTGGGTATAGAAAGAAGTCCTTGTTAGCCCTCTGGAAGGACACTCGGATGGCAATATGAGGAAGATAAGCGACAAGTGGAGGTGTGGGATTTCAGACATGAGACAGACCAGGACAGACACAAAACTCTAAATACAGGGAGGAAGAAGAAAGGGGCAAGGTGAGGTGTCCGTGGTAGGGGACATGGCAGGGTTTGGTCCCTGACTGATGGTGGATGACAGTACAGTGGAGGTTGGAGGTTAGCAGGTGCTTCAAGGTTTCCACCCTGGTGATAGGAAAACGGCTTCTTTTTGCAATGTCTCATTTGTGTTGGCATAGGAACATCTAGCTTCAGATGCCTTATAGACAGAGTGTGTATTCTGAGGATGTATCAGAGAGCAGGTGTAGGTGGATAAACAGACTTAGCATTTGCGTAGTGATAACATGTAATCCATGCACCCAGATAATATTCAGAGTTACGTGTTTTAAAAAATAGTAGGAAAGTCAGTGTGAGTGGAGTCGGGAGAACAAGGCAAAGTGTGGTCAGAAATAAAGTTGGAGAGGTAGCCTTGTAGGTTATGGGGCTACTAGGGGTCATCCAGTCCTTATATAACTTTGGACGGTATTCTAAGTATGATGGGAGGCATTCGGAAAGTTCGAGAAGGAGCATGAGTTTTCTTGGGCTTTGTAAATGACCCCTCTGAATGGGGTCCAGAGAACAGACTTTAGTAACAGAGTAGGTGTGGAAGCTGGGAGCTCAGTTAGGTAACTACAGTACGCCAGGTGAGAGAGACTGATGGCTTAAACCGGCGGAGCCATGATGGAGACAAGTGGTTGGATTGCAGAGAGATATTTTCAAAGCAGAGTCAACAGAAGTTGTTGTTGGATGAGACATATGGTGGTGGTGGTTGGGGGAGTCAGGAGTGATTCTCAGATTTTGCCCTAAGCAGTTGAGCGGTGTCCTTTGTTGCTATGGGGAACTCTGAAGAAGTGCCAGGTTTACAACCCAAAGTCAAGAATTCTGTTTTGGACATATTAAGCTAGAGATGTCTATTAGACATCCTAGTGGGGCTGTCAAGGAAGCAGTTGAACATGTGATCTTGGATTGTCTCATGAGTTGATGAGTTATGATTTGCTAAGGTCTTTGGGGGAAGGAAGGAACCAGAAGAGAAGGAGAAGTTGAGTGGCAAGAGTATTCAAGAGTGGGACAGAGATTTTAGGAAGTGTGAAGTTATAAGGTCCTGTTTTGGAATGGAGGTGCTGACCCAGGGGGTGGGGGGATGGGGGAACTTGCCATTCTGGTTATGGTGTTGTTGAAACAGACCAGGTGTTTTTTCAAGAGGCTGGTGTAGTGTGGTGGCAATCACTGGGGAAAAGCCCACGCTGGGAGGCTTTGGTATGTTCTCAAAGAAGGGAGAAGGCAGGGAAAGCAAAAGTTGACGATGGATTTCGGAGGGTTCCAACAGAGCACCTGGGTAGAAGTCAAGCTACAGCATGACTTTGTCATGGTATAAGCCAGTTGTTGCCTGCTCCTTGTGCACGAAGGCATTTTTAGGCTATTTAATCAAATTTTTATGCCTCGGGGTTGAATAACAGAGTGGGAAGTGTTGACTTAAATTGTTTTTTCAAGCAAGCATAAATGTCAGAATTTAGGAGAATTGTGCGCTGAAAAAAGAGGAGTTTATTTTAGAAGAGGGAACTTTTTGCTAGTTTTTCTCATTTGCCTATAAGTATTTGTCACACGTAATCATCTTGCCTGCTTTTATAAATGTAGGATTTCCATTTACATGGAAATGTGTACTTCATATTTTTTTCCCATTAAAATGTCCAAGTGTTGAAATATTCGGTATTCTAGTTTATTCTTGTCTCTGGTCTACTTAGGCTTTTAACCATAAGAATGTTTGCTATTTAAAAAAGCAAGGTTTTCTATTATAGTTGTTGGCTTTTAATGGTCCAATAAGGGCAGTGGAAGGGGTTACTGAGAACTCTTACTAAGGGAATGGTTACTCCAGAGAGAAGGGTCTTGTCTTTCCAGTTACCACTTAACCTCCTCCACTGATTCTCACCTGACAGTCAACAGAAGAGAAGCAAATGCAGGTAAATTAAGTCAATCAGACTCCCCACTTTTACCAGATCAAAGGCTTGGAATAGAGGGTTTACATATTGTTTATAGATAAGTCTTTACCTTGCATATGATTCACCAGTCCATCCTGTTTCCAAACCTGTGTAAGTATTTAATAGCTGCTTGAAGAGATAAAATGAGAATTCCTTCCTTGAGTCCTGTTTCGAGACAGGGATCCCCATGTCATTGGCTCGTGTTTTTTCCCTTCGTGTGTTTGTTGGCATGGTCCTATCGTCAGATGTCCGGGGCCACTGATCAGCAGTGACTCAATCTTGTCCCCCTTTGTCTCATTATAGTAGCTCCCACGACTGGATTATACTTATGTCTTGTGGGTTGGCAGTAAGGAAGAGGACTTCCTTCCGACACTCATGCTCAAGCAGCTGTTTCTCTTTCTCCAAAAACACCAGTTTCCCCAGCCCCCAGCTGGTTCCTCCCTGCTAGAAGCCCAAATCTGCCAAAGTCATGGCCAGACCATGTTTGCCCTGTGACAGTGCAAAGAACACCAGTGCCGCCAGCCCCCCCACCACGCCCCATGAAGCTTTTCCAAACATAAGCCTCTGTCCTCTTTGTCAAGAGCTTATTTTGTCATCTTGTTTCCCTTCCCCTATAAATAATCCATTTTCCCCCCACCACACTCCCAGGACAGAGGTGTGCCCTGTATCATACGCTTGCAGTGAGCATTCTTTCAGTGTTTTTTACTCGCTTGACCTTTCGGTTCTTTTCTTTTACCCCTCTTAGGATCTCCCAACCGAGGTCATGGAAGGTCAGAGTTAAAAATGAGATTGACAGACTGCTTGTCTGCAGAAAACCAAGTGCCACACTTTGTGGATACGCGCAGAAATCTTGCCTCGTCTGCAGTGACCCTCGCCACACATTTGCTTCACTATTTTTGTTTCATGGTCTGGAGGCCCGGGTGATAGGAAGGAACTATAAATAAGAACAACCCTGAGAGTGATAGGATGAGCTCAGATGATCCTTAACTTTTTGGCCTTTCTGCTGGCTTAGAATTCCTCAAGGCCTATTATAGTGACTTATTTCACTTGACTGGGAATACCAGTGGTTCGGAGCTCCTTGAGTCACTTACAGAAAGGACTCGTGGTGAGGGTTTCTGTCCACTTGCTGCTTGTTGAAATACCTTGTATTCCAATGCTCAAAGTAAAGAGAGGGTGAAGTGGGCAGTAACGGAATGATACTTCACAGACACACTTCATTGCCCTTAAGGAGTTCAATGTTACGGGAGTCATAACATCAAATAACAAAGTTCTCTACTTCTCTTTTGTTGGGCAAGTTCACTTGTCACTGCACAGATCTTCTTCATGGGAAGTAAGCTTGTGCTGTCTAAGGATGAACGAGTGCCTTGCCCTTTGTGGCCAGGGTGTTGGAATCGAAACATATTAAAGAGTTAATTCTTGTAAAAAAGACTTCTTAGTCAATGGACACTACCCACAAAGAGATTTTGAGAAAACAGTCTCTTCAGAATGATGATGATGGTATGTTCTTAGGCAAATACCATATTCTGGGATATCCATGAAATCAATATTGACGTGGTCTCCTTTCATAAGGAATGCTCTGTCCGTGTGCCTGTGGGTGTACGTATATATTCTAAAGTGATAATATAGTCATCATAGAGTAATCCTGCTTAATCTTAATCTCCTTAATCTTAATCAGGAGTCTGTGACCCCTGAAGGCAGCCCGAGTGTGGAAGGACCATTGACTGTTTCTCATAGACAGAGTCCCAGGCTTTTATGTGGACATCGGCAGGTGCCACAGCAGCCCTTCTGTGCCCACTAGTCGCCACCTAGTCACCACCCAGAGCATGATTCCTTAGGGCTCATTCATCTCGCTTCTTTTTGTTCCCCTTCCCCTTGCGAGGGCTTGGAAGATGAATTACACTCCAGAGTTAGAGTTTATCCACAAGGTCACAGCCCAAGTTGTAGGAAGAAAACCAGAAATTGGTACTTCCACCCTTTATCTTAATTCCTGGCCTGAGCGAAACCTCTTAGGATCTCTATCACCCTCCTAGGATGGTGGGGAATTCCTGGGTCACTCGGCCCTAGAGGACTGTGGCACTGACACCTCACTCTGCATGTTTCCTGTCCATAGAGCAGAAATCGTGAAAGAATGAAGTGGTCCAATCCCTAACCTTTCCATTTCTTTGCTTTATAAATGAATAACAGTGATCTAAAAGTGAAAGAATGTAGCTAACCAGTGTCATTTGGGATCTTCTAAAGGAGTACGGAAACTCTGCATTCTTCAGACCAACTTGGGGCACGCCAGCACATTCCTCTCCGATGAGGTGGAGGAATACTGGTGGCGGGGCTGGGATTGGTAGGGCTGGGGCGGGGAGCTGCTGTGTAAAAATACATTTAATTATATTCCTTCTCTGCAGTAATATTGATACCATTTTTAGCCCATTACAAATACTGTGATTTTCATTTAAATCACGTCCATTATCTTATTGACCTAGTTTTTATTTTGTAATCAAAATGTTCTATTTCTGGAGAGCTTAGCCCAGAATCATTTTTTTTTCCCTAAAGGTTATAGACCTTTTGTGGAGTTTGGTTTTTTTTTTTTCCTTTTCTCTGTCAGATCTGCGGACAGATGGGCCACCTCTGTTTTCGCTGTATTATGGAAAATGGTACTATATTGTTCTCTAGAAGAGTGAGGCTTTTCTCTATTTAATTTGGCAGAATGCCATGGGACCTCACATCTGGTGACGTTTTTGGTACGTGGATGGTGGAAGAGCTAGGAAATTCTATTTCTATCCAAAATGAGACATAGAGGTCTGGTCCTTTTCTTCCCCTTCTTTCTCTACTCTTCTTCACTTTTCCTGTTTTCAGCTTTCTCTATTCAAGGATCACACTTATTTTAAGCCCTGCCTTTTCTCTGATTTTTTTTCCCCTCCTCTTTTCTTTCTTTCTTTGTTTTTTTTTTTTTTTTTTAAGATTTTATTTATTTATTTGACAGAGAGAGAGAAAGAGACAGCACAAGCAGGGGGAGCGGCATCCAGAGGTAGAAGCAGGTTCCCTACTGGGCGAAGAGCCCGATGTGGGGCTCAATTCTAGAATGCTGGGATCATGGCATGAGCCACCCAGGTGCCCCCTGGACCCCGCCCTTCCTCATTTCTTCCTGCTCTTTTCCTTATCTTCTCTTTCCTGCTCTCAGCAATGTAGGGCCACTACATTTGCTCTGGCTGGAAGTTCACTCTGGGGAGACCTCTCCCCGGAGATGCCCCTGGAAACACACCATGTTTCCTTTCCATGTTATTTCTCAGTGTCCTTTTTGATCCATGAGGGTACTTCACTCTTTCCTCCAGACAGTGAATAGAACCAGAAAAGGTGAGGATTGAGAGTGACCAGACATCTTCTTTGGCAAGTGAGGAAAGAGAAGGACATAGAGTGATTTCTCCTCAGATTCAAGGGCAATTTAATGGTAGAGCCAAGTCAATGACCCCATCTCCTGTTTTGGGGTTCTCCTCTTATCCCTTTTAACCAGAAAGTCATATAGATGTGATGCCTACTTCTTTTTAGCACTCGTTTCTCTTAGTCACCATCAGCCTTCTCAAATAATTTTCTGTGTAAATGTGTTTTCAGGGAATGGAGTCTTTCATGTGCCACTTTCTTGTGAAAAGGAGATACAAAAGATGGAGTGCAGTCACAGGAGTCCCTCCCTGAGTTGTTAGGGATTTTCTCAGGAATGGTAATTTGCTCCAGGCCATTTCTGTGGATGTATTCATTTCTAAGAGCCGGTAGATGACTATGACATATAATACTCGAGCTTGAACTCCTTCCTGCCTCACTGGAGTCTCTCTGTTAATCAGGAAACCACATTTAAAGCTGTGTCCTGAACTCTGCCCAGCGTGTCAGCTTGGCCAGGAAGGATAGGGAATTCCTACTGGTAGCAGCCACTGGGGACCCAGGGAGTAACTAGAGGTCAGATAGGAGCTTAGCAAGGAAGACATTGGCAGCGCAGGGTACTTTTCTGCACCTGGATTTTTTCTTTGTTTCCTGAATTCCCCCTGTGGTTGAGGTCGGACAAAATCCAGGCTATCAGCTCCCTGGGCCAGTGACCCCACACTTTGGAATTTTATGATCTAACATTTTTTTTTTTTTTAAACCAAGAGGCTTAACACAAGATTGTTAGCTTTTATCTGGAGAAGTTAGGATGTTAAAAACAGTAAGAGCAAAATTGTCATATAATGTTACAATCCTTTCATAAAAGAAAAGATATTTTAACACCAGAAGTAGGAAGAATATAATCTCAGAATAAAGGACAGTCCTCGGGCACCTGGGTGGCTCAGTCAGTTAAGTGTCTGCCTTTGGCTCGGGTCATGATCTCCGGGTCCTGGGGTGGAGCCCCATATTGGGCTCCCTGCTCAGCAAGGAGTCTGCTTCTCCCTCTGCCCCTCCCCCTGCTCATCTGTGCACACGCACTCTCTCTCTTCCTCAGATAAAAAAAAATCTTTAAAAAAGAAAAAAGAATAAAGGACAGTCCTCTATACCACACACATACAGCTTCTGGAAAAAACCCTATTGTATTGTATTGTGTTTCTCTTACTTAGCCGTAGGCCAGCATGAAGTTTGTCCCAGAAGCTGTGTTGGTCTGTGATGCATTGGAACCACAGCCCTCACTCTGGGGCTGGGAAGCCCCAGCCCATCTCTCCAGAGAGAGTACCAAAGGATGTATGAAGGACAGCACAGGGAGCAGAGCGCATTAGTGTATGTCACATATATGGTGTGTGCTGAGTAAATGAGGCTTGTTTTTATTCTCTCCTAGAAAAGTGAATGGCGCTATTTCATGATGACTATTTCAGTTTGGTCTTCAAGGGACACTGTTCTGTGGAGCTCGTTTTCCTTGTAAAGTAGGGTCTGATCTTCAGCTACACAGATCTTTAGGATGATTTCATTAGTAGTCTCATGGACAGTCAGGAAAGACTTGCCTTTCCCAAATTCACTAATGGCGGCTACCCCATACATAAAAATACAGTTCATTGTTCTGCAAACAGAAGATAGGCTTTTTCAAACCAATCTATTGATTGGTCTGCCCAAATCCCATGTCCTTCCCACAGTGGGGTCGGGGTGGGATGGATGCTGGTGAGGCAATCACTGTGTTAACTTTCCTTGGAAAACACAGAATCCAAGCAGTAAGAATGTACTCACTGAATGTGCCCCAGCAAGCTTAAGGGAGAGCCATTTCATTTCACTTTACAGTTTTCCCCCTTTCCTTTGGACGTTCCTCTTCATTGAAAGACACTGAAGTATAATGCTTAAGAGGACTCTGAAGCCAGAGTGGCCGGGTGTGAATCTAGGCATTGCCTCCTACTGGGTGTGTGATATTAGGCAATTTATTTATGCCTTTTCTTTTTAAGATTTATTTATTTATTTATTTATTTATTTATTTATTTATTTGAGAGAAAGAGAGAGCGTGCACGCATGTGAGCCCTCCAGGATGGGAGAAGGAGCAGAGGGAGAGAGAGAAAGAATCCTTGAGCAGATTCGCCGTTGAGCACGGAGCCCAACATGGGCTCCATCCTAGAACCCCAAGATCATGACTTGAGCCAAAATCAAGAGCCAGCCATCTAACAGTCCAAGCCGCCCAAGCGCCCCTGACCTCTTTGTGCTTTAATGTTGTCTTCTGTAAAATGGAGATAATTATAATACAATTTGCCACATAGGTTTGTTTTGATAAGGAAAGGAGTTGAAACCGGTAAAGTGCTTAGAGTGGTGCATAATCTGAATGATCAGCAATTATTTATTATTTATATTATTGAGGAAGCTAGTTTTGTGGTGGACATGGAAAAAATGGATAAAAATCAAATGGGCAGGGTTATAGATTCTGAAAAGTCAGATTCCCTTCCTATAGAATTCACCTCTCCAATAATCTTTGGTTTCTGTTTTCACCCTTCATCGTTTCAGTAGATTTTCATATCCCTTCACTCTGTTGAGACTGCTCTTTACTGATCGCGTTTTTGGTTGGCTAGACTCTGTTGACATGGAGAGGCACTTTGAAGCTGTCAAGGCTTTTCTCCCCAAGGTGCTCCTTCGGAGAAGCTTCTGTTCTTGGTGAGGTGGACCCATCCCAGTGTGACTTCCCTAGGTCACCCCTTCTGGGCTTTTCCCCTTTGAGCTTGGACTTGCCTTAGTTGGTGGTATTAGGAGACGCCCCCTAACTCGTGATAAGTCAAACACGAACCTGTCTGCTGAGACACTACAAGATGCTGAGATATTTGCACAGATATCCTCTAAAATAAGTAGCCAGAATTGGAGTAAAGCTGATTCTGGGACTAGCTTTTTATGCACTTTCTCCTATTTTCTCAAGCCCACAAGGCAAGGTGACAGATAATGTGATTTTTTTTTTTTTTTTGCCATTTCTCCTTTCCTTGAAGAAACCTAACATCTGTTTTCCAGTGGAAGTCAATGCCAGATTGAGGAGAATTTAGGGTGCCTCTTATAGGAATGCAAACGTTCTATCTACTCTTACATGTGTGTCTAATACCTATAGTCTGAGCACTTTTCAATTTCCTCACCAAACTTACAGTGACACATATCGGCCATTAAAATACTTAATTATAAAATATTCTGGGTACCTTGGCCACTGAAACAAATTAGTCCGCCCACCAATCTGCAGTGTAATGAGAAACTGAAACTGATAATTAGCTAAAACTTGCCTTCGGTAAGTCACAAGATCACGATGTTCTTGTAGGAAGATTTTCCTTGCTGCTCTGCTGCATTCCTAATCTTGTAGGTGCAGCTCTCCTCCCCAACTCCTTTCTCGCTTTCCAAGGCACCCAGAATGAACTGTGTGATTGGGGTCTTGCTTGCTCACTGCCGGTTGAGGGCTCAGAGAGATGCCAGGTTTTTGAAGGGGAAGAGGAAGGGTCAGCTGGAAGGACGATTTCTAGCTTTGTAGTCAAGGTTTTTTTGCCAGGAGTGTTGCAGCCTTGCTGTCAGAATTGTGCCAGGTTCTCTGCTAAGGCACAGGCACTGTCCATCCTCTGCGGTGGGACAGTCACATCAGATGACCCCCTGTTCCTCCCTATGGGCCAGCTGCCCCGGGAGGACAGTCAGCCTTACAGAATAAGTAACAATATTGGGAAACTCCATGTGAGGACGGTTGAAATTAGCCAGTGGAGAACCAGGCTTCTTTCCACCCATTTCTTGGAGGTGAGAATGTCCACTTTGGGTTCTACTTTGCAATTCTGTAGATCTGGCTAGTCTGAAGATTGCACGGTGAGGAGATCCCCCTCACCCCCCTCATCCCAGAACCTGGGGGTCTGCAGAATGAAGATTCTTTTAACAACACAGTTCAACTTTAGGTTCCATGACCTTGAGGTCAAGAGTACTCTTTAACTGACTCACACGATGTAAATGTTCGAGGACCTTAAAGGGAAGGTGTAATTATTTAGCTCTCCAGTGAATTATAAATGTTAACCTGGGGCTACAGATCTTCCAGACCTCCTCATGGAAACTCAGTGACCCCTTCACATTCCGGATCTGGGCCATATTCTCCTACAAGGCCTCAGCGAGCCAGAGTTTCAGCCTTCTTCTCCGGGCAAATGACTGCCAAATTCCATCTCTCGATGGCCCCCATCCTGACACTCCTGAAAGCTTGTGTGACATCCCGCTCTGGGTGGGTAGCCATCTGGCCCTACTACAGTCAAATCCCGACTGCCACTCCCCATCCCCACCCCACCCCCAAGAGTCTCTTCCATCATTGCCTGGGGCCGGACTTCTCCGTGCCATTTATGAGATTTCCACTGTGGTATCCACTTGGCCTCCAGGTGAAGTTCATTCCATCTTGCCAGCCTTCCCTCAAGCCACTCTACCCTCTTTCCATTGCAAAGTCCTTACTTTTAACTCTTGGTTTCCATTCTCACATCTTCTAAGATGACATTCATTAGAAGAGAAGTCAGACTGAGGAGTTAGGCCCACCCCTGGCTGGCTATGATTTACATGCTGTGCAGGAGGTAGAGAATGAGAGAATTGGGGCCAGGCTGGTGCTCAGAAGCACCCAGTTTCCCTGGGTAAGTCACTTGGCTTCTCGAAGACCCCATTTATGCACCTGTAAATTGTGGCTGCCTCGTTCACAGACTGCTTGAGAGGGCCTAATGTCATAATGCCTTGTTCACAGACTGCTTGAGAGGGCCTAATGTCATAGGAATCTGGCCAGGAAATAGATGAAACGGGGCAACCAAGTAGCCGATCTAGCTCTGGCTGTTTGTATTATGTAGAGGAGATATTTGGGATTGCAGTTCCGCATTGCTGTGGCTGTTTTGGGGTCCCTTAGATGACCAGGAACATGGAGAATGCTAACATTTGTTCAGCACGCTGGTGTCACCCAGCTGCCTCAGGCTGTGCCCAGCTCCTCGAGGTCTGAGGGGATCAGTATCTCCGCAGGCCTTTGACGATTCGAGATATGTCATGATCAGGAACTCAGTCTCACAGGGCCTGAGAGGCCTGCCATCTTCCTGGGGGGTATCCATTCTTTTCAGGGCTGTTAGCAAAATTTTTTGTGGGGGAGATTTTTTTGGTGGTGGCATTTGGTTCTTTTATGGCCCTTCCTTTATCTGGACCATGAATAATCAACTGATGGATCCCTATCCCTGTTCTCATTTTCATTCCTGGGGATGCCCTACTTGGTGCTTTAGGGAAAGAAAGATGAGTGGGAGCTAGAGGTCATGAGGTAGAACATAGCACCTGAAAACAGTCATGGAGCCCAACTGTCAGAGTTCTGGCTGTCTCTGGGCTCTGAAAATGTCCTTTGGAAACTATCTGTGCTGCGTCACTTCCTGGGACTATGCTTAAGACAACCTTAGCTCCCTGTATAACAACACACTGGGACGGAGTTTAGGTGGCCTGATGCCACCACCGGGGAGGGGGCAGGGTGTGTGCTTGGAGCTGGGAAGGAGAAGTAGAGAAATGAGCCAGGCCCACTCTAGAGCCCCTTGTCAGTCTCCCTCCCCTGGTCCCAGGGTCTTGGCCAGTCTAATTTCCCAGGCTACCATGTATCTAAACTCTTCTTTGGATGGTGCCACGCTGTTCTCAAATCACCTTCCTTCCTTTTATCCCTATAGGAATATGGGATGTAGGTATTATTTTTATTTTCTTCCTAATTCAGACGGAACCAAGAGCCCTCTGAGAAACTGGATAACTTGTTCTGGAAAGTGATAGGCTGGGGACATAAGCCCAGGCAGCTGTCACACTGTCATCTACTGCTCTCTCGGGACATTTGCCCCGGCATAAGTTTTGCCACAGGTGTCTTCTGTTTGCAAAGAACAGGAGAAAGTTCCTTCTGTGGCTGAGCAGTGTTCCTAGAGAGTTTGTGGGAGCAGGAGCCTGGGGCCCATAAGTCCCCAGGACTGAAGCAGCACAGTCCAGGGGGACAGCAGCTCAACAACGTGAGGCAACACCTTGGTCTGCCAGTGACGGAGAACATGCCAGTCACCGCGACTGTCAAGCGAGGTTTCCATAATGAGACCACACAAGGGTAGCGTTTGGAAGTGCTGCATAGAGAGAGAAGTGGGATTCTCTTTTGATCTATATGCATTTTTATACCCAGGACATGGATCTTCATTTACTTGCCTTGACTTCTGAGATTAATATAATCTAGAATAAAAATTTTACATACCTATGTTTCAGACACATAAAATAGAGGCTATAGATTGTTTTGTTGTCATTTTATTCGTGAAGAGTTCAAAGCCCTGCCCTTGGCATGTCTAGCATGTTCTAAGTCTGTAACTGGTTCTCTGGGTGGTTGGGACAGACCACTGAATAGAGTCTACCTCAGACCCTTGGGGAATTTAGCCCAGAGGTTCCTCTTCTGTGATTTGCTTCCATTCCAGTCAAGACCAGCATGTGGATCATCTGTCTTTTCGTTAACCTCAGTCCTTCGTGAATCTGTTAGTGTGGGTCATGGATTCGTTCCTTATGCATGCGAGCTAGCTGCACGGTCTTTCACGGCCACGGGTCACTCCCAGAGACTCCAACAGCGGCTACCATTTTTGCTATGAAAAGCGAGGAGCAAGGGGTTGGGTGCCTGAACAGGGGGTCAGATAGGAGCGGTTCTCAGGCTCAGCAACCTTCAGGGGCTTTCGCTGGAGTCACACATGGCAGTTGTTGCCCTGGGGTTCTGGAAGCATGCCCATGACCAGTGTTTCCATCACTGGAGGTCTAGATGGATAAACCAAGCATAGTAAAGTTGGGTGATCTGTTCAGCCCAGAAAGATCACGGCAAATTGAAGTAACACCTGTGGATGCTTTGCTCCATTGGTTAGAGACTTGACGGTGAACCTGGAGGGGTGGGCATCCATAGAAGCCGAGACTGAGGCTTTGCTCATTCTCATGTTTCTCACAAAGGGATGGATGATTATTGAAGGTATTGACGGAGACCCCTGCTAGATGGGATGCTTATTGACAGCCTACGTCCTCACCAGGGAAGGTCCTCGAAGCCACTCTTCAGCTCCCTCTGCACGGGGTGTGGAACTGATGACAGCCTTGTGGGTCTCCACACCCCAAGCCACCCCTGAGAAGTCCTGACACCAAAAGGGATGCCCTGGGAAGGGCTGCCAGGATTTCCTGTGTCGCTGGGGCAGTCATCCAAAGGTCACAGACTCTGCAAAGGCACCGCCTTTGTGGCTCAGTGGAAGGCCCAGACCACGGGGGTCCGAGTTAATTGATCACACTGGGGAGACTACTCCATTGAAGTCGGACGCAGCAGGATGAAGGAGGGACTGAACTGATTAAGAATGGGCTTAACTGAGGAGCTAAGCTGCCTCCAATCCGCGGAAGTAGGCAGGATGGAAATCATAAATCATAAATAAGCAAAATGCAGGTACTAAATAAAGACACTTTCAATCTACCATCCCTCACAGCTTGCAAGTGTTGCAAGGTGGCAAAGCAGCGACATTGGTGCGGGTGGCTGATCGGGGTGGACACCTCCTGACACTGAGCCTGGGTTCAGCTGCAGATACTTTTCATCCACAATAAGTGTATCCAAACCCTGGAGAGCAGCTGGGATGAGTAAAATGATGGACTTCGGCCCCAATGAGTGAACCAAGGCACCTAGGCCGATTTCTCGATCCACCTGGAATTTTAGGGATTAAAGCTTTTAGTCAAATTATCTTAAGACAGAGTGTGAACCTCCACACCTCATGAAGCACCATCACGTAAGTGTACACACACACACATGCCGTAGACCTGCATAGGTACTCTTATAGCCATACATACACACATATATGTAACTAAAAGGAGGCAGAATAAATATAATTAAAAGGCAGAATATAAAATATATAACATACAGAAATATATATATACATCTTAAAATATGCATAAAAATATATAAAATATGTACTTTATATAGAATATAAATATGTAATAACACTTTACATATAAACATAATATAAATATATACAATATATATTTTTACATAATATATATTGTTATAGTTGAATATAAATATAAAATATATATAGTTTTATATATATGTTTCAAAGTATGTATACTTAATACAATACATACTTATATATACTTATACGATATATATTCTGCCTTTTTAGTTTTTCTCTGTTTGGCCAGAAGCATGACCACTTTTTCTTTCTGTTCTGTTTACAGCAGTGTTACTGCATCTTATGAGGAAGTTTATCCAATACTAGGTAAGATAAAAATTGAGCAGACAGAAAACCCTTCAAAGCCATAGAAAGGCATCAGGTTAGAGACCGGCCTATAGTTTCTCCCTAGGGCCAACCTGGTCAGTTTCTTTCCTCTCTGGCATGAGAATAGCTCATTAGCTGTTTCTTTGGTTGAGTCTCAGCTGAGATTCAGAGAAGCTCACTGGGTCCACTCCCAGCCAGGCTGTGCCCTGGTCCCCCAGCACACAGGCCCGATGCCTGTGTGCCCGATGCCTGTGTGCCCGGTGCCTGTGTGCCCGGTGGTTGAGGCAGCTGCTCTCTCGTGGCCCCTCCCACTTCCCTGATCTGGGCTATCGGTAGACAACTGAGACGTGTTTGTTCCCAAACCTGTTTACACCAGTTGTACTTTCTCCATTTAAGACATGTAACTAAATGTAATGTAAACAAACGTTGCGTGAATGTGACAAGGAGAGGTATTTCTGTGAAGCTACACCGTTGTCTTGGAAAGGCTTGTCAAGGCTGAACAAAAAAGATGGGCAAATTAAGTAGAAACAAGATAGCCTTAAAAGATTTGTGGGGAACATCATAAAAATCTAGGCGGAGTCCATAGTCGTATTGCTTCTCAGCTTTCTTTGGAATTTTTTTTATCTTCTTTAAAGTTGGGGCGCCTGGGTGGCTCAGTGGGTTAAAGCCTCTGCCTTCAGCTTAGGTCATGATCCCAGGGTCCTGGGATTGAGCTCGCATCAGGATCTCTGCTCAGCAGTGAGCCTGCTTCTTCCTCTCCCTCTGCCTGCTTGTGATCTCTGTCTGTCAAATAAATACATAAAATCTAAGAAAGAAAGAAAGAAAGAAAGAAAGAAAGAGAGAGAAAGAAAGAGAGAAAGAAAGAAGGAAAGAAAAAGACAGACAGACTAGAACCTGAAAATCATAGCAGATTTCTGGTTTATACAGAAAATTGGGACTTTCAGAGAGTGGACCCATTTTCAAAGACAAGGCATTACTCCTGTACCAAATTTGCAAATGACAGTGTACACTCATATGTTTAAATGTCTGTGAATGTGGTGCTGGTTTTGGCAGCACATCTACTAAACCTGGAATGATAGATTAAGCATGGTCCCTGAGCAAGGATGACACATAAATTCTGTGAATCTATGTAAGTATCAATGAGTATATCTAGGTAGATAGATACATAGATAGATAGTTAGATTGGTACATAGATAAATAATATAATAGATATCATAGAGCTAGATAATATAATGAGAGTATCACTTTTATGATTCCATGCTTTAACCGGTTTTTTTAGACTGAACATCAACCCAGTCATGTACAGGAATGTCTCTTTTGCAGCTGTGGTCTGTTGTGTAAAATACACATGTCCACTGAGCACGTCAAGATGCTTATACTACGCAGGTTACAAGAGAACTGAGCCAGGCTGGGGAGAGAGCAGACAGACACAAGTCTTCCTGATCATGCTCATCAAGGACCCATGTAACTGAGGGACGCTGTGGGCAGAACTATCTATGCAAGCTTGCTGACTTCACTCACTTTCTTTCTCCCATTCCCCCCCCCACATCTTCTCTTTTCCTCTCTGCCTCTCTCTCCTCTCTCCCTAACCAATGTAGTTTAGTTCAGAGGACTCTGAAATCAATAAGGGAGAGAGTATTTGGAGTTGAACAACAGTGTATTTCAAAGTGTGCTTCTTTCTTTCTTTTTAAGATTTTACTTATTTATTTGAGAGAGAGGGAGAAGCAGACTCTCTACTGAGCAGGGAGCCCAATGTGGGGCTTGATCCCGATGGGGGTCTCAATCCTGGGACTCCCTGGATCATGACCTGAGCTGAAGGCAGACGCTTAACCTACTGAGCCACCCAGGTGTCCCTTCAAATACTTGTTTCAAGAAAGGTAGTCTTTGGCTTAAAAAAACCTTTGAAATATTTGTTTGTTTATGTTTGTTTACCTCCCCCCCCAACACACACAGAAGGAGAGAGGGAATTCCTGTAAATAATGAGATAATGCAATTTGATTTATTAATATGTGACTTCCATTAGATAGTTCAGGAATACACCTACTTCCCATGAAGTGAGATTGGGATATAAGGAAAGAATTCTTTTTTAGGTGTCCCCAAATCCAATGTGTTTTAGGTCAGTTTTCTATCCTCCCTGTCTACAAACATTTTGGAAAGACCATCCTCTATCTCTGTGGCTGGTGTCTTTCACAACAGCATTCGTATGAACGTGCTTTAATTTATGCTAACCTGAAATGCTTAAAGTCATCAAACAGGTAGGATTATTGGGTTCCTGTTCATCCAGGGAATGCAGATCCCGAAGATAAGTATGCCGGAACACGAACTTCGTGGGAAAGCATGCATACCCACCTCCAACAAATAAGACACCATCCTTCATTTCAGTAATAGCTCTTTAGGGTTTAATTTTGATAGATGGTGAGGTATTTTATTCTAGCACATAAACCAGATGTTTCTCTCAATTTAATGGGGAACAACTGATGGCTGCCAGATTAACTAGGAAAGAAATGTTTCTCTCTGCAGTTCTGGACAATAATGCAATTTAATGGCATTTCACTTGGGCAGACTTCTAAGATGGATGCATTTGTCTTTTGCCTCTCAGGGCATAGGTCCAAATTTGGAGCAGATGGTGAAAAAGATGGATGGCCACAGAGATCTCCAGGTGAAATTGGTTGGATTTCCTCAATCCTCATTAATGCTTGGTTGACCATTATCCATCTCCATCTCTCTGACCCTCCGTAATGAATTCTGATTCCTGAGGATTTTCTGGTTCCAGAATAACCAAAATGTGCTGACTACAATCTGAACAGATTGAAAGAAGCAGTCACCTGCTATTTTTCAGGCTTTTGGAAGAAAGGGGCTGCCTCAACCTGAAATCTTGTCCTTCCTTCGAGCAACAGGAGATTTTCTTTCCTAGTAATGGGACACAACTGGGCAGGGTATGAATTCGAAAGCTCAGGGAGTGAGTTTAAGACACAAGTTTCTTCCGTTGTTGTTCAGGTAATAGGAGAGACCTTTGGGCTCTTAGATTAAGTTTAATGAGAGACTCACTGCCCATCACTAAGCAAGACAGATGGGGTCACTCCTGCTATGGAACAAGGTATAAGGAGAAGCAGATGATTGTGGGAAAACCCCAGAAGCATTGTTCCAGGCCATGGAGGTAAAGAGGAGACCCCCAAGATCAAAGGAAGGAGGCACCCATGGGAAGTACTAGGAACAGCAACGCTTTGTGGTTTTAATTAAAACAATGCCTAGGTGAGCTTCTTGATCTACAGCCTGATATTCTCATTTACTCCCACATTAGGGTAGGCTTATTGACATAATTGTTTTTGCTCATACTGAAGACTTTCCTGCTAAACAATTTGTATTACTGTTATTTTTTATTGCAATTGTATTAGCCTCCGTTCTGAGCCAGATGCCTTCTGTTTATAAACATTGTCAAAGACACTTAATAAGAGGACAAATGATCTCCATTTAGGATGGGAACTTATGGGTGGCTGACAAGGTGAGCATTAAGCCTTTGGTTGCCATAGACCTACAGACACATACGTATCCGTACGTTTTGGAGGAAGGAAACATACCAGCGAACAAAATCTGGCAGATCATAGGGGTTTAAGACCACAGAAGAAAATGCCCAGGAGATGTACAGTTAGTTTTAAGAAAAGCTAAATAAGTGTGGCATTTTCCATGGGCCTTTTCTTCACTTGAGCAGAATGACAGTATTTTACTAGTCAACCAAGACATAAATCAAGATTTAAACCAACTTCTCACCTTTCATGCAAAGCCTAACCTCAGTAGTTATTAAAAATAAATGAGATTTAAATAGATGTAGAAGCACCTATTTTATTTCCCATTTCATGCTCCTGTATTTTGTACTGTGGTTTTTAGATCTGTTTGTGAAGGCTGATTGGGGCAAAGAACAGCCCTGAGGGACAGCTGGGAAGGGAACAGGCTTTCAGGTCCATGACAAAGTCCCAGGCTCTGGGTTCACCTGTTACCAACTCACCAAGTGACCTCAGCCCAGTTTCCTCACTTTGAAAAATGGGAACAATTACACAAACTGTCTTTTTATGGGATGCAGTGGTGTCTATGATTGGCACCATTGGTGGTTTTAGGCTGAGAGTCTGAGGGTGTAACTCTCCTCTCTTCCTCAGGGACCACGAGTGTAGGTCAGGGATCCAAGTCCAGGGAGGGCATTGGATTTAATTTCTCCCTAGTCTACATAGCAGTTCCAGAGTCCAATAACCCACTGTCATTCTGACTGGAGAGTCAAGGAGAGGTACACGCCATTTTTCCACATCCTGACATTCTCCTGGATTACCAGCTCTCTGTCATATTCTCCCTGCTCACAGGGCTGGTGACCTGGGCGAAGTCTCCATGGGTCCCCTCCTTTTGCTTTCACCTGCTATGCGTTTCACCAATAACTGACTTCCAAGTGAATAGTAATTCTTGTTCACGTGCATTATTTTGCTTTCTTGAGAATGTGTACTAAGTTTTGATCATGTGCAGGCACCGTGCTTAACACTTTTTCTGTCATCCTCTCGTTAACTGGAGAGAACTGTGGAGAAGAAAGGGGACGGGAGTCCCCCAGACCAGGCAGCTGTCCTGTGGGGGTGGGGAGGCTCCCTCCCCAGCCTCTGAGTCTTCAAGGCTGCCTTGTGCAGCTGTCTTCCAACTGTTTGCTCTCCACCTGGTCCATTCTGCAGGCCACCACAAGACGTGTCCCCTGTACCGCCGTCCTGCTAGGATTTCCGCCTCGTAACCTGCCCAGCATTGTATGCACACCAGCCCTCCAAAAACTAAGCAGGTCTCTTTTCCCTTCTGCTTTCCCCAGACCCGTTCTCAGCTGCCACCAAAATGTGCTGTTAACCCAAATACTCTTGTGCCTCTGCACATTATCATTCCTTTCGGCAATTCCGTCTCCTAGCCTCTGTGCTGCCCTTCAGGGCCACGCATAAATCTGGATCCCTGAAGCCTTCCCTGACTGGCCCGGCTAGAGATCCTTTCTCTCCCCTCTAGCTGTGATACTGATGGCATGGTGTGTGGGGCCTGGCTGGGTACTCCTGCTTTCTGGTGTCACGATCCCTAGAAGGATCTTGGGCTTCCAGATGAGGAAGCCACAGAGAAGTTAGTGATGGTGCTGGGGCCAGAGGCTCATTCCCCAGTCCCACCAGTCCCAGACTGGTGATCTTTTTCTACTACAGTGTTTTACCTTCTGTCCTTCCTTGGAGGACAAGGACTCTACCCTGTCTATATTCAAAGTGTACCTGGCATCCTGCGTAGCGTCTTGTATCTAGGGGTTAATCAATAAGTATTTATTGAAAGAAAACAAAGGAAAGAAGATAAGAAGGGAAAAAACAGTAATAACTAACCCTTATATGGCCCTTTTGTTTTAACTTAATCCCCTTTCTAGTTGACTCCCTTTAAGCCCCTAGGGGGCGCCTGCGTGGTTCCGTCAGTTAAACGTCAGACTCTTCATATCACCTCAGGTCTTGATCTCAGGGTGATGAGTTCAAGTCTTGTGCTGGGTTCCATGCTGGGCGTGGAACCTACTTTAAAAAAAAATCCCTACGAAATAGGTCCTGTTATTCTCAGCCTCATTTTACAGGTGAGAAGACCAAGGCAAGAGAGACTAAAGTGACTTGCTCGAGGTCACAGAGCTGATAAGTGAGTGTCAGGACTTGAACCCAAGGGGTCTGGCCACTGAGCCTGTGCTCTTCTTCCGCCGTGTTCTGCTGCCGAGTCATAAAGGATGGACAGACAGGAAAGATATAGAAAGAAGGATGAGCCTCAGATCGGTGCCCAAGACAACAGAGCTGAGGACATTTAGATGAGGCTGCCATGTTTTGTCTTCTTTGAATTTCCATTGAGAAGGAGCTCCACTTAAACGTCGGAGTAATGGCTGGACCACGGGGTTTGTCCCTGCTCCCTGGATCATGGGTTGCCGTGAGACTCCCTGAAGGCATGGCACCCAGATTGCCTACCTTGTATCCCAGTCGTTATAGGAGGCTTGGTCTAGGGACTGTTAAATCGCTCCTGCGCCCCTAGCCCAGAGTCCCTTAGCTGGGGAACGGTTGCTGCTCTCTCCCCAGATGCTCCCTCCAGAGCATGTGCTTTTCATGGAAGGCTGCCTTCAAGGGAACAGTCACAGACTTAAAATCACCACAACTAGACATGAGGAACAAATGCGTCAAGTTTGACTAAAGCAAGCTGATAAAGAATATTGAATGGGGGCTTTTATCTTTAGAAGCATGACTGTTAATGTGGCTGATTTCTAACTAGGCTCCCAGTAGCTATTAGGATTTCTGCTCACGCTAGCGCCGCTCAGCCTTACACACAGAAGAATCTATCTTAACCGTATTGTGAACTGTAGAGCACGTTAGCGGAAGTGGCCTATCATTCAGGAGCATGGGAAGATAATTTTGCCAGCATTGAGAGAACACTTTGCACCCAGAATCCTAGAGGGAACAGAATACTACTCCAGCTTTGATGAATCACAGCTGAATCATGTTTAAGTGTGTGCTGCATTTTGAGGGATTCCCTTCTCCCCCCGCCCCTCCCCGCCCCTGCAGGGTGAAAAGCATTGCTCTTCCTGTGTAAAACCATTGTTTACAGCCAAGACCACAAAAATGTTTTTGTGGTGATGTTGTGAACGCATCAAGTGTTTGTTGTGGTCCAACTAAGACAACTTTATAGGTTAATGAAAAGTGATTTATCTTTCTTCTAAGCAGAACATTTAGTTCTCTGCCTCTTGGACTCCACGCAAATCTGTCTGGCACCACCCCTTGCTGCCCTCCCGCATCAGCACCATCCTCTTGGATATTTCCTGGTACATTTTTATGACCACGGTCCTGTCTGTTCCTAGTAATTAACAACTCTCTGAGCAACATGAAAGTAGGTTACTGTTCATTTGGTTTCTTGGAATCACTGGGTGTGTGCGAGGGTCATTTTTCACCTAAAAGACAAAACCAAAGAGAGAGTCTGGGAAGTAAAGAATGAATGGACCAGGTAGCTTGCCGTTCTTAGCTCCCAGGGGACTGTAGGCATTGTTGCTCGAGTGGACAGAGCCCAGACCGACCCTGAAGGAAGATCTGGGTTCACGCTACCGCACTGGGTTTTAACTTCTTGTAAGCCTGAGCAAAAGAATTCGCTTTTCCAAATCTCAGTTCCCATCTGTGGACTAAAGATGACAAGGCCTAGCTTACAGGGTTATTGAAAGGATCACAGACACTGGATGGGAGGTGCCCGGCACTAGTGTGCTGTCGCGGCTGGTGGTTTTCCTTGTTATTTCTGCTGTTGTCCTCTCTGCCATTACTATTGCCTCTCCAAGCAGCTCTTATACGTGGGAAGCACCAAGGGGAACTTGACCCCTGCTTCTTCCCATGCATGTAGGACACAGCTTTAACCTGCCAGGCAACTTGCTTTCCTTACTAGAGCACTGTACTTGCTCTAAAAACAATAAAAGTAAACATAAAAGTGTGACTACCTAGGGATGAAAACAAAGAATGACAAGCTTCTTCTCTCCGGCTGGGACCCCTCACTTGGGGTGGGACCTACCCACATATATTGACAGGTACCCATTGCCTTGTGCAGGGCTCACAGGTGAGCCCTAGGGGCCAAAGTTGAATCCCGCATGGACTCTGTCCTTATGAAACTTACCATCCACCAGGAAGGAGGAAATGCCCATAAACATCCGGGAAGTTGGGTAGAAAACGGTAAGACCATAGGAAAGGCAGTACTAATGCGCTAAGGAGTTTGGGAGAAGAACAAAATTTTAGCTAGAGTTGGGACATGCAGGTTTTATGAAAGAGGCAGCTTAGTTAGGATCCTTAGGAACACAGCTTTTGGGGTTGGGCCATTAGGTTCAAACCTTGGCCTTACTACTTCCTTGTTTTGGGCTGCTTGAGCAGGCTGGGTCACATCTCTGTGCCTCTGCTTCCTCATCTTTAAAATGGGTATGATAATAATATCTACCTCTCAGGGTTGGCGTAAGGATTCAGTGAGATGTGTGATATGCTTAGAACAGGTTTGAATTTACCCTGCAAGCAAAGGTGGGCAGAAATGTTGTTTCTAGATAGAGGAATAACATGAACTAAGGCAGAGCCTGCTCTGAGGTACATGGTGGGAGAAGATGAGGGGAGGGCATGCCGCTTGAGCTGAGACTATGGATGTTGTGGAGTGGTGGGCCAGGAGCCTTAGATGTTACTAAAAATGTGCAATGAAATCAGTCTTCTGGAGTTCCATTGTCAGCACGTGTGAAGCCAGAATCTGAACGTGTCTCCGGGTAGGTCTCTACATTTCCGTTGCAGGGAACATGGCAATGAACCAGATGCCAGTGGGCATGAAGTTGAAACTTGGATTAACGGGGCTCAACACATGGGCCTGAAATGATACCTCAGGGAAGACAGGCAGCGGAGCCTGAGCAGGAAGCAAAACCAGGGAGCCAAGGGAGGGGAGGTACAGAAGCATGGGGGCGGGGCGGCAGGAAAGGTCACACCACTACCCCCATCTACTGCTTCCTTTTTAGGGTACAGATTTTTTTTTCTTTAGGGTGTAGTCAGCTGTTTTGTTTTTGTTTTCATGTGTCGTTTTATTTCTTTTGAGCTTTGGGATGCGTGTGTCATCTTTACTTTCTGTGCTAGGGTGGTGGGGAGTAGGGTGGGGTTGATTAAAGCTGACTTTTGGAGACTTTGGTTTCAGTGACCTATAGATGTTTGTATGCTTTGTCAGGATATGGATGTTGCCCTCTCCTATGCACCTAGAGCAGGATTCTGTAGGAATTGGGAAAGGGCTGTACAGTGTTCACAGCTGAGAGGATTACTTGTTCTTTTGGAATTTGTCTTTAAATGAAAATTGGAGGGTTTGAATGCCTCAGGTTTGGTTTACTTTTGACTTTAGCTGTGTAGAGGCGATCTTCAATTTTTAAAATAATCATCCAAATTATTTTAAGTAAGTAATATTGTTTTCAAGTTTTTAAGTTAAATTCATTGTTTTTAAGTGTTACGGGGATGTGGGACAGTTCCTAAGACCCCATGGAAGTCATTTAAAATTCGTTGCGGAGGGGCACCTGGGTGGCTGAGTGGGTTAAAGCCTCTGCTTTCAGCTCAGGTCATGATCCCAGGGTCCTGGGATCGAGCCCCACATCAGGCTCTCTGCTCAGCAGGAAGCCTGCTTCCTCCTCTCTCTCTGCCTGCCTCTCTGCCTACTTGTGATCTCTGTCTGTCAAATAAATAAATAAAATCTTAAAAAAAAAATTGGTTGTGTAATTGGGCACCTGGATGGCTCAGTCAGCTAAGTGTCTTAACTACGGTTCAGGACATGGTATCAGGGTCCTGGGATTGAGCACCGCATCTGGCTCCCTGCTCTTTTAGCTTTTAAACTTCGGCTTAAAGGGCCTGTTTAATGTATTATGTAAGAAAGAGTGAGGTCATAAAAAGAGCCATGTCTCCTACCTTGAACCAAAAGTTGTCCTTATTTGGTGTTTCCGAAGCTAGAAAACAATACAGGCAACCAGCTCTCTCTGGACCAGGGGAGAAATAATGGCTTCCTTGTTCTAGACCATGGGTTTTGTGACAGTGTCAGCAAAGCAGGCTGCCTGCTGCTTTTAGCACTTAAGGTTTGGACCGGTTTCATTTACCCGCTCTGTCTGCTGGGAAGGAACATTCTGGAAGTCCACTGAAGCCTCACCTGCCTTTGGGACACCCAGTATCATTGAGGGGAAGCTCTGCCATGGGGCCTTGGGCCTAGGATCCAGGGAGGGAGCAGCAGGTGTCAGTCCTCCAGCCCTGCTGCTTCTGCAGGACCCTGCAGCCGTGGAGTCTAAGAAGACCTAGCATTACACTTCTCTTGGATCATCATTTTGGCTGAGCTGAAGGTGGATCAAATTTCACCCTTAAATAACTGTCTTCTGTCTGTGTAAACAGTCACGGCCATTAGTCTTAAACGTCAAACCTCAGCCCATGGATCTGGACTGGTTTCTTGTTCAGTGCTTAACTTTGGAGGCCACTCTTCTCTGCTTTCTCAAGTCCCTGAGAATGCAGCCTACTCCACGAGTCGTAAAAACCCCATGCTGGGGCACACGTGATTCAAGGGGGAAGGGAATGAAGAAGATTCTTTCACTTCTCCTTCCTGGGACCTAAATCCATTTTGGTATCCTACTTGCATCCAGCAAGAAATGCCAGAAGATTAAAGCATAGCATTCTCATTCTTTTTCTCGGGAAGAAGAGGTTATGCAAAGGAGGCCTATGTCCCTGCAGAGTGGGTGAGAAGCCTGGCAAGAGATTTGTCTCATTTAAGAAGTAAATATATTCAGTGGAAGCAAAGATGCTGCTAAGTAAATTTATTCCATTTTTAGGGAGAAAAGGACAGGAGCTTTGCTGCTCCTTTAGGTTGCTTCTGGATATACATTTCTGCATGAGGTTCTCTAAAAAAGCCAGAACGCAACAGCAGCTTTTGTGAAACTTGACCACTTCAGCCTGCCCGAGAATTTGAGAAACAAAAGAGAAAGCAGAGGGTAATTGATTCTGTTCTCCAAAGGCCCATCCTGACACGGAACGGAGTCCTGGCTTGGTTTCTTCTGTACAGGTGTTTAGTCTCTACCGGCAGGAGGACACAGATGGAGTCTACCTTTCTGCAGATGTCTTTAAATGTCAAAAACATGAGGAGGAAACCCATTGACTTTTGTCATCGTGACAGTGCAGTATATCCCTTAATACTGAGGTAGTCATGCCCCAAATGACGCTCCCATCAACGGGATGAGGAGAGATTTTAAAAGAAGGCAGAGAATCTCTTATCATGGAAAGCAACTTGTGTCACAGCCAGGAAGCTACAGAATCTTTCTCAAATTTTTGCTTGAGAGCTAGACGTGAAACTTATTCCTTCACCACGTATCAGTTCTGACAAAGCAACAGCGTAAGAACATGAGAATCCATGTTTCAGCAATGGGAAGCTTCAAAATCTTCAGTCTGCTACTAAATGTAAAATTTAGGAACCCTGTGGTTTAATGAAAATGATTGCTTCTGGGAGCAGTTCAGTAGGGATGTCATGTCAAATTAAGTTTTAGTGGGTTTTTTCTGATCGGGATATTCACTGGTTTGGATCCCAAAACTGTACGGGCTTGCTGCATTGACAGAAGTGAAGCTAGTCCCCCGTCCTGTCAACGAGGTCACCTTGACTGGCCTGTTTGAATGCTCTGTGGTTATGGGGACCTCATAGCCCCAGTGAACAAGTGAGCAGCCTTGTAGGAGGCAAATCTCATGGCAGAGACTCCTCGCTCGCAAGGCTTAGAAAATTCAGTGTCTTGCGCTGAAATTGCGCTTAACTAAATATAGAGGGCTAAAAGAGAATCCTTCCATGGGAGGGCTCCCTTAATTAGCGTGGTTCATCTACACTCATCTGTGTGTGCTGACTCGTGCCTAAACGTTGGAGGCCAAATCCAAAAAAGAGAGGAAGTAAGCCCGTGGCTCAGTCCTAGGAAAGATGTAGAGCAACAGAATATAATCCTAGACAGGGCGAGCCTATGAGATGCCCGTGTTGGAGAGAGGGGCGCCAGCTTCGTGGTATCACTCTTGTTAACTAACTTCACGGTGTGGCACTGCGGTGTGGCTTTGCAAGTGCCGATGCCATATTCAGATTTTCTCCACTTGTCGTGATCCTGCTGTTTTCAAAGCATTTCATGATCCAGGTCTCAAACGTCAGATAAGATCAGAAGTTCTGAGAAGGTGTTAGCCACTGATGCTCACTGTACTTTGAGTATTTCCCCCTTGCCAGACTTTCTCCAAATATGCTCAGATAAGGTAATTTTTTAAAAAGATTTTTATTTATTTATTTGACAGAGATCACAAGAAAGCAGAGAGGCAGGCAGAGAGACAGGAGGAAGCAGGCTCCCTGCTCAGCAGGGAGCCCGATGTGGGGCTCGATCCCAGGACCCTGAGATCATGACCTGAGCCAAAGGCCGAGGCTTAACCCACTGAGCCACCCAGACGCCCCAGATAAGGTAATTTTTTAAAAGATGGCCCAGATGACAGTGTTCTAGGCCTTCACCTATTGAATATGGGAACAACTCCCAAGAAAAAGGAGGGCTAAAGAGAGCTGGAGTCCTATCTCCTAGAACAGCACCAGGGAACAGGACAGAAGGCAAGTTTCCCAATAGTGTGGAGCCCTACAGAATGCGCTGTTTCCCGCTGATGCCAGAGCTTTGTCTGTGTAGTTAGGGATGTTGTTACTGCTGAGACCCTGTCCCTGCTTTGCCCAAATCCTGGCCCTGCCTTTCCCTTCTTCCCTTAGCTGACTTGTCTCCCTGTGAGTCCCATTCCCATGCGAAAGTCAGCTCGTGGAAGACACCTGAAGAAGAGAGCCAGGGCAAGAGAAGATGTTTGGGACTGGTCCAGAGGTAGCACCATGTGTATTCGAGTGACTGCGGAATGGTCCTCAAAAAGCCAGAATTGATCCCAGCCGGTTCACGCACGCTGTGCTCTGTTTGGGTAACCAATTTGGTCCTGGTGTTAGAATCCTTATAACTGCGTGGATCTATGCTTGCTGCTTTTTGGAGAAATGAATTTTATGAAAGTTTCTATTTAAGGAGAACCAAACAATAACAAACAAACAAAAAAAGCCCCAGTTCCTATTACCCGAACTCCTCTTCGCACATAGTATTCTAATGCAGTTTGTTCCTGAAACTGACTCATTCAGCTTTTCTCCTGGAAGTTGTCAGTATGTGAGCCTGGTTAATGGAGAAAATCAGCGCAATGCCCAGGCACAAAGCCATGACTCATTCCTGGCATTTCAGGGGCTTTGTAATGGAAATCATAGTTGCAAGCTACAGTTCTTACCAAGTGGATATGTGAATATTGATGAAACACACCCCGTCTCCAAAACTCCTGCATGAGCCTTGCTCACCGGTGACTCAGTGTTTGCTCATGAAGTGAAGGTTTCTCTTCATAACCCACCGTGCTTGAACACCACAATATTGTTTTAATTAGTCTTTTAATGTACAGTAAAATATTTGGCTTTGGTGGAAGGAGGACATTCTCTCCTATGTTGGAACTGTTTGGTTAAAAGTGTGTTTTTGTCTACAGAATTAGTCTCCTGGGGTGTATACGAGTATCTGAACGCTTTTTAAGTAGTCTCCAATTCTTGCTCATTCATTCTATTGATCTACCCATCTATACTTGTGTTTGTGTGTGTGTGTGGTGTATATATACACACACACACGTGTGTGTGTGCATGGACACACACACATACACACACATACAGTCTACTGGGAGAGCATAGAAAATTGAAACCCTGAATAATCCCAACCTTTTATTTTACATTCTGCTTGACCCAACTTTGTCCCCAAACTTCTTTCTTTTCTCTTTTAAAGATTTTATTTATTTATTTGAGAGACAGAAGGGAGAGAGAGAGAGAGAGAGCGTGCGAGCGCACAAGCAGGGGGAGGGGCAGAGGGAAAAGCAGGTTCCCCGCTGAGCAGGGAGCCTGAGGTGGGGCTCTATCCCAGGACTCTGGGATCATGACCTGAGTTGAACGCAGATGCTTAACTGCTTAGCCAACGGGGTGCCCCCACCCCAAATTCTTTCAAGTAATATTCCCCCTTTCTTTGTGCATTGTAAAATTTAAAAGTAGTAAAATAGCTAAAAAACAGATTGCAGGAAGAAGTGGGGGAAGCAAGGAAGACAGGTATTTCAAATGCTTGTTTTTTTATTGACTCAGGTTTGAATTTTGTGTCTGACAGACTAGTAGGACTTTCTGGAAACACAGATGAGCCAGTTTCTCATCATTCTTGGAGGCTGGGACAGAAGGTCAAATATTTAAAGTCAGTTTTTGGTGAATCTTCTATATCTATGGTCCTTTGGACCAGGAATATTTGGGAGCTGCTGATAGGAAAGTAGACATTGAGGAGCTATTTTCAGCTAAAGAAAAGAATGAGCAATATAGCTTATAACTCAGCCACTTTATTCTGATCCTGTCTTCTCTAACAATAGCTCCCTGCTCCGTGCTCTTAAAACACAAGTGCTAATATTACGAGAAATGAGTTACATGAAAAACAGTCTAATCTTTTCTAAAAGTGCTAAAAATACCAATCTGCAACCAAGAATATTTAAACTCTCTTCCCTTTCCAGATGATGCAGGATTGATTCTAGGCAAACACTGGATTTCAGAGGATGCCCTGAGGCATGGACATGGGGGGTGGGGGTGGGGGAGTGTGGGGTTGGGAGAGATTGTTATTTATAGGAGTAAAGATCTTTAGACAAGGATATTCAAAGTGGCTGCCTTCTCACTCTCCCAGTACTGAGTCTCTAGAGATCCACACACCATTGTTTTCCAGGTCATTGTTTGGAAGTGGCTGGTGGCAGGAAGGTTATCATGTTTACTTTTTCTTATGAGAAAACAGAAAACTGAAGTCTGAAATACAAGAGATTGCCTCCCAGACTAAGAACCTACTACTACGTCCCTGACTTCCTCTCTGCCATTGAGCAACTGCTTTTGCATTGCTGGTTCTTACACGGTAACTCTTCCATCTGCTTATCCTTACCGGATCAATCTCTCCCAATGGGCAAAAGGAAAACACTTTTATGTGATAGCCATCAAGATTTGGTTAAGGGATCTTGTCTGGGACCTGAGATAGAGAGGACAGGAGGGGAAAATGAGCTGAAGGAATTCGAGGTAATACTGGGGTGGGGGGTGGGGTGTGCTATGGGACAGGTGCATGTGTGTCCAGAGAAGATGGAACATGTGTGTCCAGAGTCCCACTGGGGCCATACTTCCTTGTCTTCTGCTCCCGGAGGGCGCATGCCTGGTCCTCCACCACCACTGATTCCTGTGTTGTGTCCGCCTGGAAATCTCACAAGCGAGTCTGGGGTCACTGTGTCTTTCTGCACACAGCGATCTTTTCTTAGGTTTCATGTGATTGTAGGATAAGAATTATTCAAGTGAAAAGTAACAGTGTTGGTCCTGTTACAACTGTCACTTTTTTTTTTTTTAAGATTTGTATTTATTTATTTGACAGAGAGAGAGAGACACGGCAAGAGATAGAACACAAGTAGGGGGAGTGGGAGAAGGAGGAGCAGGGAACCCAATGTAGGACTCGATCCCAGGACCCTGAGCTCAACGACTGAGCAACCCAGACACCCAACTGCCACATTTTCTATTTGGAAAAAAAGTTACTTCTCAAAATATAAAATTAATAACATGATGCCTGGCAAATTGGGCCTCAGAAGCTGCCACTCTTTTTTTTTTTTTTTTTTTTTTTTATGCATCTGCTATAGCGTTGCTTCTTGCCAGTGGGGTGTAATTTCCAGTCTGTGACTGAGACTTGGATGGTGCACATCTCTGGACTGTGTGGAGAGACAGTGTTTAGGGTTGTCATGTGAGGACTGAGGCCTTTTTAGTGTACGATTACTTTATGGCGTGGTTATTTTAAGGGAAAGTTAACTAAGCTGAAGTTGCTTAAATTTAGCCACATGTGTTAACTATCCTTTCCTAAAAATTGAAAAGTAACTTAAGTTAAAATATGATCCAGAAGTCTCTGTTCCAGCACATTCTTTAGTTTAGAAGGGTGAAGAGTACTTAAAGTAACCAGCATCCCTGAGACTTAATGAAGCAGTTAATAGTTTTACTTTTTCTTTTTTTTAACTTCAGAAGCTAGTTGCCATGTAAAGTAAAAAGAAACCGCATGCTTTTAATCTTTTCAGTTGACATTGCCAGTGAGAGTGTTGTTATTGTTAGATAATCATAATGGTATGTTCTGGAGGCTCTCCTCCCCTCACCCGACACGCCCAACTCACTCACACCCAGCCCGCAGAGCCACAGAAAAGAAGAATAAAGCAACGTCTTACTTGCTTTCAGAATTTGATTCTCTATTGTTTTGGAGACACGCTGGGATTTGCTCTTAAATGGCTATTATTTTCCTCATGTCCATCTAGAGTTAGATTCATGTGTAAGAAGAACCAAGAAAACAAATGAACTGGTCGGGCTGCTCTGTGCTGACCCTTCTCCCAGCAAGCCTTCACTCAGCCTCACCGTGAGAGGACAGAGACGCCAGCTGGGGAACAGAGTCAGGGCAGCAGGGGAGCCCCCGACATGGCCCTTTGCCTCCCCCAGCCTCAGGGTCCCCACCCACTCATGCTGGTTTTGAAAATTAGATGTGATGATGTTCACAGAGAGTTGCGGAGTTTTTGCAAAAGTACTCCACAGATGTTCAATACTAAGTTAGGAACTAAGCCAGAGGCCAAGTAGGTAAAAGTTTAATTCTATGTGTGCATTGACCATTATATGTGGGGAACACGGGTAATTTTGGAAAAGTTTTTAGTCGCTTTTCATGGGGCCTCAAGTGAAAAATAGGCAAGGAGACCAGTTCAGTTCAGCAGTTTAAGTTTAACCAAAGTGAGAATTGGAAATTTCCCCAAAGGCGGGCAGTGGAAGTAAGTTATGACAGACCACTGGGACCAGTGATGGAAAGATTGATGGCCAACACAAAGTCTGGCTTAAGGAGAAACCCAGAGCTCTTGAAGAAAGCTATCATAATATACAACGTTTCGGGGGCACCTGAGTGGTTCAGTGGATTAAAGCTTCTGTCTTCAGCTCAGGTCATGATCTCAGGGTCCTGGGCTCGAGCCCCACATCAGGCTCTGTGTTCAGCAGGGAGCCTGCTTCCCCTCCTTCTCTCTCTGCCTGCCTCTCTGCCTACTTGTGATCTCTCTCTGTCAAATAAATAAATAAAAATATTAAAAAATATATATATATATACAACGTTTGGTTACAGGGCTGGCCTTACAGAGGGTGTGGGGGTAAATATTCAGGAACACACGTGAGGTGGGCAGTCCATGAAAAGGATGTGTGATTCAGGGATCCACAGATGAAGAAGAAGCTGTGTTCTCATCCTACAACATGGCCTGCTGCTCAGGGTTACGGGGAGTCTGCCGTGTGCATGGAAGAAGATCAAAGTGTGAGTTCATAAGGGAGAAAAGTCCAGAAGTTGGGCTTACTCCCAGCACATAGAAGGCTGCAGAAGCCGCTGGGGCTTTCTGGGTTCCATGTCCGCCTCCTTTTGCTACTGTTTCCTTCTGTTTGCTTTCTTCTGCGGCCTATCACCCCAGACCGGGTCTGTACAGGAGGCAGTCACAGAAAAACAAAGTAAGGTAGTTTGTCAGGGGCTGTTGGTTGCTGGTAGCAACAGTCGCCAAGTGACACACACACACCACATCTGGGTCCCCGACTTCATCAGCACACAGCCCACTGAAGGCTCGGCTTGTGAGCCTGACATTCCCCGATTCCTGGTAACCCTGGTGGCATTAATACCTATTAATCATCAGTTGTATTTTAAGCATTTACTTTTGTTCCCACAAATATTTAAGATGGAGTTTCTCAGCGCGTAATCAAGTTCCTGAGATGGGTCTGTACTCTGGCTGTGGCTGCCTTCCTAAAAAGATAAATAAAAAAGGTAATGCAATGGGGAATGAACATGGGCCAAATTAAAGCATAAAAGGAAATAAATTAAGACCAAATCCCCACTCTGCTGACAATACCGGCCGGTTGTCTTTCGAGCGTTCAGTGACTCGTGTCAAGCCCTGATGCCTCATACGTAGGCCTGGTGGGAAGGAAGGAAAGAACGAAGAAGGAAAAACACTGTTTTCAGCATTGCTGGCTACCTGGATAACCAGCCCTGGGTTCTCTGCACCTGTTTCCTTCCCTCCAGTACTGTTAAGACATGGGCCCTCTTGGGGAAGCTGTGTCCCCCGCCAGCACCCAGCCTGGTTCTCCAGGGATGGAGGGGTGTTCTGATGCTCTGGCCTTCGTGGGCTTAAGCTTCAGGACATTGAGGGAGGGCTGTCATCACTCGGAGTCACATAGTCCTTTCCTTTCTGAGGACCCCTGATGGGAATGGGATAGCAGGTAGCCAGCAACTAATTCCAGGAAGTCTTATAGGCTTGGGCTAACACCCAGGCATAAGTGGTTTTAAGATAGGACAGAGTCGGAGGCCCAGGACCACATCGGGGTTCAGGGAGAGTCAGGGGACCCCTTATTTCTGTCTGGGAAGCCCGCAAGGGTGGTGGTGACAGCTGAGCCCATCAGTCACACGGGATTCCTAAGTTCTTTACTATACAGGCTTGTGCAGAGATAGAAGAAGAGTGCTCAAGGGAGGCTGGTGGGGAATCCAGAACGACCTCTTCTCTATCAGATTCAGAAACTTCCACGACTCTGGCCTTGAGGATCACTTCTCCGCCCGATTTATTCATAACTCAGAGCCCACCACACACACAAACTCATCTTCCCAACAGAACTCCAAAAACACTCATCTAGCTGCATACTTTTAATCAGAAAATTTAGATTACTTGTTGCAGATTGCCTGTCTCGTGAAGAGAGAGGAGAGGATGGCACAGGAGTCCTTTTGAAAGGATCATTTAAGTGATCATTTGAGCCCAAAAGAAATCACCTTTTGATTATTCAAGACAAAAGGCTTTTTCAAGCCAGCTGATTGAAGTGTGAATTATTCCACACCGGAGAACTGGAGGCAGGTCTCCAGGTACAGGCAGGTGGGCACAATTTTTTAGTGAGTAGCAGATACATGAGATCTTCTGTATGCAATCCCTGAGGCCAATAGACTTACCAAGAAGGGTTTTTTAAAAATCTTGTCATTTCAAACTCCAGGCAAAATATTGGCATGGAAAAGAGTTTTCCAAAGTCAACCCATCATTGGCTCAGATATTCGTAGAAAATCAGGAGTCAAAAAAAATTAGAAGATAGAGACTTTGAGTCAGGCCTGGTTTTAATTTACATGTGGTTATTCTAGTCAGACAAGCATACTCTCCCCCCGCCCCCCACGAATACCTTGTCCCAAGGCATAAATTACTCACCCGTTAGAGATGAATTAACTTTTTTTTAAGGGTTCCACCTTAAGGGTCATTAATTTAGCAAATTAACTGACATTCCTAGAAAAGCTCCATGGCTTGTGCCTATAAATATTTACCCAGTGAGGGACACTTCAAATGGCACCCCAAAATCACTGGTCCACTTCCAAAGGGTGAGCAGTTTACTTTCAGGAAATGGATTACTCACTTGTGGAATCAGACCAACACCCAGGCTGCTCAGTTTCAACAGACTTTAAAATGCAAAAGGGAACTTTCCTACCTCAAACGTCCAAAAAGCTTTTCCAGAAGGGATTGAGAGGGGCGAGTGTTGTCAAAGGCAGCGAGGCTGGTTCAGCTTGTGGGGTGAACACCATGATGGCGGCTACAGACCAGTGGTGGGTGGCTGCCAAGGGACACCCCCCAAGTGCCTGGAGAGAGATGCCTCCTGGGCCTGCCCTGTTTCCGTTTGCCAAACACTCACAAGCGAAGGGAGAGAAATCTGTGGAAAGGCCTGAGCATGTTCAGCTGACTTGTTGCCCCACCTCAGGTCCCCCCATCTGCTGCCGCCCCCCTCCCCCGCGGTTAGAGGAGTATGGCCGGGAAGCTGTGAGGGTCTAGAAGTCCTATTATCTAAAGATTATTAGAAGGAACTGGGGATTTGGAGCCTGAAAAAAGAAAATTTAGGGGACATAGCTATGTCATGAAAGGGGGAATAGAACTTTTTAGTATTTTTGATTGGAGTGAAATGTACATGAAATTTGGCATTTCGATCATTTTTCAGTGTACGGTTCCATTATCGTAAAGATTTTTTTTTTTTATTTGTTAGAGAACACAAGTAGGCAGAGAGGCAGGCAGAGAGAGAGGAGGAAGCAGGCTCCCCTCTGAGCAGAGAGCCCAATGTGAGACTCTATCCCAGGATCCTGAGATCATGACCTAAACGGAAGGCAGAGGCTTAACCCACTGAGCCACCCAGGTGCCCATACGGTTCCATTATCTTATATTCCCACTATATTCTCCTCACCATCCACTTATAAAACTTTGTCATCATCCCAAAAAGAAACTATTCACACATTGAACAGCAACTTCCCCCCTCCCCTCACCCCCTGATAACCACCATTCTACTTTGTGTCTCTTTGAATTTGCCTACTCCAGGTATTCATACAAAGGAATCCTATGATATTTGTCCTTTTGTGTCTGGTTTCCTTTATTTAGCATAATGTTTTTGATTTTTTATCCATGTTGTAGCATGTGTTAGAATTTCATGCCTTTTAAAGGCTGAATAGTATCCCATGGTGTGTGTATACAGTATTTTGTTTATCTGTTCATGTGTCGATGGACATTGGGGTTGCTTCTGGTTATTGTGAATAAGGCTGCTATGAACACGGGTGTGTAAGTGTCTCTAGATTTATTCTTCGTGGTTTCCGAAAAATGACCTTTGTTGAATGGAAAGAAGTTGTAGAGAGCCCGATGATGGCTTTAATAATCCTAGCTCCCCTTGATGGTGGCTAGGGAGGAGCTCGGCCCTGGTGACCACTGGGGAGGAATCATGGGGTGAGACCCCCACAGCTAGTAAAGGAGGAGCCAGAGAATCTCTGAGGGCCCTTCCATCTCCAGAATTCTGTGATTCTCAGGTAGATGGAGTGAGCATCCAAAGGGAACCATCTGGAAGGAAATGAAAGTGGTATTAGATCAACTTCCCTCCCTTCCCACACCCCTGCCTCCAGGAGAAATAGGAGAAATGGGATGGTAAATTATGTACCAGTCAGGAGAGTGACTTGTGGAACAGTCTCTGGCTTGGACTTGAGATCAGAGACAAATGATACTGTAAAGTTCAGATGCTCTGCTCACTCTTGGGGAGAACTTCCCAGAGCTGCTTAGAAAACTTTCTTGCACAGTAGCAGCCCAGGCTGAGGGGGTGGGAAGTGAAGTCCAAGGTTCTCAGCACAGTGCCCTCATGTGTACCCAGAGAGGACAGCTGCCTCTGGGAGACCTGGCTGAGCCCTACCTCCTTGGTTATGCTGGGTCCAGGACAGGGAGTGAGGGAAGGTGGGGAATGCCCGACCAGGGAATGTTCAGGAGAGAATGTCTACTGAGGTGGGGATATCCTGAGATCCAACACAATTAGCTCCATTCTGTCACAGTTGGGGGTTTTCTTATCATTAGCTAGGGAGGCCTAGCCAGAGAATTCCAGTATTCCAGAGTGAGTTTAATTGTGGGTGATTTCATTCTGCCCTTTTTATGTCGAAGCCAGAGGCTTGCGTCATATAACAGTGAATTCAGGGAGATTTTTATTTGCATGTGAATCATAGCTTTTCCAGCTGAATGTCACTTACTTGGAATTTTTGTCTGATTTTGTTTTTGTTTTTGTCTCTTGGTGTTTTTCCATCGGGCTCTTTGGCTAACCAGAAAAAAAAAAAATAGAGGAAGGGCTCAATCTGACTGAGCAGGGTTTGAGTTGGCAACTCAAAAAGGAGAGTATTATGAATGTGAAAAAAAAAAAAAAAGAAAACGGATGCTTTATTTTGCTTTGAGGGAGGGACCGAGGCCAAGTCAAATTGAGAGCTCTAATTTGGGAATGGTGTTATTACAGGTCACTGGGAGTTGGTTATGCTCTAAATTGGGAGGCCAGTCACATGAGGAGGCAGCAAAGACGGATCACATGGGGGACGGTCGGGGCCCTTTACAATGAACTTTTATTTTATTTACTACACAGTCGAAATGTATCTCTGTCCTGTTGAGAAACCAAGTCACCTCACTGGCTGGTGAACAGTCCATGTCTGGGCCCATCAGTGGTTCTCTTAGTGAGCCAGTTCTTTTGGTGTGTATGTTTTCTGGGGCTTTATTTAGGTGCTGGAATGTGTTCAGTGATTAGTGGAACAAGTCATGTACTAAAGGTTGTATGTCTGCTCTTCACCTTTGTCTACGGGTCTTACTGTGAGGGGCTCGCATCCTTCTCTTCCAAAGGCCCTTCCCATCTTAGATCTCAAGGTTAAGGCACTCTGAGAGCTTCATATATATTTCTATCTGCGCGGGTGTATGTAACTATATTGAGGTGATGATTTCTACTTATTAGATCATCTTTCATATTCTGTTCCTATTCCTCTCAGCTTGCAAAAAAGAAACCAAAAAAGATGAGCCCTGCCCCACCATGGGCAATTAGGAGCAAAGTATTCTTCTACTCAAAACTGCAGATTTCTGATGTCTTCGGTGACCCGGAAATGATCTGGAAAGGGTGTGGGTGGTAAGCCGCTGAGTTTTCTTGGAGAATCAAAGTTGGCTTTTTTTTTTTTTTTTTATGTAGAAAGCCTGAGTTAGCTAGCTGTGTTTGAAATAAAAACAAAAATATGGCCCAAGAAGGAGATCTAGAATTGAACGTCCCGTGCAAACAAGTTGTGCTCATGGTCCTAAATGGGGTGCGTTAATAAGTCCATGACACACAGAGTCTGCTGGTGCTTCCAAAGCATGCGGACTGGCAATGCTTGTGATCAAGGTTAGGAATAGAAGGTGTGTGGAAACTTTCTATAAAAGGCAGCCGGGGCCCCTGGACTGGTGTGGATGAGTGGTCAGGAAACTCTGGCACTGTTTACAGTCCTACCAGAGCATGGCTGCGTGACCTTGGATGAGCTACTGTGTGCCTCAGTTTCCCTGAAGCACCATATTGGTTTTAAGAGGGGACAATGAGGGGTTCCAGAGATGTGTATGAAGTGTGAGACGTTACTGGTAAATGGAGGGAGAGTGGTGTCCCCTGGCGTCACAGGAACTGGAACCAGGGTCATGTATCCTCAAACACGGCTGGGCTGCTGCTCTCTCCTCCAGCATTGCCCACAGTGGGGGATGCCTCTGACATCACAATACCCAGCTGGACACTCAATAATGAGGAGCCGTGCCCAGGGGCCACCACAGGAGGGGAGAAAAGGAGGAGGACAAAGTGGAGAGGGAGGAGATGGAGCAATCCCTTATGTGATAATTCCATCAACTCACAACTTTTCACCTAACATCCGGTTCAACTGTAATGTGTTCAGCTCCATATCACCTGTACAGCGTCTGTGCCCTCTCCCTCAAACTCAGCAAAATCTTACGGTCCTCTAATCAAGAGAGTTTTGCTCCTGTTGCTGCATGTCTCGTGGTTCACTGTCAGACCTGTGAGTTGATACTTCTTCACCAAAGGGCTCTCCGGAGCAACCGTCTAGAGGTAACGCTTCCAAGGCCCCCCTCCAGCCTTCTGGGAGCAGCAGAGAACTCCACGGGGGGGGGGGGTGGGGGGGGGGGACAATGGGGAAGTGGTTTGGGAGTGGGCGGTTCTGTGGGAAAGATGCTTTAAACCGGAAATTCTCAGCTTCATTTTATCGAGAGCCCTAACCCCAGGCCTAGAGAGACTGTACTGTTCTGACAGGTCCCTGCAAACTCAGGGGAGGTGGGTCATGGCTCCCTGTCTAGTGCTCACTCTTTTTTACTAGCAAGGTTGCTTATGGATAGAAAACTGGAGAACTCACCCCTGTCCTAGAAATATGATGACATCTCGCTTGCTTATTTGTTGATGACTTTTTAAAAATTAAACAGCTTCCTTTTAAAAATAGGTCCCTGCCCTCCCCCCTCTCTTTGGATTGATTCCTCTTAGCTCCTCTCCTTGTAGGCAATTATTTTTCCTACCTGGTTACACATCAGGCCTAAGCTGCTGATCGTCCCAAAGCTGGAAATCGGAGGCCTTGATTTTCTCTTAGCTCCTTTGACCTGTGGTTTTCAAACCTAAGCCTGGATCCAGATCACCTAAAGGGGTTTTTAAACAATTTCTGATTTAGTAGATCTAGGACGGGGTCCCAGAATTTGCATTTCTTACAAGCTGCCAGGTATGTGTGTGTTGAGGGGTGCTACACATTTAGAACCAGTGTCTTAGGCCTTTTCGGCTCTCCTGTCCTCTCCTCCTCCCCTTCCCAAGTCTGTAGGAGAGGAGTCATGGAGAATTTTCCTTAGATGATGGTAACTGTCACTGACAATTACACACCATTTACTATGGGCCAGATAGTGGTCCCTTGCTTTACACAGATTAGAAAATTCAGACATCGTGACGATCCTATGATGTATCCCATTTTCCAGATGAGGAAACCAAAGTGTATCGAGTGGTTATGTAAATTTCCCAAGGTCACACAGCTAACCAAACGGAAGATCAGGATTCAAGATTCAATCCCATACAATACAGCCATTACCTTTCTTTCCCTTTTCCTCAAATCACTTAAGCATCTGATGTTCCTACAGTCCTTGGAAGTGAATACCTCAGAAGGGAGCCCCAAGGCAAACCGAGCCCATCTTAGGTACCTATAACCTGTGTCTTAGGGTCTGAATTTCCAAACAGTTGGGCTCCCACCTCTGTGTGTGTGTGTGTGTGTGTGTGTGTGTGTGTGTGTGTGTGTAGGTTGGTGGGAGGTGGCTGTTTGAGAGCCGATTGAGACTCAGAGATCCTCTGGAGGGACTAAAGTGAAGACCCTGGGGGCATCCACCCCTGAAAGGAGGCCAGAACTCCCCTTCTGCTGAGGCCAGTGTGCTCTTACGATTCTGCCCTGGTGCAGAGGTTTCCACTGTTAACACTGAGCACCGTAACCAGAGACAGACAAAGCTGAGAAGGGAACTGATCTGCTTTGTCATCGGCTGTGATAGAAAAACACATGGATCTTTTATCCAGTCTTGTCCAGCAAGCCTGTGTGATCAGCACTGACCTAGACAAGCTTTAGAAGACACGTCAAGGGAGGCACTGTCCCTGCCCTCCAGGAGCCAGCAGTCTCACTGAGGAGAGTGTCACACAAGTGCGTACGTCATTGAGCTGGTCTGTGCAGTACAGAGAGGCAGTGAGGGCCAGAGGAGATCAACAGGATTCGAGGGAGTTGGCAGATTCTTAAACCATGTCATGGATGATGATGGGGGTCAGGAGACCAAAGGTTTAGATGTATATGGGCATTTCTGCAGCAGAGAATCTTTACTAATAAAAAACGTTCTCTTTCAGGATTTGAACAGCCAAAGTTGTCTCCATTGGTGTAGTGATGATCAATTAAACTTTTTGTGTTTTTACAATAAACAGTGTTGGATGCTGGTTGGAGGTCTGCTGGAGGTTCTGGGGTTATTTTAGAAAATGGATTCTATTCCTTACAGAGTTGCCAGTTGGCTCTATAATTGAAGACCTTCTTAAAGTATTTTATCTACCTCTCTGCTCTGATTCTCTCCAAATTCTTTGTATTGCAGACATTTCTATGGGGTACAAAACTTTTCCCATGGCTATCTCTGAGCCTGCACACCCCATCGAATAGGACAGATCCTAACAGTCACCATCTACATTGGTAGAGGCCAAAGATAATGACCCAAGAGCTTAATAAATACATCTACCCTTAACGGTGGTGACGTAAAGGTAGATTAAAACAAAATAGGCTGCTGTGATCACTCCCAGCTCTGGACCAATGTTGCCTAAGTCTTCCTGCTGTCTTTGGGTCTTCCTTTGGTTTAGAATTCCAGACTGTGTGTTTGAGGCTCAAGAAGGTTAAGTGAGAGGCCTTCATCCATAGTCTTTCCGTGGGCTCTGAGCTCTTGTCTCTTCCGGCAGTATTCCCCACAAAGTCTACTCAAGCAAAGGGTCCTCAGCTGGTCCGCGCTCCTGCTTCTGGTCCAGCCAGTGGCTGGTGGGCCTATTAACTTCACGGTGGGATGCCCAGAAGGAGAGAAACAACCTTGACCACTCATTTCTGGTTGCAGAATTTTATCCCTTGCCATTGTCCTTCCTGCTCATCTTCCTTCTTATCCCACTGCCCCAGAGGGCTTTCGAAATTAAAAAGGACCTCCCCTGTTCAAAAAATCTGAAAAAGCTTATTCTGATTTCATCAACAGACCTACCAACCTGATCACAAGTTTGGTACACAGATAACAGGTGAACGTTAGCTGCTTACCTTTGCATGAATTCTTGGATTTGGCTAATAGCTCAAGAGAACCCCAGAAAAGGAGGTGTGCCTCTCACTCCCTCTATAGGAGCCTCTATAGGGGCTATACCTAGTAAGGACAAGTGAGTGGGATTGGGAATGTTCTAGGGTTGCTCACCCAACTCTGTCCTTGTACAGAGTTGGACAAGGGCTCTTCTTTTCAAATACAGTGACAGTTAATTTGTGACCATGGATTCGAATATCTCCCCTCCACAAAATCGTCCATTCTCTCCTCCATGGAATAACTTGTACACGTATTTCAGATTTCATACCTAAACGTAGGATACATAAATCTTACTACCAACTTTTCTGGCACGTCTGTTTTGGGGGTGTATGTACGCTGTTCCTTGGTGACAGTGTTTACACACATCACAGGGTTCTTACATTCACACTTACACTTTGGATTCCCATCTCTGAAAATGGGAAATTTTGTCTAGAAGTTTTGTGCAACTTCCACATTTTAGAACGCGTGGGACCCAGTGACTTAATGATCCAGACTCCTTTAAAGATATAGAATGACTCCCTGTTGTCAGAGGTGAAACAGCTCTTCCCAGACTTTGTGAGGTTTGTAAACCTGTTGTGGGAAGTGGCTTGTGTTCAGTTTGGTCTGTTGGGTCCAGCACGAACTATTCTTTGGAGACTTGACCTGTTCATATTCCTCCCAAGACACTCCTTATTGACTCCCGTCTGGACATTGCCAAGGATTTTGGTCTTGGGAGTTCTTCGCTAACAAATATGTTTGCAGTTAGGCTACCTGGACAGCAGGGTGCTTCTTGCAAGGTTCTCATTTCTAGTGCTTCTCCTGGAAGAAGGCCCAAATCTAAGTGCTGTAGTACAAAGCATGGTTTTCTCCTCTGCAAGGTCAGCGTCAGGATTGCTAATTCATTATTTTGAAATACTATTGGAGAGTCATTTTGTGGTATGTGGGGTTTTGTTGGTGGTGGTCTGGGAGTGCGAGAATGGTACTGAAGATTAGTGAGTGAGAAAGCTTCCTGCTTTTGGAACATTTATAGCCTCTCCTCTGAGGGGTTTCTGGTATAAAAAACCAGCCGAATGTGGTTTATAAGGATTTGTCTTGTATGTGTCGGGAGTAAGGTAACATTTTCTTCATCTCTAATTTATATGACTCTTAGGAGACCCTTTCCTGTGAGGTTTTATTAGAACATAATTACTCATGGCCAAAAAATTTGGATATACAATAGTCTTTTTTTTTTTTAAGATTTTATTTATTTATTTGACAGAGATCACAAGTAGGCAGAAAGGCAGGCAGAGAGAGAGAAGGGGGAAGCAGGCTCCCTGCCAAGCAGAGAGCCCAATGTGGGACTCGATCCCAGGACCCTGAGATCATGCCCTGAGCTGAAGGCAGCGGCTTAACCCACTGAGCCACCCAGGCACCCCGGATATACAATAGTCTTAACACAATCCTATTGGCATTGGTTTTCTTTCTTTCTTCAACAGATGTTTGCAAAAGAGTCATATTAAATACATCTAATTCTGCTGTCTCAGCCTAACGAAACTTTATCATGAAGATTACTTTAATTGGTGTCAGCTATAATCAAGAAAAGCACCCATTATGCTTTTGTTTTCTAGCACGTAGGGAAATTTTCCATCCTAACAGAATACTGAGAGGGGAATGGACTAAAGATTTTGAAAAATAAGTTCATCATTTTATTTTCCTCTTTTACATGTTCCTATTTTTATTTGATATTAAAGCTAGAAATAATCAGAATTCTGCAGAATCAAATGAGAAACAGGTGACCAAACAGTTTTGGGGTGACATTTTGTACCTACTATAGTCTGCAGGTCACCCACTCTGTCAGTCTTCATTGAAAAAAAATTTCTAGGAAATGCTAAAGACTTTGAGTAAGAAATCCCGAAGTCTAATAAACCACTATCAAACAAAATGCCTGGGGACAACTTTATATAGCTATTATAAAATGTGATTAATAAGGAAATGAGAATGGATGGGGAAATGGAGTTATCATCACTGCCCTCATAGAGCCTTTGTCTAGTGAAAGAAGACAGAAAATAGGTATCTTCCACACCAGGTCACATGATGAATGGTAGGGAGGAAAATAAAGCAGGGCGTGGGGGATAAGGAAGTGTAGGGTGAGGCAGTGATGTGGGCAATTTAAAATCTGTAGATGGAAAAGTTCTCATCAAGAAGGCAACATTTAAGCAAAGGCAGAACTGAGGGGGGCTAGATGTGGATCTGCGGATAACAGCAGTCCAGACAGGAAGCAGCAAGAGCAAAGGTTGGGGGGTAGGCACATATCTGACATGTTGAAGAAACAGCAAGAAAGCCAGAATGGACTGAAAAGAATGAGAGACCAGTAGTACGGTCTAGGGCTGTATCACAGAAGGCCTAATCACTGTTGTATGGCTTTTACTTAGAGTAAGGAGAGAAGCCATTGGAAAGTTAGATCAGAGAAGTGACATGACCTATATTCTAGTATAAAAAGGATTGTTCTGATGGTTATGTTGTTTATGGGTCAGGAGGTGGATGGTGAGAGGTAGTCAGAATCTGGGTACATTTTGAAAATTTGGTGCACAGGATTGCTAACAGGTGAAATACGGGATGTAAGAAAGAATAGTCAAGGATACTCAAAGCCTTCAACCTGAGCTGCTGGAAAGATGGAAGAGCCATTGCTGAGATAGAGAAGAGGACCAAAGGAGCAGATCTTGTGAGAGTGAGAGGGGAGCTCAGTTTGGGAAAGACTAACTTAGGAGATCATCTGAGTGGTGACATAGAGGATGCAATTGAATGTGTGAGTCGGGAGCACAAGGTGAGACCTGGGCTAGAGATACAAATGTGGGAGTTGTCTATACAGATGTGAGGTCAGAATGGAGGCAAGTGGTCAGAGGAGCTGGCTGGCTTTGTGCACCCTCTGGGAATGGGCAGCCTCAGTCCTACAAAAGTTAGCCATAGCCAGGAAGAGGTCAGAAACCTAGATGTGAATCCCAACTTGAGCTCTTGGCTGAGACCTCAGAACTAGTTTACTAGTGGACTGAGTCCTTCAGCCATGCCAGTGCCCAGGACGAAAAGTGACGAAGATGGAAAGGCCCCATTGTAGAGATGACCAGATCACTCTGCAGTGGTAAGTGGATCCTTGTAGGTATTTTGGAGTCAGGGGTACCTTTTGAAGATGGTCATGTGTCTTTGAGTGTCCAATAGCTAATGACCTTCATTGTCTCAGAGAAAACTTTAGTTTTGGCCTGTGAAGTCTGCTACACAAATCCCTTTCTTTTCTAGTGAATTCTAGAGACAGTAGCATTTTTGAGTGATTTTTTTTTCTTTTTTACCAAATAATGTGAAGCCCTAATTAGTTAACAAGTAAGCTATATTAGTTAACTATTGCTGTGTAACAGATTACCCCAAAACCCAATATCTTCACACAATATTTCCCTTGCAGTTTTCCAAGGGTCAGAAATTTGAGACAACCTCGCTGGGTAGTTCTGGCTTAAGGTCTCTTGCAAGATATTAATTAGAGCTGGAGAATCCATTTCCAAGGTAGCTCATTCACATGGCTGTCAAGCTGGTGCTGGCTGTTAGCCAGGAGGCCCAATTTCCCACCACTCAAGCCTCTCCCAGGGCTGCCTGAATGTCTTCATATCTGATGTGGCTACCTTCCCGCAGAGTGAGCAAGCCAAGAGAGGAAGGTGGGAACTACAGTGCCTTTTATGACCTTATCTCAGAACACCTTACCACACTCTATTGGTCACATAGACCTGTTTGGATTCAGTGTGGGAGGAGAGTACACAAGGATGTGACTACCAAGAGGCAAGGATCTATGGGAGCCAGCTGAGAAGCTGGCAGTCACCTTCCTTGAAAACAGAGAAGGTTTCTGTCTACTCAGTCCTTTGTATCTGCTCGAAGCACCACTTGAAACAATAGGAACTCAGTAACTACAGGCTGCCCAGGTCCCCCATAACATCTAGTCCAATCCTCATGTTTTTCAGGGCTTCACCAAATCATGGGAGTGTTTCACCAGTCATTTCTAGCTCAAGAAGTTATCTTGGGAGACAGTAAGCAAGTGTCAGTGCCAATACAAGAATCCCACCATTTGCCATGTTGGTATTTGCCATTTGTCCCCCTTTTTAGGTGCCCTGTCAGCTCACACCCCTACCAAATGCATAGTGTGTGCTGCCTGTCCCTGAGTTGTGCAGAGATGCACTACATTTAGAAGGTTTTATTACACGATGTGTCTAGGATTGAGTTTGTCATATAGAGAGAATTTGACCATTTAAGATCCCTTAGTATTCCTGCCTTTTAGTGCATTTATTTAAACAGTACTTCTTATATGTGTGCACTTACTTTCCAGCCATCTCTCACATAAGCTAATTACCTAAATATACTTGAGAGAAACCCTTTTATAGTAAATGTTATTAAACGGAAAACAAGGGTATAATAAAATGCAATTTAAGGGTAATTTACTAACAACTGGAGCCCTTAAACATTGACATACCATTGGGTAGTAATATTACCAGACTTGGTATTTAAACACAATCTTTGTCACTCTAAGAATCATTGGGACAGTTTCCTAATCCTCATGGTCTTTTATTATAGCTCCTTTAGGAATTTTTTTACTACTCTTATGTCACTTATAAATCATCCACTTTTACCCACTTAAAACATCTAGCAAATAATATCTTTGCTCCTTATCTAGAGAAAATATTCAGAGAAAGTAAATGGAGGTGAGTTTGCACCATTGAACCTTGCCATTCTTGGACCTCTGTAATCCAGAGTGTCTACTGAAGAAAGTGATATTGGGGTATATGGTAACAGAAACTACATCACAGAAGTGATTGACTAATTTAAACTTTCAAGATTCCTAAGTCTTCCCCCGTAAGGAGAATCCATTGAATACACATCTCAGTAAAAGCTCCTTGCTTTCTGGAAGACGGCACGGATGCCACAAAGAAGACCCAATGGACAGGTGGGCAGGACCTAGCATTTATGTCCCAAGTTCCCACCTGGAGGACCTGGCTCCCATTTCGAGGTGGAGATGCTTACTCTTATCAGTGTCCTGGAGATGTTCACCCTGAAGGACTGACTCAGTACTCATGATGAAGCAGGGAAGTAAACCCCACAATGCTGGCTTATTTGCTGTGAGGAGCCATCACCAGGGGACCAGATGTACTCAAAGTCTATATACTGAGAACAGGAAGGCAGCCTCCACAGGAAACCAAATCACAATCAGAAACCATTAAATCGCCCTGAAAAATCATCATCACAGAATCTAGAAATACCTTAAGTGTGTGTGATCAGTTCATTCTTTCCCTAAAGACACTGAGAGATTAGTCACTGTCCGAAAGTTGTTGACAAATGGATAATCAGGATGAAGGAGGCTGAGGTGAATGTTCAGTGGCACCAGTTGGCTTCATGAGTAGATCTCAGAATCTGAAGGAGTGAACTGCTCAAAGCCAAGTGGCTAACACTTCCACTTTTCTAGAGGAAAACTCTTGAAGAGATATATTGGGTTTTTTGGATCACATAACAAATAACCCAGAACTTAGCAGCTAAAACAACAGTTAACACGTTACCACATGCAGTTTCTATGGATCAGGAATATGAGTGTTTCTGGCTCAGGGTCTCCCAAATGTTGTCTGGAGTGTGGTCATCTGAAGGCTTAATGGTCTGGGAGTTCTGGTTCCCTCACAGGGCTAACAAGTCAGCATTGCCTGTTGGCAGGAAGACTCAGTCCCTCCTTCACTATCAAGACCTTCTCCCTACTGGGTGGTTTGAGTATTGTCACAGCATGGTGGCTGGCTTCTCCAGAGTGAGTAACCCAAGAGAGAGCAAGGTAAAAGCTTCAGAGCCTCTTTTATTTTTTAAATTTAATTTTAATTTTAATTAATTTATTTGAGAGAGAGAGAGAGAGCAAGTGTGAGCGGCAGGAGGAGCAGAGGGAGAGGGGCAAGCAGACCCCACGCTCGGCACAGAGCCCAACCCGGAGCTCAACCCCACGACCCTGTGATCATGACCTGAGCCGAAATCAGGAGTTGGACGCTTAAGCGACTGAGCCACCCACATGCCCCTTCAGTGCCTTTTATAACCTAATCCATGACCTCACACACCATCACTTCCGCCACCTTCAGTTTGTTAGAAGTGACTCCCTAAGTCTAGCTCTGCCCTGATTGGGAAAGGAATTAATGAGGCTCCATCTTTTAGAGGAATATCAAGGAAGTGGTGGACATATTTTAAAACCACAGTAAGTGTCACTCTGTAACTACTCTTCTTCCTGCATATCCATGCACTCTATTCAGATATTCATATTATTATATTTGTAAATATCATACACATCTTCACTTCTTATATATAGTTAATGTATTATGTATCTTATGTATTATAGAATCACATTTTACCTATATTCTAAACATTAATGTATCTAATTTATGGCCAAACTCTTCTAGCATGATAATCATTATGTATCTTTATGCTAATTTGCATACCCCCATTCTGCCACCTCCCCTGCCAGGGGGACTGGAGGCAAATGGCTTGACCTCTCTGTGCCTCTCTGTCCTCATGAGTAAAATAAGTCTGCAACAGGACCTACCTCATCAGTTCCTTGGGAGGATTAAATGAGTAATGACATGCAATGACATGTGCACAAGAGTGCACATAAACCCCATTCAACACCCTTAGCTGTGAGCGTTGCAGCTGTAGCTGCTGCAGGAAAAGTTCGATCCAGTAGTACACCTCAGAAGACCGCCCTCAGGGGGCAGCCTCACGTCCAGGTTCCCAATGGTAGTAAACAAAAGTCATGGTTGTCTTCCTGGCCACACCCCAGTTCCACACTACTCAAGCCCTGTCCCATTTCAGGCGTGGAAGGGACCAGGGCCAGGGCCCTTGTTTTCCTCTCCCCTTTGCTGCTAATCCCTGGCAGAGAGTGCTTACATGGAGATAACGTGGTTTGTTTGCACTCCGAGTCCTATTTATGTTCTGGTTTTGTTCCTCTTTTTTTTTTCCCCCAGGCTGACCTTTTGCAGAAGGGTAGAATCCCCAAACAGGAAAGTAACCTTGCAGAAAGCCAGGGTGTTCCTCAACCCCATGAATTTGTATTAAAACTGGTTCCTGAATTTTCTTTCTACACGTACATTTTCCAGGTGTATGCCAGCCACATCTGCTCATTGGGCTGGCATCAGACACAGCTGTATCTTCCTCTCGGGGCCTTTTGCTTCTTGCCAATAACTCTTTAGTTCTGTGGGCTTAATCAACAGATTTCATCTTTGTCCGAAGCATATTAATAATTAAAAACATGCCGGGTGTTTCCTGAAAATGTGTCGATGGGAAGCTGGAACAGTGCTTCCTCTGTCTCCCAAAGCTGCTTTAAAAGGGAGGCCATACTAATGGAATGCACCAGGGTTGTCTTTTGTCAGGTGGCAGTTAGCTAAATATAGAGTTAGGGAGCCGGGAGGGACCTGCTGAGGTCATGGGTGCCCTCCTGCCATCCTCTTTCCCCATCTGAATGTCTCTAGCTCTGTGGCTGGGCAGCCACACATGGCTTCTGAGCGCTTCAGCTGTGGCTAGTCCCAGTTAGAGATGTGAGGTCAGCGGTAATATACACCCTGGACGGCGACGACTTGATGCAAAGAAAAGAATGTCTAATATTTCATCGATGATTTATATTGATTACAAATTGAGATAATGTTTCGATATATTGGATTAAAGAAAATATATCATTAAAATTAATTTCATCTCCCTCTTTTCACTTTTCTTTTAATGCTAGAAAATTTCAAATACTGTGTGTGGCTCACATTACATTCTACCCAACAGTGCTTCCCTAGACCATCTATCTCTATTCTTCAGGTCCCCAGGACAGATATGATAAAGGCTTCCTTGGCAACTCCTCTGGGTCTTTTGTCACTCTGACACTTCATTTCTTCTACACATCCAGTCTTAATCTCTGCTGCTTCCATTTGAAGACTTGGACTTCAAATTGCTGAGTCTTCGTCTTCTTATGAAATCCCCACATGGAGCATCTCTTCCTGTTGTTCAGTTATAAGCCTTATTTTCTTTCACCCTTTGACTTTCTTTCTTTCTTCCTTTCTTTCTTTCTTTCTTTCTTTCTTTCTTTCTTTTCACCCTTTGACTTCCTACCTCTTCCAACTCTGATATTTTTTAATGACCTTCCCCGGGTCGTCTTTAGACTCTATAATTATTCTTAAACCTCGGTATCTGAACCCATCCCACATGCGTCTAATGTGGGACCCGATCAATGTAGAGATGAGTAGAAGGCATTACTTCCGCCAAGGAGTACTTGACCTGTCACTTTGATACATTACCATGCAAGGAGGGACAGATGCTGCTGGTAACAGTCTTAAATGATGGGACAGTTGAGGCTCCTACAGGCAAAGTAACATACTGAGGTCCCATGGCAAATTAAGTGGCAAACCTGGGATCCATGCCCAGGGTTGCCTGATTCCAGATCCCACATTTTTGCATTATATATCATGCCTTCCTTGCCTGGCAATTTTCTTTGGATATACCCTTGGTCTTGAAGGGCTTACGGTACTTGGCTGATGCATTTATAGCTTCTGGTCAACAATGACTCTTGAGTGTGTCCTGATATGTTTGTGCCTCACTAGAATCGTGAAGCCCTTCTGCTAAATTCCAGAGACCCCTTTTTGACTCTGTAGATACTGCGTGAAAGCCAGGAGGACTGCCCTGCCCTAGCCTATGTAGGGTAATCAGTAGGCCAGAGACAATGTCTTCAGGTGTCAGGAGTGACTTTTCAGGAAGGGAGCTTGCTTTCTAGTGGCTCCAGGCTCTGAAGATAACTACCAGTTTCCAGAACAAGCTACTTCTCAAAGGCTAGTCAAAGTCAAAGTACATTGTTTATCCATGTTTACCTAAAGGCAACAAGTTGTGTTTTGGGTAGAAGGGGACAGGAAGGGATCCTTGAGAGTGTGTCGCAAATGGATCTTCTCATGAAGGAGCCTTGAAGACATGACGCTAAATGAAGTCACCAGTCACAAAAGGCCAAACACTGTAGGTTCCCACTGATATGAGGTAACTAGAGTAGTCAAATAAATAGAGACAGAAAATGCAACAGTGGTTGCCGGGAGCTGGGGCGGGGTGGCGGGGGAGAAATAGGGACTTGTTATTCAAGGGTTACTGAGTTTCAGTTTGAAAAGATGAAGAAGATTCGGAAATGGATGGCGGGGATGGCTGCACAACATTGAGAATGTCCTTATTGCCACACAACAGTACACTTAAAAACGGTGAAAATGGTAAATATTATATTATACATACTTTACCATAATAAAGATAACTAAACAGGTCATCTATATGTAAAGAAAAATAGCTTTGCTTCTCATGTGTAATCAGAGGTGCCACCTGAGCTAAGTCTAGCTTTGAGATCTAGCTTTGAGGTCACAGTGGTTTTCTGAGGCAGCTTCTCATGAGAAAGGTGTAGTCTTACTTCACTGAGATGAGGGGAGTCCTTTCTTTTCCTGACAGATTTCTCTATCTAGGAAGTTTTACCACCTTCACACAAATGCCTTGGCTAGGGTGTAAACCACTTTTCCACAGATGTCTTCAGAAGGGAAAGCAGCCTGACCCCCCGCAAGGATCCAATGAACCTCTGACAAGACAACACTTCTTTCTCTGTGGAGATTTTCTTAATCCTTATCCCCTATCTGAAGGCGTAGCTAGGCTTTTCTAAGAACACCGCTCTGTAAATTCTATTTGATTGTACCGAAGTAGCTGTAGGCTCTTTGGAGATGTGAGTGGGAATTAGATTGGGCACCCCAACGTCTAAGAACATTTGTTCTGTGTTTCTTTTATGTCACTGCCTCCTGACAACCTGGAATTAGTTATCCAATCCAATGCATGGGCTGTTTTTTAAAAAACTTAGCCAGGATACATAGAAGGAGACTCTAGCCCATAGGAATTCTCTTGACAGTGTGGTGTTTCATGCCGTGGTGGGTGGATTTGCTTATTTGCCCTGTATATTTTCCCTTCCAGGAATCATTAACCAATGGCAACAGGAATCCAAGGATAAAGTGATTTCCCTCCTGTTAACTCATCTGCCTTTGCTGAAGCCAGGAAACCTTGATGCAAAAGTAGAGTATATGAAACTGTTACCCAAAATCCTGGCGCACTCTATTGAACACAACCAGCACATTGAGGAGAGCAGGCAACTGCTGTCCTATGCTTTGATACATCCGGCCACTTCGCTGGAAGACCGCAGCGCGTTAGCCATGTGGCTGAATCACTTGGAGGACCGCACATCGACCAGCTTTGGCGGCCAGAGCCGAAGCCGCTCGGACTCTGTGGATTATGGGCAGACACACTACTATCACCAAAGACAGAACTCCGATGACCAACTGAACGGGTGGCAGAACTCTCGGGATTCTGGGATTTGCATCAGTGCCTCCAACTGGCAGGACAAAAGCCTGGGGTGTGAGAACGGCCACGTGCCCCTCTACTCCTCCTCATCTGTCCCCACCACAATCAATACAATTGGAACCAGCACAAGTACAAGTAAGTTCCCTGGAAGCCCTCTAGAGCAGTCTGGTGTGGTGACTTGCTGTGTGTGGCGCGTCTCGCTGAGAATGTCTGCTCCGAGCCCCCTGTAACCCTGGGAGAGAGGGGCTCACTGGAATTGGCTGTGGGAAAGGGATCTTTGGATCCCGTCTTCGTTGCTCCTTTCATTCCGGAAAGATAAAAATGCTGGGGGTGGGAGGGGGTGGGTAAAAGTGATCAATGGTCCAAATATGGGTTACAAACAGACTAAAAAATAAATAAGAGAGAGAATAAATGGTAAAAGAAGGAAACTTCCTGTTTCCACAAGTAGAAATGCCTTTTACCCACATGCCTTTCGCCCTGGGGTTTTTGGATTTGCCAAGACACTGAGTTACGTGTGATTCTCTAAACCTGATTCTAACCCCTGGTTAACCAGACACCCTCATGGGATTTGTGCATTTTCTTTCTTTCATTTTTTTTTTTCCTTTTTCTTTCTTTCTTCCTTTTTTTTTTTTTTTTTAAATATATTTCACCCTGGAATGTTCCCTCCCTTGCATTTTCTGGTTTTTGTCCCCCTTGTTGGGGCCACTTTTTCCCCTGACTGGGGAAACAGGTCTGCTAACTGAGAATGCTGCTCTGTGCTGTGGCCTGGTGTGACTGCTGTGGCCTTTTCTCGCTCAGTCTAACTTAGGAGAGGTGGGTCGGGGACAGCTCTGTGGAAGGGGAGAGCAGAGAACAGCTTTCTGCTCCTTTGACCACTAACGCAAAGTACCCTGGGCACAGCCAGGACTAGGGCCAGGAGTCCTCTCTGCGGTTCCCCACTTAGGCTAAGCAAAGTGACAAACAGTGGCAACCTGGGACAGGGGCACCCGTCATTAAACGGAAATCCTTGATGCTAGTTGCTTCTGTCTGTGAATACAGTGTCAGCACTGAGATAACTTTCTCGGGGAAAAGCTTTTGTCACATCTTCCGTGCCTGTCAACATGCAGGACCCCCAATTAAAAGATCTAAGAGTAGTAAGAATTAACAGTGACGGCTTCTTGGCCTCAACCTCCACTCGGATCTCTCAGCTAATGGGCCCTTTGAAAGGGCTTTCTCAAATACATAGGAGCGTCGAATTAGAACTACATTAATTGAAATAACCAAGGAAATACTTAAGATACTGCGTTCATAAAGGTACAACATGAAATTTTTAATTCTCCTTTTTTTATTTTTACACCAAGATTTCAATAACTCATACATTTGGGGAATTAAGGGACTATTGCTCATTACTTGATAATGCAAGAGAGTCTGGGGGCGGTCTCTTTCGCAGACTAGTAATCCAGGGAACGTTTTCACTAGCTGCTGTGTGACAGAGAGCAGTGGCTGGGACTATTAAGGCAGACACATGAAGGCTGAATGACAGAGCTTTTTGGCCCAAGTTTCCTGGGTCAGGGACAGAATCTAGTAATTGTTACAGAACTCTTTGATAGCTGGGAGAGAGGCGAGCTCCAAGCTGCCTGCCTTCTCAAAACTGAATTTTATGTCATTAATCTTAGGTCATCCTATTTCTGTCTCTCCTGATTTGCACACTCAGGGCTATAAGTCTTGACAAGATTAGTACATTTGGGGTGGTTAGCAGATTGTCGTCAGTGGGTACTTTCATTTTTCACCATCGCCGCCCGGCCCCACAGAGGAGAGGAAATGCAGAGAGGACTGTCATGGCCTCCCAGATCTTTGGGTCCCTGTATAGTACTTGAGTAGAAAGAGACTTCAAGGTTTGACAAGATAACTAGATTACATATCTCAGGAAGAAGGAAGGGGCTGGAACCCTGTTTCAGAACCTTGGCAAAGAAAGCTGAGATCTATCTTCCAGAAACTTTCATGCAAACCCTTGGGCCGTGTCAACACTTGTATCTCAGTATCTCTTTAACAAAACAGTACTACTGTTTTAGTCTTCTGCATTGTCTATGGTGGTTAAATGGTGTTTGTCAAAGCTACAAATTTTGGGGTCATTCATTCATTTGTGCCTCTATCACATATATCCTGAGCACCTGGGAGGCGGTTTGACGAAGTGGAAAAAACAAGGACTTTGATGGGAGGCAGTTTGACGAAGTGGAAAAAACAAGGACTTTGATGTCAAAGCCCGACCAAGTGCAAATCTCAGATCTACAACTGGGCCAAGTTACTTAACCTCTCTGAGCAGGGTCTTCACTTGTAAAATGAGAACATTCCTGATATCTATCGTGGAGAGCGGTGGTGAAGGCACTTGAGATTCTGATGTGGATGGCCAGCCCCGGCCAGAGCTGGCAATGGCGTCTGCTAAGCGAATAAATGAGAGAGAGTAGGAAGGACACGGAGGAGCAAAGCGCTAACCCTGAACCACAGAATCTGTAACCGCATTTGCATCTCTGATCGTTACCTGATGAAAGCACCTTTCCCTGAGCCTGGGCCTTGCAGAGTAGAGTAGGGGTCCTCGACGATGCCATAACCTTTGGCCGTTTCACTACAATAGAAAATGGGTTGGGCTGAAGGCTGCTGGACCTCTCCTGCTGCACTGACGAGCTACATGTCTTCCTCCTTTCAAAACGGGAAAGATATTCACACACTACAACAGGATTATAAATCACAGTAAGAGAACAGAGATCAATTGGTGCTTCACATTTTCAGATTACCAACCACATTTATGACAGTTAATGAAAAGAAACTAACTAGAAGACAACTTCCTTACATAGTTTTTGGTTTTTAATCTTGGCTTATCTCATGAACGTTTTATCCTTTAGTCCTTACGCTCCAGCAAAGTGCCTTAGAATCCATGACCACCTCCCTATGTGGATCCTGAATCCTCCATTCATTGCAAACACTACCCCTGTCCTGGATGCCCAGCACTATGTTCGAGGCCATGGGAAATATAAGGAAGCTTGAGGAAAGTGATTCCCTTTCAGAGAACCAATATATAAGTGGAGAGAGAAGATGTATCTCTCAGTCTCACAATTAAAAGTGAAATCTCTCCCTCTAGCCAGACTACTGTGCAAAAGTTTTACATAATAACCCATGTGTTACATAAAAGTGCAGTTAAAAAAATAACCCCAGTAGCTGCCATCGGACAATATAGGGTTTTATCAGCGGAACAGGGGGTCTGTACTGCAAGGGCTGTGAAAGCGTAAAATGGAAAGATCCTTGTGGACCAGAGGGTCAGGAAAGCCTTTGCAGGTAACAGGTAATCCAAGTAAGCTGGGATGGAGATGGCAGGGGTCGGGAAATGCACTGACAACAAAGGTGTGGAGGTTGTAGTACACGGTCAGGGTTGGAAGACAGTGAGGAAGAAGGAGGGGTTCATGGAAGGAAAAGAGTAGTGAGAAAAGGCAATAAAAGTAGACTGGGATAGGGAATTGGAGAGCCAGGTAATCCAAGTAAGCTGGTAGAGCTCTAAGGAGTCCAAGCATCCCACAATGGACATGGCAGTGATATGAGCAATGCTGTAGGGGGACTGGTCTGCTGGGGGCAAACCAGATGAGTGAAAAGTGCTGAGTTTCCAAACCTTAGTTGTGCAGTAGTAAAAGTATCCTGAGGATAGGAATAGGCATGGAGCAGAAGAAGTGGGTCCTAGAATTGTTCCTAGGTGTAATTATGAGAATTAGGATTCAGTACTGACTGGGATATACATTATTGATTCATTTATTTGTTCATTCATTCACTTAGAATATGTTTATCGAGCACCTGCTATATGCCTGCCCTGTTTTAGGCGCTCAAGGGTGCATCAGTGGACAAGACAAAGATACTTTCCCTTGTGGAGTTTGCAGTCTAGAATATATAAATTATAATATATAAGGAAGTTATATAGTGTGTTAGAGATTGGTGAGTGACACAGAAATTAAAAAAAAAAAAGTAGGGTCAGGAGATCAGGCATAAGTGGTGAAGTGGTTTTAGTATTAAGTAGGATGGTAAGAATAGACGTCGTCAAGAAGGTAACGTGTGAACAAAGACTTGAAGGAGGTAAGGGGGTTAGCCAAGTGGAATAGTCCAGCCAGAGAAAAGGCTTAAGCAAAGATTCTAAGATCTTTTCCCAGCTTGTTGGGGAAAAGAAAGAAAGCCAGTGACTAAAAGGGAATGAGTGAGTGAGGTAGAGAGTGGTGGGGGTTACAGAAGTATCAGGGAAGGACAGATCCTACAGGGCACTGCAGGCCATAGCAAGGACTTTGACTTTTGGTCTCAGGAAGCCAAGAAGCCATTGGCGGGTTTCTGGCAGACGAGTGACGTGGTCTGGCTTACATTTTAAAGGGATCATTTTGGCTGCTGTGTTAAGAATAGGCTGTACCAGGGCAAGGATGGAAACACAAAGACCAGTTCAGAGGCTATTGCAGTAATCCAGGCAAGACACTGCTGACTCTGACCAGGATGGCTGAGGTAGAAGAGAGAAGAATGGTCAGAGTCTGACTGTATTTTCAAAGTACAGCCAATGGGATTTCCTGATGAAAGAGATGAAGTATATGAGGGAAAGAATTCAAGAATGACTCCAGAGTTTTTGCTTATGTAGCTAGAAGGATGGAGAAAGTTTCTATTAAGTTTGAAAACAAGATTGGGAGTTGTGTCGCAGGTGATGCATCTAGGAGCCCATGAGATGATCAGATATGTCTCATAGGCATTTAGATGTATGAGTATGCAGTTTGGGAGGGGGACTGATCCGAGATAGACATCTGGGATTTACCAGCACAGAAGTAGTATTTAAAGCTCTGAAATCAAATGAAATTCCCAAAGCAAAGATGTAGGTAGAGGAGAGGACCAAGGACTGAGCCTGGGTACTTCAACATGAAGACTGAAGAAGAGGAGGATAAAGTAAACAGAAACACAGAGAAACCATTGAAGTCAGGAAAAACTCAAGTGTGTGGGCATCTTGCAAAATGAATGAAGAATGTGTTTCAAGGGGGGAAAGTGATCAGAAAAAATTCTGCTAATACATCCAAGAAAAGGAGGACCAAGAATTAACCATTGGATTTATCAAAAAGGAATATTAGAGATAAATTGAGAGTACTTCACACATGGTAGGCATTTAAGGGATCAAGAAAGTTGAGTTAGTGATGCCAAAGAGAAAAAACAAGGTAGGGAGAGAAACCAGCTACAAGCTCAATTTTGGAGTGTGTTGAATTAGAGAAGGTGCTAGAACATTGAGATGGAGAAAAATATTTAGAGGGCATTTAAAATGCACATGATGGTGCCATGGGAAGTTTTGTAAGGAAGGGATTAGCATGAGGCTAAGAGTAGGGGGTGAAAACTAAACCCTGTATGAGGGAATTAACCTGTTTTCATCCATTTAAGCAGAATCAAGAGTTACTTTCATCGGTTGCAGGCATTAAATCAAGTGAGATCACATAAGACCTTTGAGCCAGACCTTCCATGAGAAAGCAAAGAATGGGTTGGGACAGTTGAGAAGTCAATTAAACATTTTGGATAGCATCAAGGTGTTTCCAAAGAGCGGTACTGTACTTTTCAGTACCTCACTCTCCTTAAGGCTATTCACGGGTCTGACCACTAAAAGCAAGAACAAGCAGATTCTTCTTCATGAGCCCATGGGACCAGAAAGAACCAAGGCATTGGCTGTCGCAAACCATACACAAGCCTTAGTCAACTTTGTTTTGGCCATTATAAGCAATTCCAGTTGTAAAGTGCGTAGAACCTGGCTTAGCATCTCTACGTCTGCTTCCTGTCTGCAGTCTGCTATAGAAAAAAGTAAACCATTCAGGAAAAGAACATTCAGGAAAAAGACCTCCTGGTTTTCTGAAGAGCCCATAGAATTCCCTTGTGTGGAGGTCAGTGCCACCTCTTTTATGACAGACTGCCTTTCCTTTTTTTCTTTACTTTTTTTTTTTTTTTTCAGACTGCGTTTCTAACCATTTTCTACTCTTTGCTGGTGGACGTGGACCTAGAAAAAAACTATGTACTATGGTTATGAATGAAAGAAACATATTTCTATTCAAATTGTTGTAATACTTGATTTTTCTTCACATTCTTTACATTTGGGTTTGAAAACATGCTGCCCTTTGCTCAGCCTAGTATGAGGCAAGAACTCAGAAACTTTGGGTAATAGAAATTCTTCAAAAATGTTCCATTTAAACTGCCCACTTCTATAATCTTATGGTACACTTTGGAACCTTAGTATTTCTTTTCTTAGTCTCAGTTGATTTTTCTTGTAATAAAAACAATACCTTAAAAAATATTGGCACCAGAGATCATGAAAAGTAAATTAATAGTGATAGCACACTGCTGTGTATTGTTTGATATGTGCTGGGTACCATTCAAAACCCTTTCCACAAATATTAACTCATTTAATCCTCATACCTCCATGATGGGGGTATCACTGTTATCCCCACTTGACAGAGGAGGAAAACTGAGGCACAGAGAGGCGAAGTCACTTGACCAGTGTCACAGACCAACCAAGTTTAGATAAACCGGGGTTTGAACCCAGATGGCCAGGCTCCAGAGTCTGGTTCTGAATCCTCTGCCCTTCAGCATTTTCTTACAAGACCAGCAGCCATTCCAAGCTCATTCCAGTCAGTCTCCTTGAGGAAACATGACTGTCTCTCCTAATCCTACTCCCAGAGATCGACTCAGTTACTAGCTAGTAGACCCTTGTTTGACTCTTACTCTGAATTTGCCACCGCATGGTTCTCAGTGAACAGATCTAAGATCCTGCCAAATTGTACCCCCCTCCCCAGTACTTTGCACTGACCCTGATGTTTCAATGTCAGCCCTTAGCATTCTGTGTCACAGTTCTTGGCTGACATGTTTACCTTCCCTTGGGGAGGCAGACTCCTTGGGGACAAGGGATATGTCTTCTCGATCCCTCTTTCCCAGCACCTAGAACACTTGCGTGGCTCAAAAAGTCACAGAAACTGTGGAGTTGGTCATTTCCTGGCACACGTTCAGCTCCCATCTTCTCATGGTAGCACGTCTCTGTTAGATTCTGGCTGTCTCATGCTCGGGCCAGGTGTGGCCTCCCAGTCCTCCTCTGTAGACCCCTCAAGGCAGCCACTATAATTCAATAAGAGATGGCATGTGAGCTGAAGCCTGTCTGCCGCCCTGCCGTAAGTGTTTGCTGAACAGTAGGAACTTAATAAATTCCTGGGCTCACCAGGCAGATGTTCTTGAAGTTAATGAATTTCCAAAATAAACGAGAAAACATCCTTGGGAATTCACTAAATATCTGGTGATAATATTGATCATTTTGCCTTCTGTCATAATCCTCAAAGTGACATTTGTCGTTACTCTTGCTTTTTTTTTTTTGCATGACTTATTTTGCCAACTAGGTCTCAAGACTAGCAGACGTTTAATAACATACTGTGATCGAGATTGTGGAGGTGGTTATATGAATTTATTCATGTGAAAAAAAATGCCATAGGGTTGTACGCAAATTTATAAGCACCCCCTCCCCAGATATGTGTACAAAACTCCTGAGACCCAAAGTCATGTCCATAATTTCGTTAATTGTATTGCGTAAATGTTGATTTCCTGGGTTTGGTTTTTTTTTTTTTTTTTTAAGATTTTATTTATTTTTTTTGACAGAGAGAAATCACAAGTAGGCAGAGAGGCAAGCAGAGAGAGAGAGAGGAGGAAGCAGGCTCCCCGCAGAGCAGAGAGCCCGATGCGGGGCTCGATCCCAGGACCCTGAGATCATGACCCGAGCTGAAGGCAGAGGCTTAACCCACTGAGCCACCCAGGCGCCCCTGTTTGTTTTTTTTTTAAGATTTTATTTATTTATTTGACAGAGATCACAAGTAGGCAGAGAGGCAGGCAGAGAGGGGAAGGGAAGCAGGCTCCCTGCTGAGCAGAGTGCCTGATGTGGGGCTTGATCTCAGGATTGTTAAATCTATAGTTACTTCAAAATTAAAAGTGAAAAGAAAAAAAAAAACTACCGAGGCATCCAGTACCTGGATATTTCTTGGGCTTTTGACCTTGTGACCTGGCCTTCCAGAACCGTGGAGAGTCCATTCATTTATGGGAAGGAGAATGGCTAGGCCCCATGGAGCCAACACCTGGAAAAAAACCACTCCAGCAGGCAAGGGGAAAAGTGAGGGTGACATGAGTCTCAGGGAAAGTGGCTCCTTTGGGAACCCCTGATCCGCCACTGGAGAAAACCCCTCCCGAGCCCATGGATTGACCCCTTCAGCCAGGGCCAACTCCTTCAGAGACATATGTTTGGTTCAAGAAATCCTCTGCCCTTCAGCATTTTCTTACAAGACCAGCAGCCATTTCAAGCTCATTCCAGTCAGTCTGCAAAAAACCATCAGAACTCAGGTATTCAAGGGAAGGTACCTACAACTGTAGGTAGCCTGACAGCAAGTGAGGTCTTGGGAGTGGCCTCTTGGAAACTGAAAAGAAAGGGCAAGGCCTGCAGACCCCAGTTCTTCTTTGCAGGCTGCAGGTCTTCTCCGTCCCAAGCCACTGGTGCCGTATAAATAAATCTTCATGGAATTATTTTGTCTTTTACCAACATACTTACTGGTTGGAAAATTTCTTCCTCCCCCAAATCTAGCCAACCTGGCATGTAACTGAAAAATTCCATTATTTCCTTAACCCCTCCTTTGCTCTTCAAAGAGGTAACTCTAGTTGCTTTGCTTCCTTTGAGAAGCATTTATAACAGCTGGCATGATATATTTTTAGCCTCAGCTTCCTTCCCCTTCAGGGGAAACTTTTTTTTTTAAGCATGGTGCTGGCCTTCTGGATAGTACGGTGTGAAGGTGGCTCAGCAAGATCTCAGACGACCTGATATTGCCACTACCTAAGGCTTCCCTTCCAAGTATCCAGAGGTCTTACAGGACTGTGCTTTTCCTCACCATGCTTCATGTTCATTTTCTGGGGCAACAGTCAGAAATACACTACAATAAGCAAGAAGTCTGCTGATTTATTGTGAGTCAGTAGAGATCCTACTGCTAGGGAAAAGTCAAAGACCTCCGTGGGCTCCATGCACCTTGGGTCGGGAGGCTGTGCCATCCGTCCCCTATCCGGGAGGATTTTTCTTCGACCCTAATTCCAGGGAGGGTTATTAAATACTAGATGAGCTATGTTCTAATTCTCTACTGTAATGCAAAAATAGGATGGGTTCTGGCTGGGATTCATGGCTTGGATTGGACTAGCCTGGAAGAAGGGAGGGAGGAGGAAGAAATGAACGTGGTTTCTTTAAGACTTTTTTGAGCCCAGTAGTCTATTTTTTTTTTAAGATTTTATTTATTTATTTGACAGAGAGATCACAAGTAGGCAGAAAGGCAGGCAGAGAGAGAGAGAGAGGGAAGCAGGCTCCCTGCTGAGCAGAGAGCCCAGCACAGGGCTCGATCCCAGGACCCTGAGATCATGACCTGAGCTGAAGGCAGAGGCTTAACCCACTGAGCCACCCAGGCGTCCCTGAGCCCTGTAGTCTTATGATTTCTATTATTTCACAAGATTTAGGGTCATAGTATAACAGAGGCTGCTCCACAAAAAGAAAGACAGATAGGCAGAGAGAAAGAAAGAAAGAAAGAAAGAAAGAAAGAAAGAAAGAAAAGAAAAGAAAAGAAAGAAAAAAGAGGAAAGGAAAGGAAGAAATTCGACAAGAAAACTTTTTATCTTGTACTTATTTTTCTCTTTTTTCACTTTTAAGACTTCCAGGGACAAATTCAGTTTACGTTGAAGAAAGATGTATCGTGATTGTAACTTAAATATATACATTATTGTGTGTGTGTGTGTGTGTGTGTGTGTGTATTTGACATCTTTAATATCAGGCAAATTAAACCCTTGAATTTCATGGTTTCAAGTGAGGTTGAATCTTAATGGCAGTGCTTACTGTCAATTCGGGGTATATTTTCTAGCTCCCCAATACTGTACATACTGTTCCTGCCACCCCCATTCTCAACATTCTATTGGGTAAAGTACGGTGTCCAAGTATAGGAAATCTGTGGATAGGTATCTGGTATCTGGTATAGGAAATCTCAGGTATAAGCCAATTAAGTGAAGGATATGGAGATGGGGAAGCAAGGAAGGCAGGGAGTTCCAAAATCTGGAAAATGCTATATAGGATTTTCTAACATACCCTGGAGGAATCATTCTTTGCCAAAAGTCTGGCCCATTTCCATAGACGAATTCCATGGCTAGAATTAGAGGAACCAATGAGAGCACAGGGTTTGCTGTACAGATTTGTTTCACAGCCAGCCTTGCTAAGATGCATCCTTTCAGAAAAGCCCAGCAAATCCATATGGAGCTAAAAGATTCATAACAGATTATTTTATACTTCGGTCTTCTCCACTGCACAGGAAAATGTTGCTGTGCAAAGGGAATTACAAGGCTATGTGGCACATTAGATATTCAAGTTTGGGGTATAGATGACAGGGCACTGTCCATGAAGATCAAGAACATGGCTTCAAAGTCAGATGCTGTGGTTTTCATCCCGTGAGTAGGTGTGTGGTGATGGACAAGTTACTTGGCCTCCAAAGCTCCTTTCTTTGCCTGTGAAATGGAACTGAATTTCAGTAGGAGACCTCTTAAATGATTTTAGCAGGATTAGTAGTTGATGTGTTAATTGTAATAGGTGTTTAAAGCAGGGAATCATAAAGGAATAAAATCGTAAATATTAACTTAAAGCCTGAATACATACCTTCTGATGCTGCTTCTGTGTAGAGTGATGGACCTTTCCTTAAGGATAGCGCTCTTGACTGTGGCTGCTCTGTCTTTCCTGCATAATTCACACCCTGGGTGCGTGATTGTCTGTGATCTCTTCAAAATGGAGCAAGAATTTGTGAAGACATTAACCAAAAAAACCAATCAGAGAACAGAATCTTTCTAGACTTTTTGTCTTTTTATCATTCAGCTTATAGTTTTCTCACTGAATTCAATGGATTTTTAAGCAAAACAATGACTATTTCTAAAGCGTGTAACACAGTTTTTGTGCAATTAACTTTTCTATAATTCCTTTGTCATCATCTGTTACACTTTTCTCAGTGACATATTTACAGTAAGTACAAGTGGCATAAACAGTTTTGGGGACAAAATTAATGGACCCTTGGTGCCCCTCCAGGTTTGCTGGTGGGAGCAGAAGTGCACAATTAAATGTCTGTTGAAGAGTTGGTGCACCATGAGCATCAGGAAGTAGTCTGAGGGAAAGGAGGGTACTGGTTGGTCTAGCAAGTTGGTTAAATGAAGATGAATTGAGAGCTACTTAGAGTTGTTGTGAGGATTTATTTCTTTAAAATATAATTTTTTTCATTTTATTTATTTATTTGACAGAGAGAGAAACAGTGAGAGAGGGAACAGAAGTAGGGGAGCAGCAGAGGGAGAGGGAGAAGCAGGCTTCCTGCCAACCAGGGAACCCGATGTGGGGCTCAATCCCAGGACCCTGGGATCATGACCTGAGCCAAAGGCAGACACTTAACGACTAAGCCACCCAAGTGCCCCTGTTGTGAGGATTTAATGAGAAATGTGTGTAGAGCACTTGCCAGTAGAGATGCTCAACAAATAATAGCCCTCATTATTATTATTATTTCTGTACTCATTGCTAATGCTGATATGGTAAGGATGGCCTCTTCCACCACGCCAGGCTCTGCCAGAAATGGGGGTGGACTAGGCTCCCTGGGGCAGCCCTATGACAAAGCTCTTCTTCTATGCTAAATTGAAATCAAGATACTTTGACTTAGCTCTATAAAGAGCTGGCCCTCCACACGTCAGTGTACCCATAAGGATCGTTCCAGTGATTTATCTTAATGCCTTAAAATGGACTAGAAAAAAACATGAGTAGAGTAAGGTAAACAATTGTTGTTGCTTCTTTGGGATAGATTGCTAACAGGAATAATTTTTTTTAATTAGTGATAAGTATAAGGATATTACTCAAATTTATAAAAATGATCCTTGATGGGGGAGGTGCCTGGGTGACTCAGTCAGTTAAGCGTCTGCCTTGGGCTCAGGTCATGATGATCCCGGTGTCCTGGGATCCAGCCCCACATCAGGCTCCCTGTCAGTGGGGAGTCTGCTTCTCCCTCTGCCTTCTGCCTCTCCCCCTGCTTGTGCTCTCCCTCTTAAATAAGTAAATAAAATCTTAAAAAAATAAAATGATACTTAAGGAACAGAATTGGATTTACGAGAGACAAAGGAAGCTATGCATATAGATACAGGCCAGGGAAGTGCTGCCGGTCCCAAGAGTTTAAAATATTTGGAAGGAAAAGAGTGTGGCATAGTGAAAAGAGCAGTAGGTTGGGAAAGTCACCCCACTTCTAATTCAGGGTGTGTGATCCTGCAATCTTGGGGACTCCCACATCTCCATGAAGGCATGAGGTTGGATGACCGTAAGGACCCTTGTTAGTATTTGGATCCTACACTTCTAAGGTAGGAGCTGATGCTGTTAGGTTGTGGTGAGTGGGGGTGGTGGTGGGTGCTGGGCTGGGCTGGTGTTAGAGCAGTGGCACCTGCCAAAGCCAGGGGGAGGCTCCCCAGATGTACTTGGCATTAACTGCACTCTCAGTGAGAACCTGGTAAGATTTCAGTTCCCGTCGTTGTTAAAAGAATGTGACCACCAGTAACTGCTCGCTGGAACTGAAAAGTCTGGTGGACAGGGACTGCAGGGGAAACACTTTTTGAAGTGAGTACCGTGATAGTGGCACATACCACTTACTAAAAATAAAAAAGATATAAAATGGAAACAATATGAAGATGTTCCCGAAGAAAGAGAGAAAAAAAAAGATCTAAAAGAAAAGGCAGGGTGATCTAGCCTGGAGTCATAAGGCTAAATAAGGAGCGATTTGATCAATGAGAAGGATATCAAAGCACGTTAATAGGAAGGGCGTTACCATGAGTTCCTTGGTCTCTGCTGTATAGAAAGAAAAGAAAATTGGGAACAATGATAGGTAAAGATCTTGGTGGTGATGAGACTCCAGAGCATGTTACAATGACAAATGTGGGTTTGCTGTCCTGTCAGGAGTTAAGACACATCAGAGGATCAACAGGTCCTGTTGCCCAGTGCCCGCATCACAGACGACCTGAGAGCCACTCTTTTTTTGTGATTGTGGCATCATCTCGAGGAGATTCTTTTGGGAGAAAAGTGGACTGCTTGAAGGTTCTTTGTTTTCAGAGATCTGGTACACATTCGGCATGCTACTGGTTATTCCTGTGCCATTAAGTCAAATATTTCCACAGAGGAAGTGGAGACATGCAGCTTTGGGGCTCTGTGGCAAAAGCTACTACCCATTTTGGATTAAAACACACACACACACACACACACACACACACACACCCCAACAACAACTTTTGCAATACCCAAGTCAAAATAAATTTAGACATGTATCCCTCAGTGCCAGTTTCCTGAGGAGCAGTCTCTGAGTGGCGTCAGTGGAGGGCGACAGCACCCAACACTATCTCACGCAGCCCGGAAGTTGCGCTTCCCAGCGGAAGAGGGATATAGTGGTGGCAAAGAAGACGACACTGAGCACCCTCTCCTAATCTATCATTAGTGCCAAAGTGAAGCCTAAGGAGAGAACGTATAATATAGACAAGTCTCATTTACATGCTGGGTACATTATTTAAAAATTGCCTGAAATGACCTTTATTGGAATCAAATCATTTTTCCTTTGACCAGAACTTTCATTTGGGGTACACATTATCTTGGTTTCTAATTGATCTTCATTGGCAGGAACTCAGTTCCTGAGATTTTCTATCAAAGTTAATAATTTGTGAAGTATCTTAGGATAACAAATATTCAAAAGTTTTCATTGGGTGATTTTTTTTTTTTTTTGGTAATGTGTATTAATAGTTCTCTTTGCTACTAAGGTGGAATTCTTTAGGTGGCTTTTTTTGGTTTGGGTTTGCTGTCTCTAACAAGTCCCATTTATATGGCATTGGACAGGCAAGGTAGGCGGTGCTCTAAATCACACCTCAGGCCGCATTTCTAACTGTGGAGAGTGCGTCTCTCCCCCCCACCCCCCCACAGAGAGAGCTTGCTGAGGAGAGATATTGAGGGCGGGGCGGGGTGGGGGGGTGGGGGGGAGTGCTTGGCTAGAATAACGCCTGGGTCTGGATCCACTGCGTGCAGTGTGAGACCATTTAAGACTGCAGCATGTTTGGGAAGTTGGAAGAGTTGGGGAATAGTCATTAGGCCTCAGGGAGCTAGGTTGTGAGGAAGGGAATTATTCACATATGTTCATCATTATCTAAGAAATTATTCTGTGCCTGTGATATTGTTATTAACTGCTGGTTTTAGCAGGATAATTTAAATATCCCAACTGAATGTTCTATTTAAGTATTATTCTAAAAGCCAGAGCTCACTGCAAGTGTAATAATGGCATCTTTGGGTAAAAATGACCACATGTGTACATTTGTTTACTTTTGGCAACGTAGCTCCAAATCCCAAAGCTCTGTGAGCTCAACTTCAAAGTCGGAGTTTTTGGTTCCCCAAAGTGTCTCTACTTGAGGTGTGAGCTGGGAATGTGATTGAGGCCAGCCAGTCCCTAAGGCTGGATCTGAGCTGCAGATCCTCGATTCAAGGTAAGTCTCTGTGCATAGCTCACTGTCGTTAAGGAATAAGAATTGTCAGTACTCGGAGAGGGTAGATGTCTTGCGAGCAAATGATGTGTTGCTTGAAGGCTTTCTTTTCAATCTATGAGATTTGCAAAAAAAAAGAATGGAAAACTTTGTATGGTCACAGTTCTTTCCCTAATTTTCTGTGGGTGATCTCTCTCTCTCTAGCTAGAGACAGCTGCATAATTTTTATTTGCTTTTAGAGTTATTCTCTTGCTCCTCTTCCCCAGCCACTCAATCTGTATGCAGTTCCGAGAGCAGGCTAATTATGGGGTACTAGAGAAGCAGTTGTTCAGAGAAAAGCTCTTTAAGCGTTCAACCAGGAGGGCTTGATGCCGAGGTCACACTCATGACCCTCTCCTCATTCACGTCCACACGTCTGCATGGGAGCAGCCTTCCATCCTTTGTGCAGTTGCAAGAACAAACTTTTTAGAAAGGTCAACACCAGAAATAAATGCTTTTTCTGACAGGATGGAGCGAGCAGAGGATTTCTTGTTTACTTCTTGGGTCTTCACTCCAGAAACACAGCCACGGATTGGCCAAGAGAAAAGACAAGGGCCTTTCCTTAACCAAGGCTTTGTCATTTTGGCTGTCCCTGCAATGGTTTGGGAGCAAGACGCTTTACACACTCAGGGGTCAAACTCTCAAACTGATGTGACTCCAAGCAAAAGGGCTGCTAAAATTCCTTGACCCAGCAGATTGCTTTTGCTTGCAGGTCAATGTTTTCAACTCCACTTTATTATTGATTAAGTAATGGTCTGCTTCCAGAGATCCTCCTACCCTGTGAGACCACTCTGCCACCCTAAATGGTATGGACTGAGAGAAACAAAGCACTGGGGAAAAAAAATGTTCATTAGGAACCCTGACTTCAAGGGGAGGGGAAAGGATCCTGACTTTGGGAAAGAAGAATGCAAAGGAACACCTTTCCCTCTGCCTTTCCCTCATTTAGATCAGTTTAGACCTAGGCCCTCGGAATCATCCAGATTGGCAAAGATTTGAATGGGCCCTTGGAACCTGGAACTCTAAGAAAAACCATCTTGATACCCGGATTTCTCTTCAGCCTAACGAATCTCTAGAATCCCAAAGCCAAGCCTACCCAATTGGAACTTTGGTGGAATTTCTAACTCAAATCAGTTCATGATGATTGTGAGGAATCTCTAGGAGTTCTATCTCTAGGCCTGTCACACAGTGGCATTGGTGGGAGCCTTCCTTTGGTGCTGGAGAAATTTGTTTCTAGGATTGAAGGGAGAGTTGGGGCAAATGACCCAGCACTTCCCAACATTCCCTCCTTTGTCATACTCTGGTGAATTCGGGAATTCGTGCTGGTGGCACAGATCTGGCAGGGTCATTAGTGTGCTAGGTTATAGAAAGATAACAGAGTCCAGAAAGATCTCAGGCAATATCAGTTGTGGTTCAGAACACATGCTTTGGAGGCAGACCGACCTGCGTTTCAGTCCCAGTTCCACTGATTACTAGCTGTGTGACTTTGGAGAAATGCCTTAACCTCTCTTGGCCTTGATTTCCTCATATTATAAAGTGGGGACTAATCGCTACCCATGAGTGATTATGAAAGTCTTCTGGGTGTTTCCCCTTGAAGATATCCCGTGTGGAGTCTCCTATCCTTCTATTTCAGTCCTGGTCTAAAAACTTGTTCTTCATTTAAAAAAAAAAAATTTTTTAATTGTTAAGTAGGCTCCATGCCCACTGTGCACCTTGACCTCACAATCCTGAGACTCAGAGTCACATGCTGTACCAACTGAGCCATCAGGTACCCCTAAAACTTGTTCTCCTTTAATTATAGAAAAGTTTATCAAATTTTAAAAATATTTTCCTCTCATTCATTCTATGTTCTCTTTTCTAGGAACTCCTTTTAATTACATAATAACCTTTCTCTAATGATTCTATTAACTCCTTAATTTTTCCTGTCCTATTTCCAATCTTTTTGTTCTGCTTGCTAGATGATTTCTAAGACTTTAATCCTCCAAACCTATTATACAATTTTTAATCTCTGCTATCACATTTTGCTGTTGACAGAGTTTCTTGTTCTGTGAGTGTTCCTTTTTGTATTGCATTCTGTTCTTGTTTCATGGGTACAAAATCTTTGCTAATAGCTGTGAAGACATGACAATTGAGTTTTGGAGTCTTTTTCTGCTCCCAACCTTGTGCTTCCTTGGAGTTTCTTTTTCGGTTTGTTTTGGACCCTGTCTCTCAAGTGAGAGTCCTTTCTTTTAATGGGAAGGTGCTAGAACCTTATATGTGTGAATTTTACCACAGAGAGATCAGATAAGGATATGGACTGGCTGCTTCTGTTGGAGGCTCACACAAAACACCAGCCATAATTCCTTTCTCATGGACCAGTCCGTTTCCCCTAGAGGAATCTTTGTCTCCTCCTGGAAGATTCAGGCCTGACTGCAAGAATTCTAGGAGCTGTTATGAGAAAGGTGCCAAGATAGTCACTTGATTTTATGGGGTGTGGGAATCTTTATGTGAGAATCTAGGGGTCTCCTTGTGCTTTCGATATACTTTCTACCAAACCTCCTATTTTGGCCCCTCCCTGTACCCCTGCCTTGAAAGATACCTGGTCTCTGAGTTCGGAACTTCTTGGGATTCCTGTGGCAGGAATGGTCATGCTTCTCCTTCCTGTGGACATACATGTCATCTTTCTTTGGTCTGCTGAGTCAGTTATCCCATGTCCTTCTGTTTCCAGTTTCCAAAATATCATTGACTTCTGGTGATACCCACGTCGTCTTCTGTCATCTCGCCTGAACTCTTTTCCTTATGGGTTTTTGCATTTGCTGTCATTTTAGTGAGCTTCCAGAAAGAACAGAGGAACAACTGCATAAATTGGAAATCTGTTTTAATTTGTTTACTTGTTTGTGATCTGTCTCTTCCACTTGAATATAAATCCCAAGAAGTCAGGGGTCTGGTCTTGTTCCCTGCAGTATTCTTATTGTCCAAACCCTGCCCAGCATATCACAGATGTTGAATAAATACTTATTGAATGAGTGCATGCATGAATGAAATACTTGTGATACAGATCTCTTTGTACAATGTCTATATCCCACTAAAAAATAATACCTTACCTATAACTATTTCTGTCTTTGAGGATTAGGCAGTGAAATAAAACTTTATGATACTCATAGCCATTGATACTAAATGGGGATAAACCTGCTGCTTTTTTCTTTCAAGTTTTTTATTTATTTTTTAAGTAGTCTCTACACCCAAAGTGGGGCTTGAACTCACGACCCCATGATCTAGAGTCACATGCTTTTCCAACTGACAGCAAGGCACCCCGAATCTTCTTCTTTTACATTAAGATCTTTAATGGGGAGTACCTGAAATATCTTTACCTCCCCTAGAACTTCCTTTTCAAGTGTGAACTTTTCCTAATGATGATCTTCTCACCATCAATCTGGATAACTGATAGGGTGTTGCCTGTTTCCATTAAAGCAAGGGCTGGATTTGGATGCTAAGAGACTGTTGGAAGGTCCCATGGCCAAGTAGAAGGATTCCTGGAACTCAAGCTCGGTGCCTCTCATTTACGATGTGAACTCTACGAAGAGAGTTTCCACCCTCTTATCTGGGAACTAGACTGCAGAGAAGAGAAATACTGATTAAATGATCTCTGAAGTTTTTTTCCAGCACCGAAAATGACAGATTCTGCAGTTCTGCTAATTATAAAGTGTCAGTAAATAATAAATAACTATCTCTAAGGCCCATGTCAGACAATAGTGACAACCCAGTGAAAATGTCAAGTCTTTTCAAATGACAAATCAGTTGATTTTAGATAATTAGGTATATAAATGATGGCTTCTAGGTCTGTCTACATATAGACATCCTAGCTGCAAACCTCTCCATAAATGTATTGTCTAATTAAAACCATGGAATTAAGGAAATAAAACCCAAACTGATGAGCAGAATTAATCATAATAGAGAAAGAAATCTTCCACAGGTAAAGACTTTGACTAAAGAAGGTGTTGCCTTTTCCAATCTATAAACAATACTTGATTTCACGTCAGTGGTGGCTCTCTCTCTGAGCAATGAGATAAAAAATGAGAGGGTTCTGTGGCACATCTGGATTGGTGATGGCTAAACAGTGTAGACAGCAAATAGGAGAAGGACAGGTGCACAGAATGCCCAGATCCTGAAAATGCCAACATCTGTGAAGATGCAACAGCCTTCATTCTGGAAAAACTCTGATGGCATATGATCATTTTTCAGAGGTCCTCGCTGTGTGTGGGTTACACTGTTCACACTGTTATACAAACCTATAGTCCTCAACAGTTGGGTTCTGCAATGTATTACTCTGGTGTTAAATGAGGGCTTATCTGTTTTAGATCACAGATCTTTTATTCTATTCCTCTTTATCAATATCACTGATATGAAGACTAATAACTGTCGATATAATATGAATGACAAAGACCAAAAACATCAAGGCTCTCATCTTAGCTTCAGTATCAATTTTGTTGAGTGGCCTTGGACAGTTGCTGTATCTCTTTAAGCCTCTGATTCTTTAACTGATAAAAGGCGGGGAGGGGGGGCAGTGAGGGGAGAGAAGGATGTGGAATAGATGATTCCTAAATCCTATTTATCAACTCCCTCTCTGCTTTAAAGTTCTGGAATTCCAAGATAATTAGGGAGTAAATAAATGAGGGAAGCAAATTGTAGTATTATACCTTCCAGTCTTCTGAAAATATTTTTGGAGGAAGGGCCCAAGAAATGTAGCACCATCATTAAAATTCCATCAGGACCAACTCTACTGGGCACCCAAACAACAGCAACATCTACTTTTCAATAAAATGTTGGTGTTGCTCTCGACCAGTTCTCCTGAGGTCTTGCCTCAGGAATGAAAAGCTCACCCCCTCGGACACCCCCTTTGGCCTTCCTTCATTGCATGGGGAATCATTTTTGAAGCATAGCTTTTTGTTCAGGGAAACATTATGTGGTTATCTTACTTCTCTGAAGGGGGAAAAAAAAAAGCCATGTTGTTTCTTTTAAGTCTGGGGCTCTTCCAGCATTTACTTTAAAATGAAAAGATCCTGGTTTGGCTTTTTTATGGAGATGATTGCCTGACTCTGCCCTCAACTACCCACACAAGACCCAAACCATAAGCTTTGTGAGTCATTTGGGGAAAGCCCAAATGGAAAAGAGATGCTTTCCATGTGGTTGAGCAGGTGATTTCTAATTCAGTCATAGGGAATCTTCATGCATCTCAGATTCACGGATTTTAAATGATTGTACGGAATAGCCAACTTACAGCCAAGGAAACAACATGCACGTTTACTGCAGAAGCCAGAGAGAAGAGCTTTGACTTTCACAAATATCCCGCTACTGTCATTCCAAAATAGAGGGCCAGGCCTATTACCACCTCCTGGAAAATGCTCATTAGTCCTTGAGATACTGTGATGAATTCATTGAAATTGAAATCACCTAAAATTTTTACTTTTTCAGCACTTCTTCACCTTGTGCAAGGTGTTATTTAGAATATTAGCACTACCTTACAGCTCCTCACTGCAATGTGCTTCTCACCATAGCGGGCGGTGGCTTAATACACAGTAGAAGATACCGATGGCTTCTGGCTCCCCTGTCTTCTGTTATACTCTCCTGGGCATCTGGGGCCCTGGTGACTATTTCAGTGTTCTATGCATAGAGACACTAAGTGTTTGCTGAATGAGGAGATTAGCTGAACCATCTCTTCCCAGGAAGGGAAATTTAAAAGAAATTCAAACAATTTTTTTTTTTATTTCAAAAGCAGTTTTTCACCTATCATCTTAGTGGGTCTTTCTTGATCGTCCTTCCTAGTGCCCAGCATATGCTCTGACCACAGGGCACATGCTCAGCAAATGGATGGATGGATGGATGGATGGGGACAAAGCAGGGAGCATGTGATCCCACAGCAACGCTGGGAAGTCGGAAGAAGAGGTATTACCATTGTTAGAACTGTGTTCCACAGGAGATTCTGAGAGCCTGAGGAGCCAATGGACTTGCTCAAGATTTTGGATATTGAGTGTTCAGGGTCAGGGCTGAAAGCCTAAGTCTGCGAGTTCTTTCTGCTACAAGAAGCAGTGTAGTGTTGGTCACAAGAAGGCAGTCTTGCAAGTCAGAGGAACTTGGTCTTGAACCCTGGCTCTTGCCCCTTCCTAGCTATCTGATCTTTGACGAGTCCCTTACCCTCTGCAACTCAGCTTGCTGTCTGTGAAATTTGTGTTGGGCAGGGTGGAGGGAGGAGCAATGCTAGAACCTACATCAGAAGGCATTAAATGAGTACTAAATGAAACAATGTCTACCTGTAGCTGACACTTAGTGGCGTTGGCAAATTGTAGCTGGTGACGTGCTCACTGCCATTTGGTCTCTTCTTCAGGGAATGAAAGACCAGGAAAGGTGGTTCTTAGGGATGGGTCTTTTAGATTGCATTTGGGGAAATGACAGTACAGTATCCCCACCCTTGGGGCAGGTAAGAGAGAAGCAGAGCCAGGAGATACGGCAGTCATTCATCCGGTCACCCTTTTGTGAGATCCTAAAATGTGCGGGGGAAAATGAGAGCATTGGGATGAGCCAGGAGTGGGGAGGATGATAAAATTTAGTGCCTTCCCTTCTCCAGAGCCTTGCCTGTGGTGAGCAGTTGGCAGATCCTTCACCCTGACACCCTTGGCTGGCTGTGCTATTGGTATTACAAGGCAGACTTTTAAAAAATATGCAGAAATACATAATGTGGGGAAAATACCTTGTCCAGATGAGAATGGCACTGCATCAACATGCTAATACCATTGCAGAAGGTTGGCTCAGAGAGGGGCTGAAAGAGCATCCACTGGGCTGTAATGGCTTTTTCAATGTTGTGCCCTCAGCTTTTAGAGCATGCAACATGGTAGGCACTCAACGTGTATCTTGTTTTGCATATGAAGAACTCAGTGTTACCCAGCCACATAATAGGTTCATAGCTTGAATTTCTAAATATACTGGCTGTACTTAGCATTTTCAATAAGACTTTGGGCAATCAGTGTTGCTTACCAACATCAGGACAAAGAAAGAGAGGGTCTCATGAGGAGTTCTGGGCACTGAAATCTAATGATAAACAAGGTGAGCCACATGCCCTGGCCCTCCAGAAAATAGAAATGAAACATGAACACTAAAATGTGTGAGGGGAGGAGCACCTGGGTGGCTCAGTCAGTTAGGTGTCTGACTCTTGATTTCAGCTCAACTTATGATCTCAGGGTCATGAGATCAAGCTCTGCATTGGGCTCCCCTCTCAGTGGTGAGGGGCGGGTATGGGGGCGTCTGCTTGGGAATATCTCTCTCTGCCCCTCCCCTAGCTTGTGCGTTCTCTCACTCGCTCACTCCCTCTCTCTCAAAAATAAATATATCTTAAAAAAATAAAACATATGAGAGGAAAGGAAAGCCCAAGTTGAGTCAGAATCAAAGGAAGAGAATTCTGATTAGGGCAGAGAAAATTTTGTCAGTGTAAGGATTCTGAAAGAGCAAGGAAGATACTCCTTTTGATATGACAGACCATGATGGAAATTTATCTCTTGTAAATCTGTGAAACACTATCAATAATCAGAGATATTTTTCATATTGTCCATAATATGCTGAAAATGATCCATGAATGTCATTAGACTGGCTAACACTTTGAGTTGATTTTTCCATTAGCACTGTTGGTTTCCATTTGAGGTTTTCTTACTCTGACAACTAATAACTAGTATTTCTGTAGCACTTTACATTTTGCAAACCCTTTTTTTTTTCAAAACCCTTTTATGTACATTAAATGGCCTTTTTCCAACAATCCCACACTGTATCCTTTGATATCTAATATTGGGGAAAACGGAAGCAAAGAAAGGTCATATGACTTATTACACAAACCCCCAATTTTTCTCTCTCTAGCAGGCTGCTTTTTGTGTGGTTGATGCCTATCCCAACATCAAGAACAGGTGTCAAGCTAGCAGGTCAGAGCTAGGTAAATAGGCAGTGTATCTTAACCTTAAATATGCACACAAATCCCCTGGCATCTTAAATCAGATCGTGGTTCTCTGTAGGTGTGAGGTAAGGCAAGAGAGTCCAGCCTTTCTGCGAGGAAAAAAAAAAAAAAAGGAAAGAGCTCCCAGGTGGTGTCAGTGCTGCTGGTCCATAGATCTAGAACACAGTTTTTGCTGTTTGTAAATCAGTTCTGCTTTCACCAGCAGACATTTCCAGACTTAGAGAGTTCAGAGAGGGCCTCCCGCTGACCCCTGATCCTCTCTTCTTACTCAGCAAGAGCAAAATGGCCACAGCAAGAAGCAGGCACTCTTGTTCAGGAGTAAAAACATGTGTCTAAGGAGTCTTCAGAAATTTCTCCTCAGGTATCCTTCAGGTTGGAATTCTGGAAGCAAAATATTATTTATTTTACTTGGAGGGCAGGGCGAGAGTGATAAAATCCTGAGCTGAAGAGCCCAAACAGAATTCTACATGTGAATCCAAAGCAAACAAGACTTGTTTGGTAGGAAAAGCAAAGATTTGTATGTTGTCCTTTAAAAGCCACTTGAAAAAGGAAACAAGATATCCATTGTTTGTGGGCATCTTATTAAGACGAGGCAGAAATGGCATCCAACCTGGGGAAGTTTGCAATGTCCAGAATGGCGGACCCAGCTTGGGGGTACCCTCAGGCCAAAAGATAGCCTAAGATAGTAGTTCTCAGCCTGGCTAGCCATTACAGGTCCTCAGATGCATTAAAAAGTACGAATGCTCCAACCTACTACAAGGATTGTCTCTTTCTTTGGTCTGGAATGGGACCCAGGCATCAGGGTTTTTTTTAAAGCCTCCAGCAGGGTTGACTGTGTAGCCAAGGTGAAGAACCACTAGCCTAAGGCAAAAAAAATGTGACAAATGTGATAAACATGTCCCAGGATGGGAGGTGGAGTTTGTATTCAGCATTTGGATGAAGAGTTGGTATCAACATATGCACACAGTGAGTTCTTAGTATTTGCAGTAGTTACATTCTATAAAACCACTGTGAACACTCAATTAGCAAATCCTGAACCATTGCTTCTAGGGGAGATAGAGGGTGACATTCCTGCAAGCTTCACATTTTCATCCGTCGATCAGTACATAACTTTGTTTCATATGTGTTTAAAGACATCTTGTGTCTTATGTATTGTTGATGCATTAACCTTGAACTCAAGGCCAGCAGCACTATAACTCATGCTTCAGTGAAGCTTATCTAGCACATGTATTCTCTCTGTAAGGCACATCACAGCCTTCCTGCACTTAGGAACACCAGGGAGCACCTCAGTTCTGCCACACTTGGGGCCATCAGAAATAGAAAAATCACCAAAGAAAAACACCAGAGTGAGAAAACCATGACCCTACACAGGCCTGGAGAAGGCCACTTGCTTACAGGATGAAAGCCAACACAGGAAGGCAGAGCCTCAGTTGGGAGTCTATGCATGAGGGACTCCCGATTTGTTGCCTCTCTGAGCACATCCACAAATGACCATGAAAATGAGACAAGTGTTGATTTGGGGGCCTATAAATAAAGCTTAGCAAATCAGTGAATTCACAAATATGGAATCTGTGAATATGGAGGATCCACGGCAGATAAGACACAGAATAGGAGAACAGACAACACGTCATACAGTTTGTGGGACAGGCGAGGGAGACCCCACAAACGTTATACAGTATGTGGGACAGTCGGCGAGGAGCAAAGGGAGGGGACCTAAGGATCTGAGCTGGCTGCCTGGGTTCTGCCGAGCCCTCCTGATTGTCCTATGGCCCCTTTCTCTCTGCCGCCGGGATCCAAAGTCTCCATATAGCCCTTCCCATCTCATCTCCAGTAAGAAATGAATGCTGTTCGATTCCTGTCCTTAAACTAGAACAGTCCCGGGGGCTGAATTATGCCAGCAACCTCGTGCCTGCTGTGTCTCTGGAAGTCTTTTATTGTAGGACTGATTTATAATACCCAAGTAGATGAGTTGAGAGCAATTACGTAAATGCTATTTCTCTGGGGCAGAGAAGAACAGTACGGTTTAAGTGAAAAATGCAGTGTCAAGTCAAAAATTCAAATCAGTATGTGTAATTACAGGCCACAGTAAATCAATTTTACAAACACAGTACCAATATCACCACGTTCCAACACCCACCAGAGCTGGCTGTGACAGTTGGGAATCTGAGGAGATACCAAAGGTGAAGCAAAGCGGGAATTGGGATGTGTGAAGCCTCGATAGCTTGTCTTGAATCACATGGTGAATTCAATCAAACATAATTAAGAAGCCAGGAGAGCCTAAACCATCCAATTTCTCTTAATTAACAACAACAAAAAAATCATCTAATTAGCCATGTAAGCTCAAATTGTGGGGTTTTTGAATGGTCATTTATGTGTATTATTACATTTGACATTTAGATTGAATACTTTAATGAAAACAAAACCAGTTCCCTAATCAGTAAATTGCCCCGCGAGTCACAATGCTGAGAAACTCCAGTTCTCATTCTTCTATCAAGTAACTAAGTTAAGAATTAGTCAGGACCACATAATACATCCTAATTATTTATCACCCTTCTCCTAGCACTAGAAAGAGAAGAAAAAAGATTTCTGCTTGATCAAGGCAAAGTTCAGAGTTTCATGCCCAGAGAAATCCTGGCACGGGTAGTGCATTTGGCTGGGGCTGAGCTGAGGCCCCGAAGGCAGGACTTAGGCATCTAATGATTCCAGTCCTTGCCTAATGAGAGCCATGACATTTACAAGCCATACTGTCCTCTTATCTGGGAGCCTTGAAGTTCCAGCAGCAGACTTTGCCTTCGTAGACAGGGTTTTTAAAATAGCCTTTGTGAGCCCCTTTCAAGGGATTGACCTGCTTCTCCTCTGGAGAAGCCTTGTTAGCGGTGTCAGGTTGTAGAAGTCATTGACTATTTGTTCAGCGACTCTGCTGTGGCCTTGGGAGCACTGATGCTCTGAGAGGGTCTGAGTTGCTCAATCATGAAATTCCGGCTGTTTGCAGTTCCATATCAGGATTGCTTTTCTGGTACCCATGCTCAGTGAGCAGCCCCGAGGTCATTAAACACAGGATGGACATTGCATTTTGTAAAGCTAAGAAGGACCTCCTGGGTAGGCATGTGAGCAGTTACAATTTGACAGCTGTCTTTTAAGAAAGGGTCGGGAGAGATGTTTTTTCATCGAACATCTAGTTTTCTGAGTGTCTGCACTTTCTTCCTGAAACACAATGACTGGGGCATTTTTATGGATACGTTGGAAAATGAAAAAGGACATGCCCTCTTAAATCTACTCCTGGCCACTGGCTTGACTCAATTATTTACTCTACTTGGTGTCGTCAACAAAATGATTCCAATTCTGCGTCTCTGTCTAAATTCTTTTCTGGATTTCATCTCTTCAAGTCTCTATGTGGGTAGAAATTCCATGGACAAGCCTCAGGGTTGAACGCATGTAGGTATAAATATAGAGGGGAAAAGAAACAAAATGCAGAAAGTAGAAGTTAACCCAACATACAGAAACTTCAGAAGTGGCTGGGTTGATCCCACCGTCCCTTGAATTGACTTCAACATCTGATTCCGTGGTGTCAGATTACTTCCATAGTTGATGTCATTGGTTTGGATGGAATGGAATGAGAGGATTTGGGCAGTTTCCTTTTAGGACTACTTGATTTGAAGTTAAGCTTGTGAGTGAGACTCAACCAATTTCTGTAAAATGTCTATATTGGCTTCTTGTCTAGCTTATTTCGTAAATAATGACAATACAAAGTCAAATAGCCGTTATCTAAAATAGATTTTCTACTGGATGACACCCAGTTTTGCCATTATAGAAACTGACAAAAGAGGACAAATGAAATGTACCAGAGATTAATGCAGCAATAAAAGTCTGCCAGAAACATTCTAATTTACTTCTTAAAAGCCCAAATGTTTAAGTGATAACGTGAAGGCAGAAACATACATCTTTCCTCTGCCCAAAGGCTGAGCCGTCCGGAGAGTAATAAGAGCTGACATCAGGGACAAGGACTCGCATTATTGAAAAAGCCTCTCCAGGTGCTTTTCCCTTCATCAGAATGCTTTTGTTTCAATGTTGTATGAAAATGAGATTTAATAGGGAAAAAGAGATTTGGCGCTGTGTATTTGTCAACCTCATCGCAATGTTCTTTGCGGCTTTCTCTTCTTTCAGAGTCTCCATTCGTTTTGTTTTGTTGCTTAGGCAAGCGTACATTTTCTCTTTCCGGAGAGCATGTGGCTTCCCCTTTGGGCTCGTCGGGAACACCCCATCCACCGACCACGTCTTTGCTTTGTAGCCTGTTCTCTCCTTTTCCCCCAGAATGAGGTGGAGTCTGAAGCTGTTTTTGGGGAATCATCTTCTGGTGTCCAGATGTTGTAAGCACTGGTTTTCCAAACCTTTGAACAAGAAGCAGAGAGCAAGCATGCAGAGTTGAGGCATGAAACCTTCTAGATGGGCTTTCGATTTGTTCCCTGAAGCAATGATGGCAGAGCATGTTAATTTTAACCTGAGTAATTAATAACCCCTTCCCCCTCCTTTTACACCAATCTGTACTTGGCTGTAAATGTGAGTGATGTTATTTTGTCTTTTTTTGCATGATGTCACTGATCAAACACTCTGGTTTTGTTTTTGTTTGGTTTGGTTTTTTAATGTATTCTTGCAGTACTATTAATCTTTTCTTCCCCAAAGATTCCCACTACAGGGCCTCGGGTTACGGGTTGTGGCCCTACAAAACCAACTAAAGAAGAGGATTCCAGGCTCTGGTATCATTTCACCACTGAGCCTCGAAAATGCTGGCTTTTTTTTTTTTTTTTTCCTTAAGCAAATGCCTGGAATCATTCAAACAAGTGGTGTTAACAGAACTCTACTCTTTGAAAACGGAAAGCCTTTAGTAGCAGTTCCTTAGATGCCCTGAAAGCACTGTCGAGAAATTCTTGGATGGCACCTGAAAAATGCCTGAGAAGCAGGCCTTAAATCTAAAGAAATAATCGGAATCGCTCCCCCAGTAACTTTGAAACAATAATTGAAGCTATTTTGTAGCTGGCAGTGGGTTGAGTTTTTTCTCCTTTAAACTAGACTAGTATCAAACCATCTCCTATAGCAAAATGTAAGAATTATATGATTGCTATATACAGCAAGTTGCTGTATACAGCAAATGTTCTGTGGATACTCTGAATTTCTTTGTGGAGTAGATCTAGTAAACAATGTTACCGTTACACCATTAGCAGCTCACACTTAGAATATTCCTAGGCTTTGTCATGGTGTGTTGACATGCCCAGCGTGTATCCTGAGAGTAGGGAATAGCCTAGGATCTTTTAATTTAGGAAAGAAATTTGAAGTTAATATTTTAAAATCATATGCTGATGTTTGGTTTCCTCGTTACTTCTTCAAATCACTAAATTAGAATGAGTTATTTTTGTCAACTTCACTCGCAATTTTGTCAAGTTTTGTCACGTGAGCATCTAGAATTTGGAAGTTTTGAGGAAGTACATGTTTTCCTGTGAGAAGGGCAGCTTGTTGAATTAGAAATTGAGAGACTGCCTGAGGAGTAAAAAAGATTAAAATTTCCAATCCCGTCTGAACTCATAGGGATGTGACAAGACAGAACTCAAGTTTGGGTTGAGAAGACAAGCTGTTTGGTTTGAGGAAAGAGGGCACGATTAGGAATATGGGAACACTTACTGCCCTTATTCAAAAAGAAGTCAGCTTCTAGATTATAAACTCTAGAATGAAATGTTAAGACTGTAAGGAGGTGGAAACACATGGTGGTAGCAACGCAGAGTGCTGGTGGACGGGACTGGAGGGACTATCTTAAGGATGAGAGACGTGCTGGGGACTTTGAGCACAACAGTGCCCAAGGCTGCCTTTACTGCCCGTGAAAACCTCAGTCAGCAAAGCAGAGAACAGCAGTCGCCTCTACCATTTGTTGAATTTGGGGCTCTGTTGTTAACATAAAGAAATAGGGGTCCCCAGAAAGCAAGAATTGTACCCTGAATCTGCTGATAGAAAAAAGGGACCAAAAGAGCTATGAATTCAGCAACATGTAAATTAATTTGTCTTTTATTAATGTTCATACTCTGCCTATATATAAAGATTATTTGCAACACAGTATTTCATCCATGAGCAAAGTGTGGTGCACACAGGGATTTCCAGGGAATTTCAGTCCCCAGGGGCCCAGAGCTCATGACTTAGGAATTCTTGAATTACCTTTCAGGGGGCTTCCAGCTCTGAAACGTTATGAATCTAGGCTCCTAACAATAATTTTTAAAGCAGAAATTGCATTCAATGCATAAGCTTCTGGAGGACAGGGAAGTATGCAATGTATCTTTGAAAGATGTCCATTAAAGTTTGTGAGGATAAAGTTTCACTGACAGTGGAGTCCAATTATCTGTACTGTTTGCTTGTAGGGGATCTCTTCTCTGTTCCACAGTGAGGTATAATGCTTAACCTAATGGTGAACCAAAGAGCTCGTGGGCCAGTACCTCCAAACTTCCTCTTTCTGGCAAACCCTATTATTTGTCACATTAGAAAGCAGAAAAAGTAGTTATTCCTAATTTTCTTAAAAGAGTCTATTCCCAAAAGCCTGTCACTGAATTTTGAGCTGAAATTGAGCTGAAGTCAAGTTTGGTCAAAGGAAAGGGGTTTAAAAATCTGATTTCCAGGCTTTCAAGAAAATAGGTCCCAGAGTCAGGTATGGTCTTTTCCTCTAAAAAGGCATTGACGGGAGTCTCATTAAAGATGTTTTGAGATGAAAAAGAAATCATAAGTTTAAATGAGGTCAGAGAAATTGGCTAGCCAAGAATGGTATGGCAGAGTTTATTGCCAGATTATAAGACCCTCTCAACCCGTATCACACGGCTCCATGTCTGTGACAAGATTATTTTTAGCTGTTTTTTTATCCATATTTCGGCTAGACTTATTCAGTATTTGTTATTTATTTTTGGTTCACTTGAATTTATAAATGCCCCCCCAAATCACAATATTCTATTGGCCTACCTATGTGTACATACGTAGATATGTGGACATTGCTGAAATTTCCTGTAAGAAGACATGAGCAATATTGAACCTCTATTTCCTTCTAAAAATAATAAACAATCTTGAATTTATACTCTACACTATATTAAGTTTTAGCTTCAGTTTTTTAAGGGCAACAGAGGTACAACCTTAGTCCCCTGGGTAATTTTTTAGTAGAATTTTCAATATAATAAATCCATCCAGAAACACGCTGTCCCTCCAACTCCCACTATTCTAAAGTCACGAATGCAATACAAATTCAGGACTTCGATTCTGCCGGAACCTGCTGATTTCTAATCTATATTGAGATTTTTTTTTTTTTCCCCAAGATGTACTTAATTCTGCAGGGTTCGGATACCCAGGGGCAGCTTAAGTCTGAATGAAACATTGACTGTTGTCATTCTAAAGGTCTGCCTCTAGCTAGAGTCATTCTGGGACAGCTAACAGAAGACTGTTTTCACGGCTCTGCCTCTCTACCCACAGGAAAAAGGAATTTTTTATTTAGGTATTTACTTTTGCTTGAATATCCATTTTCCCTCTATTTATCACCACATCAGAAGAATTCTTTGGTTAAAAAAAAAAAATGGAGTGAGGGGACGACCATCAGCGCTGTGCCTCTGGCCACCTCATTCATGCCACAGCGATGAGGCCTATTTTCCTACATGCTTCCCATGGCATTGATCATTGCCTCTGCCACTTTGTGCCAAACATGAAGTAACCCTAAAACTGGCCTTGTGGTACAAGCCTCTCCCTACTATCTCTACCTGAAGAATTGTCTTTGCCCCAAAATGGCATGTTGGGCAGGTCACCTGTCACCCTCTTCTGTCTCCTTCACACAGGAAGACGAGCTGGTCTTGCCTCTGGGCCTGGTTCTCTTTGGAGAAATGAGGCATTTGCCCAGCATGACTTTACTCTTACTGGGGTGGGTCCCATGCCTGGATCTAAACACATGGCCATCCCTGCAAATCGGAAGCTGTGCGTGAGGCATTTTGCTTGGCTGCTATAGGAGGTTGACTCCTAAGGAGACCTTGCTGTTTGGGTGCCAGCTGCGGGAATCTTTATGATGCAGACAGGGTGGGCCTTCAGTAGAAAGTCACTGGGAAAAGGCCCTGGTTTTCCCTCGGCTATAATTGATATTTTATTAGAGGCAGAGGCCAAGTGGATGCCATATTCCCTGTGACGTCAGTCAAGCTCAGAGATACATGAAGACATGGGTGTAGTTATCTATGAGTAAAACCCGATAAGTCCCACTAAGTTAGGTAACGATCTTTTTCCATTCTCAGTAACTGGTAGATTCCTCGGATATCGATCGACACGCCTCCCCAAGGATGCCCATCGATGGGGAGGTAGCGTGTCATTTAAGAAAACTAGGTGGAAAGATGCAAATGGGGTCCGTCCAGAAATGGAATTCAGCTCCCAACATATTTGGGGTATTGTTGTCAGCACCCAAAGAAAGGGATTCTCTTAGTGGTGTGCCCACCCATGATTACATGTTCACTTGTCGCCTCTAACCAAGCTAGGTCCTAAGGGTTCTTCCAGTTCAAAACTGGGTGTCTCTCTTTAGCCTGTTTTTATGGTGTGGGGTTTACCTCTAATCCTGGCTGTGAAGAGGAACCCCCATTTCCACTTGAGGCACACCTGGCTGGCACCATTCAGAGCATCAACCAGATATATAGTCTGAAGCAGTTGCCAAGGTATCAGAAAGCTAAGACGTCTAAGCTGGACTGTTCCAGCACTCAGTGAGCCCTCAACAAGTCTGCCCAATTTTATATAAATACTTAGACAGGCATGAAATGGATTTTCTGGATGTCTGGCTTTTTTTTTTTTTTTTTTTTTTTTTCCCTATTGGCTTCTCTCTTCATTTTTGCTGCTGCTTCCTTTTTATTTACTTTTTTCCTTTTTGCTTTCTTTTTTTTTTTCTTTTTTTCTTGGTAATTCTGATCCAACCAGGTAGCAATGCATTTTCCAGGGAGCCTTTTTCAATAGTTTCTTCCCTAGCCTATTTAGTGGAAAGGCAAGCTGTTTCAGCCTGTTAGGGTCAAAAAAAATTTTTTTAACCAAAATTCCCTTGGCATTTTTTTTAAAGTCCAGTGATAATTCCTTGTCTTTGATAGAATCTGCCTCAGGTGGGAATCTCTCAGGTTACAAATGGTAAACTCGGGAAGCTTCCATTTTGCCTCCCTGTTCTGCTAATGAAGAAGCTTCTTGCCCTTCAGGCTGTCCCTCTTTTGCACAAGTTGTCTCCCTTCTGGCCACGTGAAGCCACATGGAAGGAAACATTGACAACAGAGATGTGACCCCATTGCTCTCAAGGCCTGGTCAAAGCCAGCTGACCACAAACTATCTTCCCACACCACCACTGCCCCCAAATATGCTTTCTGGAATCACCCAGCCTTTTGGCTCTGGTCTTTTCTCTTTGAAAGTGGGGGCAAGTTAGTCTGCTGCTCAGGTCTTTGTGGCATGGGTGCTTCTTACACTGTGGTGTCAGCTCTGCTTACTAAAAAACACAGGTTCACACCAGCCAAGAAGAGCTTGTCCGGGCCTTGGAGAGCAAAACCTCACTATAGGGGATAAGGCCCGAGATGGAACTTAATGGCTTCCCTGAAAAATGTTTAAAAATGCATGTGGCTCAATTCCATGTGAGCGTGGCTGCAGTCAAAATACCCCAGACCTGTCAGGAAGCGGGCCTCAGAGAATCTTATGAATAGACTTATTTTGTAAAGTTACTTAAACGCCCAGAAAAACCAACCGAGGGTAACGCCGGCTCCCCGGCCGTTGATTTGGTTGAAATCCCTCCCTCAAATGACCTCAGTTGAGTTTGGCTAGTTACAGGAGTTGTGTTGCTTTTTCCTCCTTTTCTGGAAGAGACATGGAAAACAGGGGCTGTGCAGATGTGGCCCACCGGGGGGAAGCGTTGATCCCGCGGGTGGAAACCGTCCCCAGCTCGCTGCGAGTGCCCCACCGGCTTCTGAATGAAGGCCTTGTTACCTGGCAGTGTTGTCAGTGTGAAGTTTGGCATTAACCTGTGAAGCCCGGGGAAAGAATCGGCCCTTTCACACACAGCTGCCCGTGTCCCGCACACACCCTGAGGTCCGTGTGTGCCCTGCGGCCCCCCAGGAGCCCGCACCCCTCCAGAACTGAGAGGCTTCCCTGCTTCCTGGCTGCCAGGCCTAGTCTACCTTCTCGTCCAGCCCAGCCAAGATCCCAAACGGTGACCAGCCTGCCTACCCTTCAAGGAGTCCACCCCCAATGACATGGGTAATGTCGGGTTCTGTGTGTTTCCAAAAAAAAAAAAAAAAAAAAATGTCCAGCCCATGTTCTCTTCACTCTTGGCCCATGGCCACTTTGCCAGGCTGTTGAGCCTCACCTGATTTATAGGCCTCCTGCCACGGATCCTGATTTCTAGAGTTAGAATGAAAACCAGATCCAGACCCACAGAGGTGAAGGCCAGATGGGCGGGGCCTGTAGGTTTAGCCTCTTTGGGGAAACCCAACCCACCAAGAGGTGCAGACGCATCCCTTTGAACCCCCTGAAGGGAAGGCCCCTGCCAGGCCTGTATTCAGCCTGCAGGGACCAGAGATAGTTAGCGTCATTTCTCAGGGTTAAAAGGTATTGTGGGTTCTCTGTGGCCCAGGCTAAAGGGGGGGGAATAACCTATTTCATTTTATTTTTTTTTTCCAGTTCTCTCAGGCCAGGCACACCACAGCCCTTTGAAACGATCTGTGTCCCTTACCCCACCCATGAATGTGCCAAACCAGCCTCTAGGCCACGGATGGATGTCTCATGAGGACTTACGAGCTAGAGGACCCCAGTGCCTCCCATCCGATCATGCCCCCCTGTCTCCACAAAGCAGTGTAGCCTCTTCAGGAAGTGGTGGGAGTGAACACTTAGAAGATCAGAACACTGCTCGTAACACATTCCAAGAAGAAGGTAGTGGTATGAAAGGTGAGTGACGAACGAGAAACCACTGGGAACAGAATCTGTCCCTTTATTTAGAGTCAGAAGGGTGAAAAGAGAGGTAGGTAGTCAGCGAGAGAGGAGCCCAGCCCCCTCCCCAAGCTCGTGCACTTGACCCAGCCCTTGCAGAGCTCCAGGGTCCACCATGACGGAAGGGGCTCTGATTCCCCTTCCAGGGTATCTTGCCAAAACCTGGGAAGCAGGAACCAGAGCAGGAGAGGTCAACACTCTTTTTTTTTTTTTTTTTTTTAATGCAGTGACTTGCAGGCAATTAAATGAGTCACCGCTACTGCTAGGATCTCCTGTGCACGTACATTGCTCAGCCTGTCCTGTTTGGAAAGGCGCTGAGCTCCTCCAGCCTTCTACCTCATTGGCCGTGGCCAGGGAACTGTCAATAATTCAGCAACACAAACCATAGGCTCTTTCTTTTAAGTCTCTCCTAATGCAGAATGGTAGTCGTGCTTCCTTTCTCTCTCCCTTTTCTTTTGATGTGCAAAGAAACTTTTAAACCCTTTCCTCTGCACCTGTTTAAGGGACGTGAACACAGTACCACTGAGAATCTATGTCAGGGTGTTAAGCCTGAGAACAGATTCGCATACAATGATAAAGGCCTTCTCGTGCAGCATAAATAAATGTACATTGCCCTGTAAATCTAGCCTCCTCTTAAGATACTCATCAGGAGACAGAGATTGCCAAATTACCCTCGACAGGTTCAAAGAGGATACGTGCGTTTTGTATTTTTAGATGCCAAGTTGTTCAAAGTCTGGGAAGTCCTTGGGGAAAGATGCTCATCAGAGACCCAGGAATAACAAATTTAGATGGAGAAACAGTAATTTTCCTTGCTTCTGGGAGTACAATACTGCAGGGGGCTCTGAGAACGGCCCTCTTTGCTGGCATCCAGAGTCCTGAGGACTGGCTGTCTCCAACCTTTCCCTCAAGAAGGATGTGTTGATGTAGGAGTCTCTCCACCAAGTCCCTTCCCCGCCATGGAAGCGTGGCACAGAGAGACACCCATGACCACCCAGGGGCCAGTTGTGTGAGACCACCAGGCTGACGCAGGGAGCCTGTCCATTAGGGGAACAAAGCTGCCGGAAGTTCCTTCCCTGGTGCCTTCCTTGAACATTCCTTTCCCTCAGCAGCAGGCCCGTATGCTCCCCATGCCACCCCCATCCCATGGTGAGTGCCCAGAGTGAGTGGGATGTGTCTTGATGCTTTCTTCCGCTGATACAAGTGGGTCTTTAAAGGTGTTTAACAGACAGCACAAACAATGGCTCATTTTGGCATGGAGGGGATGTGTGTCCTCTTTCTCTTTCACAGTTTTCGAGGGAATGTGTCATAATTTTGGAGACCTAGCAAAACTCATTTCTGAGTTCATGCTATATGGTTCTGTGCTCTAGCAGCTGAGCCCCAGGTGATGGGTAACCAATGAGCCTCAGCCATGTTTTAGGTAAGCCTGTAGGACATCTGTCATGGGGACCCCCCAAGTACCCGAGGGACCGGGGGAGGCAGGACCAGCCTTTCCTCTGGACTAGCTTCTTCCCAGGCCAAGTGGAATATCTGGGCAGCACATTTCCAAGAAAATGTACGTGTGATTCTAATCAGTGACTGTGGGAAGGAGACCTTGGCCCTTGTGTTCAAGGGCAAGGAGGGTCCTACAGGAAGGTCATTCTCTGGGCTACAGACATCTCCCAGAGAGGAATGCTCGTCCTGTCTGGTTATTAGAGGTCTGCTTTCTTTCCTTTCTTCCTTTTACTTTTCTTTCTTCCTTCCTTCTGTACATTCATTCATTCATTCTTTTTTTCAGCTTTAATGTATACCTTCAACATCCTCCCAAAGTAGGTAAAGGTGTGCTTATCATGTGCTGTTGTTTTGAGGTGAGAAAAGAATAATGACAGAAAACCCGAATAAACTTATTGCTGTTTTAGAATACAAGCCAAAATATTCCAAAGTTCAGGGAATATCCCCTATGTAAGCATCTTCTATTCTTTCCTTTAGAATTGATAAGAATTGTCTCCTCAGAGATCCTTCAGTCAGAAAGTGACACAGATAAGCTCTTACATCCAAGATTTTCTTTATAGGCCCAAGGGATTTGGTGACCAGGTAAAACAGAAGACTCTTTCCTATATACACCCACCTTCTGCTGACCTAGCAAACTGTCCTTTTCCCAAAGAACTGGATCAGGATTCAAAATATAAAGTCTGTAGCAAATTAGAGGGCAAAACATATTTGAAAGAAGGCAGGAGAAACAATGAAGAGTTGTATTTGTGGGAAAAGTACGTTTGCAGTTCAGCTGATAGGTCAAACCATAGAAACATCCACACCTGAAACAGCAGCCTCCCAGAATGTAGGGGGCTGAAGGCAGCCCCCAGCGGTGCCTGGAGATGTCTTCTCAAGAAGGCAACTCTGTCAGCGAAGCCTGTACAGGGTGGCCTCCCAGGACAGCGCCCAGGAAGCAGACCTCACCAGGCCCAGCCCAGAAGTTTCTCATTTGATTCCCAAGTCCGAGAGCAGACATGGGTTTAAGTTTCCAAATTAATTCATACTTTCTGAGAAATGAAATATGAAATCAAACGAAGCACTTCTAAAAAGAGCCAGCTCTTGCCCTCAGATCCACATCCCCTTCTTCCGTGTAACCAGGTTTTTTGGCAGAAGTATCAACCCTTTTAGGCTACTTTCTGGTCTACCTGAGGACACCATCAGTAAATTGCTATTTTTCTAAAGTTCTTTTAAAAGCCTGGTTTACAGAAACAACAAGGAATCTGTAGTTGAATTTGGAGGAGTTCCAAATCTCCAGAGGATGCGTGTCAGCCCTCTCCCTGCACCTTGGGGAAAGAATAAAAAGTTGCCATAATTGAGCTTAATTTAGTGTGAATTCATCTTTCTTGCCAACAGCTGTGCATACCTTGTGGAAACACGGTGTTCATCTATTCCTTCCTTTTCTTCTGGACAAACTGGCCAGGCCTGGCTACGAATTGTCCCTTAGGAATGGGCCTCTTGGTTCAAGAGAGTGAAATAAGGCTCACAGCCCAGTATTCTTTTTTGAATTTTTCACGAACATCGATATCGCTCCTCTTTTTGTTTTGGGGTCAGCACCCTGCCAGGGATCGTCGCAAAGTTCTCTCCCAAGTAGACCAGCTTGTGCTCTCAGGGGAATAACATCATCTGCCTGCTTTGCTTTGTTTTTCCTTTTATAGTAAATACCATCCTGAAGATGTAAGTCAGCTCCAAAGCCCAGATTGGCTGTCCCTCCAGGCAGGGATCTCCGACTAATCTCAGGCTGAAGCAGGAGTGGGATCAGCTCTCGATGAGAAAGTCACGAACAGAAGTAGGAAACAACAGGAATAGGAGTTTCCCCCTTAACATGCCCCGTGGAGGCTACTGGTTATACATTGTTGGCCCAGATATGCTGATTGGGGTTTCTAAATTCAGTTGTCCTCGTTGTTGGCAGAAACATCACTGTGACTTATCCAGGGGAAAGAGTCATGATTCCCAGGTTGCTCCTCAATCATAATACCCTCCTTTCCCTCAGCTCTCTTGCCTCTTCTCTCATGCAAAGCCTTCAGGTGGCCCAGAGGAGGAAAAAAGACATTCCCCTAATTTCCTACAAGGAAGAGAAACCTAGACGAGCAGAAGTCTGTTGGTTGGGGAAACACATCTACCCCTCATAGCAGCATCATGTTCTCAGAAATAATGTAGAGACATGACATCCAAAGATTTCTCAAAAGGCCAGCGCTGTCAACAGGTGGTGGGGCGGTGTTCTATGGAAACAGACAGAAGGGAAGAAAGACTGGTTCATAGGTTTTACTTTAGTTCTTATGAAGTCAGTTGGCTTTTAAGCACCTGCTGAGAGAGGCTTGGACTGGTTTACTGGGGAGACAGAGAAGAAAGAGATGGGACCTGCCTCATGGGAGGACTGGACGCAGGTGCACAGCTATGAAATTGTCTTGTCTTTGGAGACTTGCCTTGGGTCTGGGTAGGCACCCAGATGGGTGCCCATCAAGGAGGGCCCTGATGCCAAGTCGAGAGACGTCAAGGAAAGTTCCTGAGGAGGAGAGGCCTGGACCTGGGTCTTGGAGCCTGATTACATGTTAGCCAAATACATAAGGTGAGGGAAGGCCATTCTGTGCAGAGGGAAAAGGATGCAAGAAAAGCATGGTGATGAGACAGATCAACCAAGTATCTCCTATAGCCTGAAGGTCAAAGGACATGGGAAGGAGTCTGAAGAGGGGAAAGCCAGGCTTTGCGAAAAGTTTGGCATTCATAGAAGCTGTCAAGGGCATTTAGTAGCAGAATGGCCTGCTTACCTTTGCTCCTGAGAAATCAGACCCTAGTGGAAGTCGGGGAGGGGGGCATAGGAAGGGAGGAGGAGCAGGGGATTCTGGTTTGGGAAACCAGCTGAGGGGTGGGGGCTATTTAGTAATGGAGGAGGAAAAAGAGGTGGGACCAAGGCAAGCAGCAGTGAGAATGGAGTCCAAGGAGTGTGTGGGCATGGTCTTTGTGCAAGAGAACTGAGACAGCTTGGAATTGAATGTGTCCTCTTGAAAGTAGACCGTGCAGGAGCGGGAGGAATTTAGTACGATGCCCAGGTTCCTGCCAGGGCAGCTGGATAGCCCGCAGTGTCCTCTATAGCAAAGAGAACAGAGAAGAAACAGATCCTGGGCCAGCGTGGGGCCTGGTGAGTCTGGAAACCAGTAGGACACTCCGAGGAGCTGAGCCAGACCTCAGTGTGCCATGTTCTTCCCTGGCTGGTCTCCCTAAGTGCCAGCTTCTCTCCCCACCTGCACCGGTTAGCACTCTGGCTGCCTGTGGGGAAGCTGGTGTGGAGACTCCTCTCCAGATTTCTGGCTAGTAAGGCCCATAGATTTGGGCTCCTAAGAGTGACAAGCTCCATGACTTTCTCGTCACAGCTGTCAGTGGGAGAGGGATGGAGGTCGGGGGCTGTTTCTCTTGACATGAGCTTCAGCCTCACCATCAGGAGTGGACTTTGACTGGGTTGCCTTACGATGTGTGGTGTTCAAAATATGGAGGTAATGGAAACTGTTACATTGTTTGTATTCAGACATCATACAGATTCAAAAGAAACCTGTGGCTCCAGTTACCTTGATAGAAACCTAGCAGTTAAGAGTGGAGGGGACCAGGGACTGGGAATATAGGCTTGGTTGCCTTTTCTAGGGTGTCTTCAATGAAACTGAAGTAAACTTTTTTTTTCAGTCACAGTGAAGGAAATGCATTGCCTGTTCTGAAGTAGCCAGTTTGCGGTTTCAAGTTGGTTTTGAAATGTAAACCTTTGAACTTCTCTGCCTGTCTTAGAATGCGATTAGAAAAATTATTGAGAAGTGTGATCCTTTTTAAGATGAAGAACCCTATGATAAAGCTTTGTGAGAAAAGTGGTGAATCCAGCATTTCTGAGGGTCGTAAGGGTGTGAGTGATGGGCTGGGAGTGGGGCCAGGACTCTTCTCAGCATGGCTGTCATGGGAACAAACCACCATGTTCTGAATGTTGACTTTCTAGACACTGTCTTTAATTCATCTAACTTGAAGGCCAAGAGTTAGTAAATTCCCTTCACTTTCTTTATTCTCAAATGCCAGCCTATATCCTGCATGGGTAGGTCCTCATGGGCTCAGATTGTGCCCCCTCTTCTCAGGTAGGCCAGAGGCCCATTGTCTTTGCAAAGTTTCAGGATTTCCCCAAATTCTAAAAGATAGAAGTCTTTTAACCACCATTCCTTACCAAGCATGGGTCTTCAGTTGTGGTGCTTGAAGAACTGTGCAGGCTTGGGGAGGGCAGCTTTTCACGTGGAACCTAGCCGCCACTTAATGACACAAAGCAAGCTGCATGTAGAACACCACTTAGGAGTGTCACAGCTCATGGAAACATTGAGAAATTTAATCCCTGTGTTTGTAACTGAATGGTCTAAGTTGGTATTTTACTCAAACTGTTCCTTCTGAGACCCACACAGGCTCCCCATCAATGTGAGGCCTTCTTGGAGGCCATAGCAGACGTTTCCCAGGATTGAGGAGCACACTCTCAGCTCCCAAGAACCAGAGACCAAGGCGTGTCTTTCTTTTGCTCAGAGGCTGGAGCAGCGTTGGGCTGCTCCTTCCACTCTGGCCAAAAGTAGACAGGCTTCCATAATATTGATGCCGTTCCTGGACTTCTGCTTTGTTTTTGAAAGGAATCTTTGCCCTCTCACTTCAACACTGAAAAGTACGTCTCTTCTTAACCTCATCTGGTTTCCTCTTCTCTCCCTCAAAGACGAAGGATGCACTTGTATCTTGGGGAGAGAGAGAGAGTTGTCTGAGAGTAGCTCGGCTCTCTGTGGTGAATGGAAGTTGCTCTCCTGTCTGCAGGTACCAGGACCACCACAGGTGAGGCTTATTGTGGAAACCAAGGCTGTTCATGTTTCTCTCTTCCAGTGGCACCTTACTCCCTGCCCTTACAAGTCTTCCCATATTAGGCCCTTCTGCAGTATTGGTTCCATTTTTCATTCTTGTGGAGCCTCTTTGTTTGTGAGGCAGTTGACGCGTGGCCCATTGAATGGTATACGCAGCCATTCTGGCAGCAAACATTTGAAAAAAAGCAACTCAGGTTCTAATTGGACCCCAGCCTCTGTGTGAGCTGTTGTACATGCCACAAAGCTTCTCTGTGGCTGGTTTGTCCAAACTCTAAAAGGGAAATAGAAACCAACATAATTGGAAATTGAACCCATTGGTAAAGACCAGCAGGTAAACATAGAGTGTATAAAAACTGAGTGTAGCGCTATTACCAAAAATGGCCATGTGGAGATAAACCACTGTGGACTGCAGCAAGATCTAGAAGGAGCTTCATGAAGGATGGACAATGTGCTTGGGGACCTACCATCTGCATATGAATGGTGATACTTTCTCTCAGAACCTACCCTTCGGATTTGTCCTCCCAGTTTTCTTCCTGGGCTTCTCTTCTCACCCCTTCCCCTAAATACCTCATGCTCCCAAGGCTCTATCTTGGCTCACCCCTGTTCTCACTCCATGCTCTTTCCCTGATTGATCTCACCACTTCCATGGCTTCAAGTCACCACCATATGCTGCTGACAAGTTCTCCCGTTCAGACCTCTCTTCAGAGATCTTGTCCTGTTAACTTCTTCACCTAGATGGCTCAAAGGCAGTGATACTCAGCTGACATGAAGTGGAGCTCATCATTTCTCCCTTGTCACCCCAAATCTGTGGCTCCCCTATTCTTCCCTGATCTTCAGATACTACCCATTTTTATCCTATTCCTTGCCACTGCCCTTCCAAGCCATATCCCAGGGCTTCAGTTCATCTCTCGGCCTCCATTCCGACTTCCTCCAGTCCAGCCTTTGCATGGACAGCCATCATCTTTCTAATATTCTCATCTGATTGTGCCTCTGTTGCTCAGATTTCAGCAGTTCCTCATCACCAAAGACCAGGTCTACCCTCCTTGTTTCAGCATTACAGATCTCAATCATTAGACCCTGTGTGCTCCACCTTGTACTAGGCATTCTCTACCACCCACCCAAGTGTTTGCTCGGCCCCAAATGCTCTCTTGGCTCTGTGCTTTGCTAATATGCTGTTCCTGCTTCCAGAGAGGCTTCCTCACCGTGGTCGGCCCAGTGATTTCCAGGCTGCTCCTACTGTGAAATTACCCCTCACTCCCCAAGGGAAATCAAAATGCTCATTGTTCTGTGCCCACCTAGAACTTGGAGTTGACTTAGCACTTGTTCTACAACTGTTATAAATGTATTGTTTGAGTCAGTCATTCTCTCTGGATTAAAATTTCTTTGATGGCAGGGACATGCCTGCCCCCCATAGAAAACACTCAATAAGGGTTGAGTGGGCAAATATCAGGATGCTCACATGTGGCAAGGAAGTCAACCCAGCATATAGCAAAAGTGTGTTAATCTTTCTCACACTGCATAAGAGAGTAACTTTCTAGTCTGGGACCTCCGTTGGCAAGTCCAACAGAAGCAGCCCAGTGGAGGCTAAATGGCTGTGTGCCAGCCATAGGGGGGAGCCCAGGAGGCATGCATGCCCCCAATCATGTATCAGCGCCTTCAAGAAACACACCTACTTGTCTTTTCGTTCAACCATAGCCATAGCTCTTCAGAATGAAGAAACAATGTCTGAGATTATATGAGATGGTTCTCAGCTTTGCATCACCTGTGGCACCTGGACTATGGGAAAGGATCTGAACTTTTAGTTAGGCTTCATCTCTGGGTAGCATCTTAACAGAATCTAGCATCCAAATTATTGGAATTCCTGGCTTGGGAGGAGTGGAATGGTACAGGTGTTCACCTCTCTGGTTTTTTCCCCTTTTAATGGAGTTTTGTTTTAATCCCTGGCAAAAGAAGCTGCCTTGTCTCCAAGCAGGGGGTGAAAGATTAGTAGGCTGTGTTCTTAAGAACTGGGATTTCCTCTTCTTTGTTCATGTTTGAGGAAGGAGAGCTTTTTAAGCATGGAGCACTTGCTGTACAAGCAGAGTCAACATGTGCCTGCCTCAGGGAACAGTGGCCAATGGGTGCTTACCAGGAAGATATACACAAATAAATTCTCCGGAAGACACAACTCACCATGTTGTGAAGTTGGTAGGAAGACAACTCCCTCTGGCCCACATTTTCACTAAATGGGTGAGGCGGGCTCTTCCAACCCTCTGACAGGAATTCTAGTTGTCCAAATCTTTTGTAGAAAGGAGCTAGTACTGACTGGAGTGCTAGTCTTGCTGAGTCAGGATTTGCACCCTACTGTTCCCAACTCTCAAAACACCATATTGCCCTCTTGGCTTATAAAATACCCACTCTTTTGATGTGATTTAGTAGCTCAGGATGCTGTTTTACCATGAGTGGCTTTTGCCTGATAAACACTAGGGCACCAGTGAAAAGTCTGGCCCATGAGATGCTCTGTACTCTGTGACAGATTGTGCCCAAGTGTGCCATGCGGTCACTTAGACTTTACTGAATCATGATCACTGAGTTTTCTGAGCAGCAAGTTGGGGCTTTTCAAAGACGTGAGTAGCCAACATGAAACCTGATGTCAAAGCTTTGACAAGTCACTGGCCCCAAAGCTGGAGCTGTGGTTATTTGCTGCTCTCACCGCAGAAGGATCAGCATTGTTTCAACAAAAAATCATGGTGGAGAATAAAGTCTGGTAAGATGGGTCCAGGATGCCGCAGGAGGGAAAGTACCAGAACCTGAGCTGGCAGGGCCTGGAATCTATGCAACCACAGTTTGAGTCAAGGAGGACTTAAGTAGTTGGTACTATGTGCCTGGGGAAGCCTTGTCTCTTTGTGGTTCCTGATGGTCCCAGAGGGACTCTGTGCTTGTCATGGTAGAAGGAAGGGCCTAGAAGCACAGAATCAAATTGAGTTCTTGCCTAAGATGACTGAGTTTGTTCTTCAAAAGACATTGGGGATATCCAGTTCTGTTTCTCTACAGGTTCCCCTTCTTCAGCCTTCACATTACAGCAGATCATGAGATAACCTTACCAGGCCTATCCTCCCCTTGTAATCTTTGAATTTTGGGAGATATCAAATACCCACATTCCATAAGCCTAGGTCAGGTTCTGCAGGGGGGCTGGGCCTGATTACAGAGTGGGCCAGTTTTCTTCATCAATCCCAGTTAACTACTTTAAAAATTGGAAATTGGAAGTTTCCCACTTACTCTGGGTGTTTGTCAGTGCCTCAGAATAAAGCACTTGGCACAACAGACAGCATCTTGTGATCAACATGGTTAGTAATGGATAATACTTGATAGGAGACGTGAATAACATTTACCCAGTGCTTTAACATTTCAAAGTACTTTGATGTCATTGTTTCCCCAGCCCTACCACTGATGGACTGTTTGGTCCTCCTCTCACAAGAAGTTGATACAAGGCAGGAAAAAGCCGGAGGCAGGAGGCCTGGTTCTAGCCCCATTTCATCACATACTTGCTCCATGACCTAGACAATGACTTAACTTTGCCATCTGTGAAATGAGTGAAGGGTGGAGGAAGGAGATTCTAGAGAATTCTCAAAGATCCTATTTGCTCAAAAACTCTGAATTAAAAGAGCAGGGATGAGTGCTTTGTTTTGGTTGAACTTAGCAAGGTGATAATTCTCATTGATTTTGATGCAGTTACTATTTAATTTTCCCAACTCTAGAATCCAAAATGTGGGCTTATTTCAGATATGCTTTGGAGATTCTATTATCCTATGATCTAGCCAATTTGGGGGCCTTTCCAGCCCTGGTATATTTGTGGTTAATATTCAAGGAAAAGGTCTGAGACACATCCAGACACATTCCATGGCCTGGAGAAATGGCCACCGCGTGTGCGTGCACGTGCGCGTGCACACACGCACACACGCACGCACACACACACACACACACTGGAGTGATAGTTTTGGAGTCTAGGATGCCCTTGTTCCCGCTGGGGTGGAGAAAGGCAGAAGAAAGATTAGGCTAAGAATGACGGCAACTCCACCCATGGACTCTCAGGGTTGCCTGGGTGAGCTCTTTTCTGTGGCAGTGACAGAACACATGGAGAGCTACACTGAACCTAGAAGGAAATCTTGGAGAGGAAGCCTCATCCTATGTAGTTTTAACATTCTAAGTCTCCTCTTTCCAAATCAGTAATAAATAGTCTGGCCAAAGTAGTGGTTTTTGTCATGTTTTTGGACATGAACCATTTTGAGGATCTTATGGAAGCTATGGATGACCTCTGTCCAGAAAACTATTCCTATATTCACAAATTGGGATATAGTTCTAGGGAATTCCTATATGCCCTGCAGCCCATGGACCCCAATGTAGCAACCCCTAGTCTAAAGTAGAAAAAGGGAGCCTGACAGTGGGAATGTCAGGGCTAGACCAAGACTTCGAAGTCCATAATTTGTCGCCAAAATGCAATTGAACAAGTAGTAACATAAAGGGTTTTTTTCTTCTTTTTTCCCCTCTGACCATCACCCTCCTGTCCTCTCTCTATTCCCACATCTTTTATCATCTCTTCTTGTTCCCTTTCAATTTCTCTCCCCATCTCTTGCGCATCTTGCCCTGCAGATGTTCCAGCCTGGTTAAAAAGTCTCCGCCTGCACAAGTACGCTGCGCTTTTCTCCCAGATGACCTACGAGGAAATGATGGCCCTTACCGAGTGCCAGCTGGAGGCTCAGGTAAGGGGTGCAGGTGACCATTCCCTGAGAAGTTGCCCCAGATGGAACCTGAAGTTCCAGCTCAAGACAGACCTTGTTCGGACCCATACCTATCCCCACCCAGTAGCTTGCCTTGTTGTAGGAACTGCCAGGTGCTGGCCCACATTATGTGGTGAGTAAGGCTGAGTTCTTGTCTTCAGCATCCAGTAGGAGGTGGGGGACGAGCAGATAACTGGAAGGAAAATAAGGCTCAGTGAGAAAGAGTGTGAAAAATGTAATACCTAGGCACATACTCTAAGTTCAGGGTAGAGTGGCCTAGAAAGAACATCTAACCAAGGCCCCAAAGAGTCTGGGTCCCTGCCTTTGCTTTTCCTGCCCCCTCCCTCCATCTGTGGGACAAGGGCTGTTTGGACTATAACAGATTGGTTGTCTGTTGTCCAGTCTGGTAATAAATCAGCTAACTTCTAGTAGTTAGTAATTAGAAGCACCAAGTCATGCCTCAGACCTTCCCCAACACTTTTCCAAGAACATGTTCAGATTGGACATAGTTGAGAACAGAGTAAGTGGTGCCAAACATTTTTTTCTTCTAACTACCTTGAATAACATGGGACTGACGCAGAGAATGGGATTACCCCAGGTATCTGGTTTCATTTCCCTTCTGAGTGCCATAAAAGAACAAAGTTTCCCCTTCCTTCTCAGGCATCTTTGCCCAAGTCTGGATGCCAAAGGCTAGGCCAGTCAACAGACCCCCAAAACTGACCATGTTTCCTACCATGCTGTGCTCAAATAAATAAATCTGACTGATATCTTTGTTTCCCTTGTTTAAAATGCCATTTGCATGTTTCAAATTGACCTCAGTTTCTTTTGAGCAATGATTTAAAAGAATTAAATGTCTGAACAGGCTAATAATATTTCCTTCACAGGAAGAGGAGATTGTACCCTTTGGGGCAACACTGCTCTCGACTCCTACCTCCCAGCAGATGCTGGTTTCCCATTGCATCCTCAGTACCCTCAGTTAACCTCCACAGGCCTGACTGAATATCAGTATTGAGATGCAAGGCAGAGCCCAAAGTCACTGTACATTCTAGAAGAATGAAAAGCACTAATCTCAACTTCCTAACACTTCTCCCACCACTTTGTGGATCTTGATTGTTCCTTAATCAATCCCAGGGATTGATGAGACCTACTTCTAAGAGCATTTTTTGGTGTTTGGGTCAGAGTTAAGAAAAAAAAAAAATCTAAGTCCTCAGTTATTTGACTTGAGAAAAAATACGACCTAATTGACAGAGAGGGCAAAGCCAGAAGCATGCAGAGTAATTTAATTCACTTGAACCCAAAGTCAAGGATAAAGAGAAATCTGCCCTCAGCACTTCATCTTAGAGAGTGAGTTCTGCTGTCACTCGAGTGTTAATATCTCTGAAGGAGATGCCTCTGGTGTTCCCATCTTTTCCTTCTTTAAGAGGAATTCTATGAGTAGGTGTAAAAAGAAGTCACCAGAAGTTTGCCTTAGAGACCTGACTTAAGAAAGGACCTCCTGTTTGGAACTTTGCTGTATCTCTAATCAACAAGCACTGACCTAAATCCTTGGGCTCACCACTGCACACAGTTAAGACAAAATCCACAACTCTAACTGTGAATCCTCCTCATTTAGCTCAAGTGATGACTGAACAAGAGTTTTAGGTTCTTTTCTATTCTTGTTTTCCTTATGGAGACCAAAGATGACCTGTAAACTGCCAAAAATTACCCTGTGTTGTACGGTACCTGGTGAGAACCGTTACCAGACTTCAGAGATAGGAAAACCCAGGAAAGGTTTGAGAAAACAATGAAGCTCTATATGGGATTGGAACCTTCAAGCAACCTTGGGTGGGAATGAAATGACAAAATACAGAGAAGAGTGTATAACTTTAAAATGATAGTTGAAGACAAGAAATTTCATGCTGGGTGGGTAATTGGCTGTTCTAGTTTTCTCTCTCTTTTCTCTCCTAAAGGTCACAACCAAAGGACACAGGCAAATGTATAGCCAGATGTAGTTAGAACATTTAGTAAGGAGAGGTTTGTGACTGAGGGGACTGAAGAGAGAGACAAATGGATATTTACTAGTCCACAAACGTAGAATTCAAGAAGACAGTGAAGTATTGACTAGCCTCCAGGAGTCTCTAAATTGCTTCTTAAAAATATGTTTTTAAGTGTAACTTTTATTTAATTACAGAATGTTACCAAAGGTGCAAGACACAAAATTGTCATCAGTATTCAGAAGCTCAAAGAAAGACAAAATCTCCTGAAGTCTTTGGAAAGGGTGAGTGACCGCCTGGGGAGGGCGTGTCTCTGCCGCCATGATGGGAAACGTCTCGGCTGAAGGTGTCATGGGTAGACCTACCTTGCAGAGTTTTTCACCTTGTTTCCTTACCAAAGGCAGAAAAAGAATGAAAGGATTTTGAAGTCAAGTTTCCTGGTTATCCACACTCCTGTGTAACCTGACCACTGCCATGTACTTACTCCCTGGGTCCAGGCAGCCTGTGACTGGCCATCCTGGGAGACTCTGGCTTCAATAGAAGGCATCAGAATTACTGGGCTGATAAGCACTTATCAGCTGCCACTGTCTCTTTTTGTTTGCTGCCTACACAGGTTCTCTTCCTATCTTTGTATCCAGACATCGCCCTTGTACCGATATCATTTTTGGGATTTGGTGACTTTATGATTTCATCTGAGGTGCAAAAGAGAGCAAGACTCATTCCCGTGTTGCTTCTGCCCCAACCTGGAATTCTGGTGCAGGCACTGCTGTTGGGAGGTGGTTGGGATTGGCGGGCTGGAAGCTCCGTAGGTATGTGCTCCCTACACAGCCTGAGCAGTGATGTCCTCTTGCAATCCCAGGGTGCCTTTGGAAGGGAAGAAAGTATGGAGCTTGGTGGGGCTAACACAAGTTCTGTGAGCACGTAAAAATTTTGTAATGCAATGGAAGTTTTTTTTTTAACTGATGTACAAAGATGTGTGTGTATAATTTTACATAGAATATATAAAGTTACCCTGAATGCATATCTCATAAAATATAAAGTAACATATACTTACAGAATATGCATATGTAACTTTATAAGGAAGGTGGCTTTGAAAGCCTTGGGAGAGATAGACAGGGAGAGACTACTCACATGCATGTCCGTACTGAGAGGCCTGTCCTTAAAGTGAATCACAGATGACAAGCGACCTATCCGACTAAACCCAAGGTTATTCTTAATTCTGTTTTATATACCAAGCGGTTTGTCTGACTGAGTGATTGTTGCCATCTTTAATATAAGAACCCATTTTGTTGTTGACCATGAAAAAGCCAGTTTTCTCTGTCTCTGTTAGAAAGCCCAGGAAGTGTTCTGCCTAAGAACTAGACAGCTGAGTATTATGGCGAGAGAGGGATCAGCCCCCTTTATCTCTGGAGCTTCCCTCAGAAACTCACAGGAACCCTGTCACTAAGGAAACACAGCGACCTGAGGGACAGAGACGGAACCACTGTTTGTTCTACCCCTGTGGCCTTGGGCCGAATCAGTGTGGAAACACAAGAGCAGCAAGGTGGCACAGGTGGCCTGACATGCCGCTCACTTTCTGTCTGGCCTTTGAGAAGCCCATTGCCATTTCACACCTTGAATAATATTAATTCCACAAAAATACCTTCTGCCAGGCTCACTGGAATGGGAATTGTTACAAAGATGGCAAAAGTCACACAAAGTCTGAGGGCCGCTAATGGCCAAGAGAAAGCAGTAAGGAGTTTATTTTGACATCTTGGGGGAAGAAAGCTTGTGTGTGTATCAGACCAACGCGTTGACCTTGCCTCAGAACACCTGAGCTCAGACACCTGTGTGCTCATCCCTTCAGGAAATGATGCCCTGGGGGAAGGGATCCTGCATCCACTGAGGACTCAGGCCCTCGCCTCTGTTCTCTCTCCTCTGGGACCCAGGGCCCTCCTGCTCTTGGAGGGAGGGAGCTGTCCCTACTGTGTTACCACTTAGGTCTCCTCTCACGGACTCGCACCAGCCCTTTCTCTGGCATTCCCAGATGTCCCGAGCTGATTATGCTGTTGGAAATGCTGTCATCAGGCCCCTGCCTACAGCATTCTTACCTCACATGGAACCCAGAGATTTCTAAGGAGATAGCTGGGACCCCGCCCGTGGCTAGTTCATAATCAGTAGTCGCTGCAGGTAAGCTCTAGGTCCAGAGCACTTCCACTCACTCGCTGAATACGTACTAGGCAGCTGCCTTGGACTAGATTTACTCCCACCCAACCGGAGACTAACCGTGAGTAATACAGAAATACATGTTTCTTGCCTTTGCGGAGCTCGGATGCATGTTGCGACACAGATGTGTCACACAGACATTGCAGTGCTCTCATAATCCCCTGTGATTGGTGCCATTGCCGAGGCTGGTTGGAGGTGCTTCCTGGGATAAAACCAAGCACTCTGCCGCAGGGAGGAGGAGGGAGAGCATGGAGGGGCTGGCACGGGCTGGAGAACCCAGTAGGAGCCTAGAGCCAGCCTTGGTGGTCCCTTGAGCTAAGGCAGGGGGCGTGAAGGTGGAGAGGGACAAGGGAGGTCATTTAGCAGAAGTCCAGGCATTGGCCTGGGTGCCGTGCCGTTTGAAAACATAAAAAGTAGGAGGAGTTGCCAGGGCGGGAGAAGCGGAGATCAGCTGGACCTCCACAGATCGTCTGAGGTGCCAATGGGACACTGTGGTGCAAAAGGCAAGTTAGTGGCCAGAAGGACAACGCTGGAGTCCACAGGGTTTGAAAGACTCATTGTGGTTCATCTGTGTGTAAATGGCAGTTGGTTTCCCAGAAGTGTGTGTTGAGTGGTAAGAGCTGAGGACAGACCCTGAGGAGCACCAGAAGATGGAGGGACCGAACAATGCCAGAGGCTGAGCTGCCCTGAGGGTCAGAGAGAGTGTTTGCAGGAGGGAATCCCATTAGGGGTCCTGAATGTGTCCCACACCATGAGGACTGAACACTACCCACCCCAGCCCCCCAAAATCAGCCACTGGCAGGTCACTGGTAGCCGCTGTAAGGAGGGTCGCCAGGAGAATGGAGGGATAGAGCAAAAACCCATGAGCCAGGGAGTGTGAATGGGTGAGAAGGTCATCGGGGAAAGATGTCTGGTGGAAAAGAGAAGATCAGACTGGTCGCTGGGATAGACTTTTCAACATTGATCTCTGATATTAAAAATGTTTCCGCATGCTTTTCATTCACTGTCTTTTTTGCAACTAACTCCCAAACTGTGAAGCTGGACCCTTCCCTGGGAACCTGGCCTGGAGAAAGGAGACACACACACACGCGCGCGCACGCACACACACACACACACACACACACACACACACACACTCAGGCTGTGTTCCCACAGCTCCTGGTCCTGGCAGCATGCTCACACTGTATGGGCCCAGGAACGGTAAGCATCTTAGGGCAAGGATTCTGCTGTATTTGCTTTAGGTCCTGGCTTCCGGTAGGGCTCAGCTGGGGTCTGGCAAATGAAAGGTGGCGAGGGAGCGGGTCTCAACCAATGCCAGCCTGCTGTCTCCTGCATGATGAGTCCAGGACTTCCCACGCAGAGGGAAGGGTGGGGCCACAGACAGTGAGTGAGTGCTGGGATGCTGGCTGCCTGAGTCCTGTCTTCCAGGTGATTTGCCCCTTGCTGCCGTCACGAGCCCTGTGAAAGTTTCCAAAGCAGTCTTCTTCCAAGACCTAAGAAAGCCAGGGAAGGGGTGGGTCAGCAAGTAGCTCCCTTTCCTGCATGCAAGCCTGAGTTGTGACCCCCGAGCTAAGCGCTAGGACAGGTCTCATGGTACCTGCTCTGCCATGAGCTCCTCGGCTCTGCCCATTAGTGAACGGACAGCTTCATTTTGCCTCTTTGTGTTTATAATGTAGGATTATATTTATGATCTGAAGGATCAATAGATACTTGGGTTGGTTCCCTATTTTTGTCAACATGCAGAATTAATTCCTATAGTGAGTCGAGGACACTGGAGTGAATCCCACTCAGGCCATTTTCTAGCTTCCTTCCCAATCTGGGCACACAGTGTTGAGTTCTAGAATGGATTTTGAAGGGTCATACGTGTAACCCCATGGGAGCTGGCCTAAAGGCCATTGTTAACTTGTTGGTAGCCAGGTGTTTTCTTGGAGACACTGGTTTGAAGGCTGTGGGTAGGAAACAAAACAAAACAAAACTCTTCATGATTCCTGATAAGATATTTTACAGAGAGCGTCCATCATTATTCATTAGGTTTATGGATTCCTTTCTGGAGCGGTTGTCTCCAATGGAATAAAATGAGATTTGAACTCGGGGCATCTGTATGTTTCCTATTTCTAGGAGTTCAGCTCTTAGCATAATCAGAATCTCCTTTCTCCATCACTAAGTAACTACAGAAGCCTTCTGGCAGGTGACAGGAGTGGGCGGGGGTTGTTTGGTGGCAGGTGACAAAATGTCACCTCAGTGGTCGCTGGCACATGGGGTAGCATGGCAGGGAGGCATGTGATCTCCCAGATAGGCTGGCCAGCTCTGCCTACTCAGCCTCACTCTTTGAGGAAGCTTCATCCCTTCTCTCTCCTTTCCCCCTCCCCTGGCTCAGTCAGGGGCTGGACAAGATCAGAACCCTCCATGTCCTAGGTGCCAGCTATGCAGTTGGCTGGAAGTGGAGGACCTCGACACAGGGTTTCGTCAGTTGACACACAGTTGAGTTGGGAAAGACAACAGGTGCTCTCCTGCCGTGGGCCAGCTAGCTTACCTCCATATACCCTGCCTAGGTGGATCACCATGTCCAAAGTCAAGGAACCATTTGCGTGCTGCCCTGTAGCCTCTGGAAGAGGCTGGTCCAGTCCGGGCAGCAGGACAACTGGGAGTGATCAGGAGCACCCCCCCACCCCCGCCCCCGCCCCCGCCCCCGCCCCGCTGGGCTCCCATGTCAGGCTTGCCAGCACAGGCAGTAGGCTAGTCGTAACCTGCCGTATCTGCCAGGCTTACAAGGAAGGCAGTGGACTCAAAAACCCTCCTATTTAAAAGAAAAATGGACCCTTTCCTCTAAAATAGGCTGGACAGTAGCCCTGAGCAAGACCGAGACAATTCTGATGGCTACTTAACATTTCACTTTCCTCAATAACCCTGAGTGCCAACTCCGCTAAACTTCTGCCTCCAGTGTCCTGAGCAAAGCAGGTTCCCTCCAAAGATGGGGCCGGGCTGTTGGTGGTCTACTGCCTAGAACTGAAATGTTGCCTGTCCAAGCCTCCCATCCCCAGGTTTCCTTTTTCTAATTGACTGATTGGGAAGTCAGGATGCAGATGTGATTTTGTTCCGTGGGCTTGTGTTCCTTGACATCATCCAACAATTTTCCTTGGTAAGAGAGGATCCCGCGAATGGATTGGTACTCGTGCTTCAGGCTTTTACAGCAACGTCCTTGCTATTCTGGGCTCTCAGAAGACTAAGTACTTCATTAGTAATCAGGGCCCCAATTGTCAGTGTCCTTCCTGGGTCCCAGGGAGAGGTTTGCTGCAGAACCACTGGGACAGCAGCAGGGCAGAGGGCCAGGCCACTCACCATACCCAAAAGACTTCCAGGACCTGACCCCCGGCCCCAAGATTCAGAGCCTGTTCTGTGCCTCCGTGAGCATCTGGGGCACAGATAAATGTCAATCAAAATCCACTTTCACTCTTTTTCTAATACATAATGGCCAGTAGATCAAACAGTAGGTACAGAAGGTCCCAACTATATTCTACAATATATAAAGCCATTTATATATTATAGATAACTTCAGGGGATCCTTGAACAACATGGGGTAGACGGGCACCCCCCTGTGCAGTTGAAAATCCATGTATAACTTTTGACTCCCCCAAAACTTAACTACTAATAGCCTACTGTTGACTGGAGGCTTTACCGATACCAAGAAGAGTGGATTAACACATATCGTGTGTTATATGTATTATATTCTGTATTCTTAAAGTAAGCTAGAGAGTAGAAAAAGTTAAAATCGTGAGAGAAAATAAATTCATAATACTGTACCATATTGATTGAAAAAATCTGCAGGTAAGTGGACCACACAGAGTTCAAACCCACATTGTTCAAGGGTCAGCTGTATCCTATACACATAGATTATACATATTTCTCTCTAGAACGATTCTTCGAAAGCATGTTACTTCCCTGCTCGAAACTTTCCCTGACGTCCCATCTCATATAGAAACACTTCAGCATTCATGCCTCTGTGCTCAGGCCCCAGTAGCAACTTAGACCTGATTTCCTGCCCTCTCCCCTCACCATCCGGCTCCACGTCAGGCCACCTTGCTCTGCCTCATACGCTCCCGGCAGGCTCCCGCCTCAGGCTTTGCCCTCGCCGGGCCCTAGAGTCTGTATCCTTCACCACTGCCCCGTGGTGCCTGTGTTGGGGGCTGAGTGAATGTGGGAGTGCACAGGTTCCTTCCTGTACAACAAATCATATGCAGGACAGGATGTTAATGTGTGACCCAGCTTTCTTATACAGCTCCTAAAGTCTGTATCTGTCAATGATATATATGCTTTTTCTAGAAATTCACTGAAGAAGCCAGGGAAGGAAATGTGCCACATCCTTTTAATGATCACCTCTAGATGGTGGGATTTGCAGGTGCTCCAAATACGGATATGCCTATCCGTATTTTCCAAGTTTTCTACCCGGGCTAATCATAGGACGATAAAATTAAAGTGATTGCACTTCCAAAGAATGTTGCAATGAAGGGGTCAGCTGCTGGGAGTCCTGTCTGGGAACAGCTCGGGACAGGGGAGGGGAGGCACCAAGTTGGGTCACCCCTGTTCCTGCCGCTAACTGAGGTCTTCTCCCTCTGACCCTCCAGGACATCATCGAGGGGGGCAACCTGCGCGTCCCACTCCAGGAACTGCACCAGATGATCCTGACTCCCATCAAGGCCTACAGCCCCCCGAGCACCACCCCTGAGGCTCGCCGCCGGGAGCCCCAGGCTCCGCACCCGCCCTCGCTGATGGGCCCTGAGGGCCAGAGCCCTGATGGCAAAGACAGTGCCTCGGCCACCGGGGTCCCAGCGACCACCTCGGCTGGGGCCAGCGGGGGGCTGCAGCCACACCAGCTGAGTAGCTGTGATGGGGAGCTGGCTGTCGCCCCACTGCCGGAGGGGGATCTCCCCGGGCAGTTCACACGTGTCATGGGGAAAGGTAGAGCCTGATTCTCACACCTCTCGCCACTCCCCCTCCCCGCCCACCTCCAACACCACTAACCAGAGCCCTGGGTTCCTGAGAAGCTTTCCCAGAGTGCTGGATAAACCTGTCGGGGTAGAGGCCATTAGCCCATTTACTGACAAGGAGAGTGAGGTTCAGAGGTGGTCATTTGGATCTGAACTCTGATCCCTCTAATCCCCAAAGGCCTTTCCTTACCCCAGTCCCCTTGCTCTCCCACTCCCTCAGATCAGGGCTTGCTGGGCCCACCTGGTAGGGTGAGTGCTCGTGGGGCCTTTGGGCCTGCGGGCTGAAGTCAGCCCTTGGGCGGAAGTCAGCCCTTATGGGAGACTGTGCCTGGCTGGCACCATGGCCACCATGCCTCATGCCTATTTGAGGGCGGGATAGAATTCTCATGTGGTCCTCTGGGTGAGAGCACCCTTTTCACCTGGACTGCCCTGGGCCTCCCCCGTGAATGGCACTATGATTACGTGATTATCCTTGAAAAGTCCCAACGCTAGAAGAATTTGTGCTCGAATGCGGTGTTGCACGAGAAAATGTGATTATGTTAAAAATGCAGTGAATGCCCATACTTTTCCTTTGGAAGGAGAAACAATTTTTTCTTGATTGTCCAGTCATTTTCAAGAACCAAGCTTTTACCAAAAGAAATGGACACCTGAGTCTTACAGGTGCAGTGAGAAACTCCCGGTGTATACACATCCTAAAAAAGATGTCCAGCCATAGAAATCTGGTTCAGAGATGACCTGTGACATCCTTTTGAGGGGAGATGCCAATAGCTTGATGGCCAGGGTGGGTCCTTGGTCTCCCGCCCCACTCGCCTCAGAGTCCTGACCTCCCACCCCTGAGTGGGCTCTTCGCTGTGGGGGATTAGAATGGATGACCCCAAGGGTGAAGATACGTGTGGGGGTGGATGCCTGAGTCCACCATGGTGGTCCATGGTGGGCTCTGTCCTCAAGAGACCCAAACTCCTCTGGCATGGCTTCTTTTTAAACTTTGGCTACTTTCAAATAAATTATAAAATCAATTCATGCTCAACATAAAAACTCAAAATGAAACAATATGATGGAAAGTGAAAAATAACCTCTCTCCCCAAGTGCCACCCTCTTCCCCTGCAGAGGTGACCACTCTAAACAGGTTTGTACTGCCCCTCCAGAAACTTACTAATAGTCTTAGATGAGCACACGAGTATCCTTTTTACCCACAAGCAGGTGTTGTTTACATGTTTTTCTGCAGCTTGTATTTCTACATTGTATACTTTCAATATTTCTGTCACTACCATAGCACCACCCAATCTCTTTTTCCGAGGTTGCATGCCGTGTTCCACTGTACCCATAAGGCATAATTTGACAGGGCCCCGGAGAACGGACATGGAGACGGTTTCCAAATTTTTGTCAGTACAAACAATGCTGTACTGGGAGTCTCTGTGCAAAGATAGGGTATAAATGGGATTTGCAGAATTCTGCGACAGAGTGGGTATGCAGAATTAGGGGGAGAAAGGAATCGTGATGCCCAGGTTTCAAGCATGGTCTACCTGAGTGCAAGGCATTTTCCCTTCTAACGGACATCTTCTGTCCAACCACATGTGCCATGGCCTTCAAAACACCCCCATGGAGATCAGAGCTTCCAGGACGAGATTCGAACGGGCCATACTAGCGTGGCTGTGGGAAGCTCACAGGGCGGGGCGGGGGGAGGGGGTGGGCAGCGGCAGTGTGCTCTACCTGCAGACCTGCCCTTCTCTGTCTTTATTACTTCAGTTACTTGCGTGTGTGGGCGGACCAACGTGTGTGTAAGTGTGTTATCGCTTTGAGAAAATAACCCTCCAGTAACCGAGTAGCAGATGTCCTGCTCGTGTGCGTGCCCACAAACCTCGTGTGCTAGAAGATGTGCCAGAGCTTCACGCCTCTAAATGAGGCACGCAGTTCATTCATCAAATTACGGCGACAGCGCTCTGATAATGTCCACGATCTTTGATGCCTTTGAACTCCTTTCTCAAAAGGAGCCTCTTTCTGAGAGAGGGCTCAGGACATGGCCGCATTCTTCTTCTCCCAGAGTGTCTGTCTCAGGCTGGATTGCAGAAGGCTTAATATAGAATGGTATGCCTGGAATTAACTGAAGGGGCTTCTCAAGGCGAGGGCTCCCATGGTGACCAAGCCTTTGACTTCAGTGGAATGAGGAGCCTCCTGGCCTTTTTTGTGAACCTTATGTAAAACCACAGGCACACATACCTGTCAAGATATTGGTCCTGAAAGGAAATCAGGGGCAGATCTTGGAGGTTAGAATAGTTATACATGTTTCTAATTCATCTTTTCTTAATTTCTTTCTTTCTTTCTTTCTTTCTTTTTTAAACTCACAGTGTGCACACAGCTCTTGGTCTCCAGACCTGATGAGGAAAATATAAGTTCCTATTTACAGCTCATAGACAAGTGTCTAATTCATGAGGTGAGTAGTAATAGGTTTCACAAAACTGTTTTTCTCATTGCTTAGGAATGGTTCTCAGAGGTTCTGTGATGTGATCCTTTGGGTCTCCAACAACTTGTTTTTGAAGATTAGACAAGCATAAATAATAGCTGGGCAGAACTCAGCTATGATGGTTTCAAACCTAAGCACAGCTTGTAACACGGTGGTGTCTAGAAATTCATCTAGATAGAGTTCTGATGTGGGGGTGAATGCCTGAGAGAAACTTTGGCTCTAGAAGAATCCCTGAGTGACCAAGCCTGAGGTGGGAACGTCCAGCCCTGCCACCTCGCCTTGGCGTTTTCAAGTCTTTTTAAAATTTTCTGTTGAAACTTTTTGCCTTTCAACTCAGGGAAACTTGGGGGAGGGTTGGGGAGTGTACAAAAGAAATAATGTGTTTGTGTTTATGTTCCATGTGGTTCGATTTGTGATTTTTATGGGAATCGTGTTGAGCCACATGTCCTCTGGCAGGAGGACCGAGGAAGGCTGGAGCTGTGCCCTGTTAGTCTCAGTGTGAGCGCCGTCTCCCTGACGGAGCAGGGCAGGTCCTGGGGGCTGCTGCTGGGACAGCCACCTGCCTGGCCGGCTGCCCCGAGGTGCATGTGCAGACAGGGGGTGTGCCCCAGACCCGAGACTCTAGTGGTTTTTTGGGAGCACCCCCTCCAAAGAGTCACAGAGACAAGAATCACAGTGTAGGCTTTAGAGAAGTTTAAGAGCACTGAGGTCTTTTTGTTGGATTTTAATGTTAGAATAAGATGGTAAAGGCCCCCCCCCCAAGTCTGCTCACTGTTGCTGGGTTGGCATCCAGAGCTCCAGAAGTGCGGTGGGCCCCAGTGAAAGGAGACACACAGGGCAGAGGTCTAGCCCCTTCACCCACCGCCCCACTCACATTGTCCCCACCCTCCAGCTGCCACACAGGGGCATCTGTCCAAGGCCAGTTCGTTGGGCCCTCCACCATTCCACAGTCTGATTACCCACCACTCACGAGCATGGTCTCCTTCTTGGTTTCCTTCCCAGCCACTGCCCCACAATCCCCTAAACTCTCCTTTATGCTATTTCCTCTCTCAGCAATGCAAATTCTTATGTGTCCCTCCCCTCAACCCCCAACTCACCCTTTGGTGTTTGCAGTCCTGACACCACATATTTCAGCCAGCAAAAAGCACCAGGAAGACGAGAAGGCAAGAGCACTTAAAGAATTGTAGAACTCATTCATTCCATAGATCTTTATTAAACGCCTAGGCCCTGTCCCTGGCTAGGTAGCTTATGGTGTGAGGGTAGTGGGGAAGACTAAAGGAGACCGGGTGATCACACACGGGAGGCTGGGGCTCTGCTGGCATCCCACAGAACCTAGATAAGGAGCCAGGCCACCAAACCAGGAGCCGGAAATGGCTTTGCCTTAGAGGAACTGCCTCCAAGCTAGGCACGAAAGGGAAGCCGAGTCTTGGTGTGGTACAGACTCACTGCATAAGCAGGAGGGAGTGCTCCCCTGTGTCTTACTGGGGAGGAGAACATTTGGAGTGGGTTTTGGGGGGGACCGATTAGGGGAGGATCTAAACTTTCGTAAAGCAAACTAGAACCTTGCATGTTCTTCCACGCCCATGCTCACATGGAGCCTTCCAGACACCAGAGAACAAGTTGTAAGTTACTTTCTGTCTTGCCTCAAGTCTGCTGAGCCCGTAAGACAAAGTAATGAGCCCTCCAGTGGCCTCCACTGGACAGTGCTCATGCTTCCTAATTGGATCCCGCCAGCCCAAAACTGTGGCCTGATCCTTCTCACCTTCCAGCCATCATGCATGCCCTCCTTGGGCAACCTGGCTCTCCTTTCCATTTCCTTAGAATATTTAGAGAAATTCCTGGTTTTTTCCTTGCTGCCTGCCCAAGTGATTAAATGCAAAGATGGCACCATGTAGACTCATCTGCTGGCAAGAGACCCTGACGGCAGTAGAGGGACCTCTGGCTGATGGGAGTCCTGGGCCAAGTAGAGCTCATGCCACGTCTGCTTGCCTGCATTCATGTCAGGATGGAGGGGCCTGCACTCTGTCTTGGAAGGGAAAATGTTGTGCAAGACTTTTATTATTTTAGTTCAAGAAAGAGGAAACATGTCTGAATAATTTTCCACAGGCTTGGGATATTCTGTGTGGGGAGCACACTCCCTCCCTGTGAGGCTCCATGGAGACATGACAGTCTCCATCCTGGCTGAATTTCACCTGGGCCCCATGAAACAGGACTCCCTTTCACAGCCCAAATAAGCCATTCCTTAGCTGACTGGATGGGAGAGGACTGACCAAACCTAGACACCTTCCTTCCTCCCCAGGGACAAAGGGACCAACTCCGTAGAGTAACAGAAGAGAGGACAGAACATTTCTGAATTTCATCTCCTGGATTATAATCCCCAGCTTCTTGCCTCCTCGCCATCCCAAGGAGGTTCTGTGGAGATGAGCTCTTGCCCGTTTATGAGCCCTTTAATCCTACACGAAAGTTGTAGGGTACATCGTAGCCATCTTCGTCCAGACAGACTCATTGGTTTGGCCCTGACAGGGACGGAGGACTTGGAAGAGGCCGACTGGCTGTGTCAGTGTGTTGTATGGATGCTTCTTCCCCTCCACTCCCTGAGGAAGCGATCAGCTCAACCCAGAGCTGCCAGTGGAATGGCTGAAGTGAGATGTGAGCCATCCCAGCCGGCAGAAGAGCTCCCACAATGGAGGGCTACTCTCAGGCAAATGCAGGCAAACCAGCTTTTAGAAATCCCTTATTGCCAGCCATGACCTCTAGCTCCTCTCCAGGCCTCCCAGCTACAGCCTCCAAGACTGAGAAGTGGCCGCCACACTCACTCAACATGGCCAAGGGCCTGAGTCCTCTCTGCAGCCTGGAATGAAGTGAGCGTGCTGCCCTGTGTTGAGTGAATGAGCTCACTTCTCCGGGTGGTGCTGGGGTATAAACATTTCCATCTTCTTGGACGGTCTTTGCCACCACGGGAGATGTCCTGTATGAACTGGTGTCCTTGGAAGCACTTTCAAGGCCTGTCTATAAAGTGAGCCATTTCCTCTCTTGTCCCTTGGAAACGCAGGCCAGCTGTCCTTCAAGCTGGCTCCAGACCAGCTTGGTATTGTAGTTTTGAGAACTTGAAGTCATTTATTGGGGCCAAGTGTGATTGCTGAATGCCAAATGGGACAAACACTCATATACCACCACCAAAGGTCTGGTCTGTGTGACCACAAAAACCTGAGTAGAGGATCTGTGAGCCGCAGTTCTAAGTGGCTCATTACTAAGCCCAGGCATGTCCTAAGTATTCTAAGTGTACCTCATGTGTTATCTCATTTAACCCTTACGACATCTCTTGGAGGGAGATAGTATCCTGGGTTTTTAAAAGGAACTGAGTGTCAGGTAAAGGAACTTGCATAAGAATGTGTAGGCATTCAAGCCCTGCCCATATCCATCCAGAGCCTTATTCTGACCAGCTGGGCTGGACTCTCCTCCCCAAGTCATCTAGATCAGCACCTCTGCATCCTGTGTTTTCACTCCATCTTTGGCAGAGGAAGCCAGTCAAAAGCAGAATCTATCTACCTCTTTCTTTATTCGGCCAGTAGACATGCTTGCCTTTCGGGCTTTCAGAGGTACTCATGTATAGCTGGACCCTCACCAAGTGTTGCCAACAAATGAGAACACACAAATGAGACCACAAAGTAGAACCATGGCCTCACCTTGTAACCATGAGACCAACCCACCATGTACTTTGTGCAGTGTCTGCGCCTCTTGAAGGAAGCACGGAGTCCCTTGGTTGGGTAGCCCTCCTTGATGAAGATCCTTAAAGGCATCTGGCTGAGGTCATCCAGGGGGAAGGGGTTTTTGCAAGTCAGTAATTTTTTCACAACATAACATCTTTTTGCTTTTGTTCTCATAGCTCTCCTGTGTTTAGGTCCTTAAAGATTAAATGTCAGCTGGAAAAAAATTAAGCTGTCATGTTTTCTCTGTTTAAGGAATCTGTTTCCTTTATGGGAAAGACCCATATAGTCTATTACTCTAAGTTATAGTTTATTGCTACTTAAAGGATTTCATGTCTTATTGACAAAACTATACGGGTATGTTCTATCACAGTTACTGCTAATCAGAGCTGCAGGCTCTCCCACAGCTTGTGGACCATGGTTCTAGGCACCTGACAGGACATTCCTATATTGGATGTAGGGCCCTCAAACCATCTAGAATGCCACATGCCCATGTTCCATTGGCAATGAAATTACCAAGGCACTTGCTGCGAACATCCTCTAGACTCTTGTCCAGATGTATTAAATCAGGGAAGGGACCTAGGAATCTGCATTTAATAGTTTTCTTAAGGGATTCTGTATCCCAGATTTGAGCCTCTCTACCTTGGGGACTCACAACTCCCGTAAAGTCACTGCCTGGGGTTCAGTGTATACAAAAGTACATGCAATACAGATGACAGTGTGTTATAAAGCAGGCAAAATACCCTTCAGTGCCACTTTTACTAAAAAGCATGTGAAAAGGCATCAGATCTACCTGTTTCCCTAAACTTTAGGAAAAGTTTTGGTCAGGATTGGTGCACTGGGGTTTTTTGTAAGGCATGGGGCCCCTTAACTGGAGATTTCTCAGCAAAGCCCCATGCCCTACAAAAATCCCAGTGCACCAATCCTGGCCTATGGTATAGTATAGTGTAGTGTAGTGTATAGCGGAGACTGTGTGCCATTTTTTGAAAGCCTGAAGACCACGCATGATCAAGCTGATTGATTTTTTCAGTGGTTTAGCATTTCCATTGATTATGAAAATGAAGGGGGCCCTGCAAAAGCCAGATTATTCAACAGTCCATTTTTACTGTTCATTCTTGGTTAATCTATAGAGTCCAGAGTAAAGTCAGGAAGAAGGCAAAGATGAGTACAGATCTGCCAGAAATGCAGCCAAAAATAAGCGTTGTCGAAAGCTTAATGCACATACTTTACCAGGCACCTCCAATGTCAAATTGTCGGTACAGGTGGCTCCCGAGTGAAACTGACTGCTGTTTGGACCAGGTGGGAAGCAGGTGAAGCAAGGGCAGCTGCAGAGACTCTGATGTCCCCCCTATTAATTGCGTTTTCCTCCCTGTAATGCCAGGCTGCACCACCCATTAAAAAGTCCTGTTTGTTTTTGCAGGCATTTACAGAGACTCAGAAAAAAAGATTGTTGTCATGGAAACAGCAGGTGCAGAAGCTCTTTCGGTCTTTCCCTCGGAAAACCCTTCTAGACATATCAGGATATCGACAGCAAAGAAAGTATGTTGGGATTTCATTCTTCTTAATGCACGGTGGTGGTTCCTTAGCCGGCTGCTGCCTCCCTGGGTTCCTGTGCAGGACCATGGCAGGGCACCATTCCTGGTCCACAGGATGCCCTGTGGGGAGTTCCAGATCCCACTCCTTCAACAGATGGAGTTGGGAAAAGGCTATAGAGAGAGAGCGTTCCCAGAAAAAGAACCGCATATGATCTTTCGTAACGCATTTTACATGATGAAAATGACAGCATTGGGCCAGATGGGCATCGAGGGGGAGATGGATAGAGTTGAAGGAATTGCCTGCAAAGCACTTTGGGGGTTGTCTGCAAAAGGGGGCCCTGAAAGGGACAAAAATGGGTTGTTCCAGCAGCACTTTCTGAGGTAGTGTCATTTCTTTCTCCCTTCTCGCTGCAGACTAGCTAATTATAGTTGGTGGCAGGGTGAAGAGCCCAGTGCTGGTCTATTTTGGTCTGAGCTGCAGTCCCAGAATGAAGCAGCACCATTCTTGAGTTTTCATAGTACTTCCGCTTCTTGGATGCGGTTAAAAATAAGCCTCGTTGTACTTTAGAACCCATTACCTTAATCTGGTTTTAAATGGAGGAATCCGATTGCATATTAGAGGTGAATTATAGCGACAGTCTGGGGGAGGAATTTAGGGAGGTGTGGGGTGAAGCCTTCAGCAGTGACAGGCAGTTGGGGGGAGACAAAGGATGACAGTACAAACATCGTGAAAAATCAACTCTCTGTTTTACATTTTTAAACATGAGTGGATAAATAATTTTTCACCTGCACCTGAAAAGTTCTGAATTCATTTCTCAATGTGCACAGAGAAGCTCTGTGTCATTAACAATTTTGGCATTTATTTGCAGAAGTGTGTCTTAAATCACCACTGTTTTACATCATCTGGGGGAGATAAGGATAGCTGGGATTTATGGAAAGTTTTCATTAAAGATTAATGGAAAAGTTGAAGTGTTATCACCTGCCAGCATACATTACACTGTTATTTATTAAACAAACATTTAGCACTTCCTGTATGCCAAGTGGTATCCAAGCATTTTAGGAATATTAATACATTTAATCCTTGCAACAACCATATGAGGTAGAGTTGCTATTATTAACTCCCATTTACAGAGGACTCAGTAGGCAGTGGGTGTCCAGGATTTGGACCAGGCAGGCCAGCACCAGCTGCAGAGTCCGTGCTTTTAACCCACTACACATGCCAGGCAGCCCTCATGCTCTCCAGCCAATGTGCAGAAAAAACCATCAGGCAGAGCGGCCCTCTCATGGCAGCTCCCTGGATCCAAGCTCTCTGGGGTTGCCTTCCCTGGGGAGATGGGCTGGGACCACCTGTGCACTCTGAGGATTCCCAGGGGCCCAGGTGAAAAGCAAGACACGCTAGTAGGCCTCTTGTCCTGGGGACTGCCCCCTTCCCAGGTTCACTCTGCCTTCTTGTAAGGGCAGTCATACATCTCTGAAGCAAGAGGACGAGGTTCCAGACCCCTCTTGCACCACCAGGCCCTCAGGAAACATGTTGAAAGAGGAAGAAGGAATTTAGAGGATAAAGAGGAAGACAGAGCTTTTGAGCTCTTTGCTTCTCTCAAAAGTGTCATCGACTGCCTCTGCCAGCTCTGCTCTGTCCGGGGTGCATATCGGAGTTCCCCTGAACCCTGAGCTCTCTAGAGTGTTACTAACGTGTGTATTGGGCTACCCAAACTTTGCCATATTGGAGTCTTGATGGACCTGTTTTTATTGATGAGATAAGAATGAATTCAATCATCAGTTGTGGAAGTGGCTAAAGCTCTAGAAAAATCATTTGTTCTCAGAAGTATTACTTCTGGGGTCTTTTTATGCTATTAATTTGCTTTGAAGAACCGTTTCTCCCATAATACAAAGGTAACTGCCACCCAGCCCCTGCCTGAATGATCAGAAATACCAACTTAATTGGTTCTTATTAATCAGCCTCTCCGCGCATTTCAAGGTAATGAAGTCATTTGGCTAGATTTAGGGAAGCAGAGAAAGACACAGATGGGCAGAGCAAAAGAATGAGAAATGAAAACTTAACTAGTCACTTTGTTCCCCTCCCCCACCCCCGGAAAGAATGATTATGTCATTAAGTCTAGTGGTCTTAAGTAACCCTCAAAACTTTGGCTTTGTAATAACCAACTAAGGGTGTCACAGTGGGTCCCACTGCCATTAGAAAGATGACCTAGCCAAATTCTACCCCCGATCTAGTCTGAACCCAAAATGTTCTGGCCTCTACCTGCCACATACAGCCCAGCTCATGGCTCCTAGCTGTAGGAGTCCCTGGAGCCCTGGTTTCAGTGACTAAGTGTCCCATCACAGAATCTTCTACCCACATGATATTGCTCGAGGATATCATCTTGCTTTCCTGGAAGCACAAATCATTTTAACGTCACCCATTGACTACTGTATTTTGCATATGAAATAACTTTTTAAAAATCCGACCAAAAAAGAAAATGAGCAAAAAAGCTATCTGCACTAAATAAGGAAAAGTCTTAGAATACTGAATCATCTGCCAGGTGGCCAAAGGACAAGTTTTCGTCGCTTAAAAAGCAAACAACCACTTGATTCTTGTTTCCACCTGTCATGGATCTCAGACTGTCCGTCCTCCAAAAGAGGTCTCCTAGATCGTATGATCTAGGAGCTCTTACCCTCTCCAGGCCCAGATTTCTTCCAAACCAAAAAATTTTAATGTTCATAAAAAAACAAAAAGAAGTGGGGGAGACCTAGAACCCATTAGTACCCTCCTCACTACGTGTAGATAAGTCCCTGACAGGAATCAGGAACCCGTTCCTTTGCCCAAAAACCTAGAAGTGGAAAGACACAGGTCCAGAAATCAGTTGCAGCCAGCTCACCTGTGGAATTCTCTTCCCCACCCCTTTTCCCCCTAGGAAATGTAGGCATTCTGGGGAGAAGAGAAATATTTTCTGAGATCACCTGTCTAATGGCTTAGATGCCCCCCCCACACACACAATTCTCTTTCACAGGATATTACTATTTTGCAACACCCCCCCAATCCCCATTAAATACTTCAGCTGGTTAAACTACGTCATCCCGGTCTGCTGGAGTCCCCTCATAGGCTTGGTACGAACCTCCCCTGTGTGGCTGGGAAAGCAAGTCTATTCCATCTTGTGGCCATTGGAGGTAAAGCATTTCGAGTTAAACATCAGTGAATGACTAAAGCTGACTCTTCTTGGAAAGAATGTGCTGGTTCTGAAACCCTACTGGCTGCTGCGTACCGTCCCGGAACCTGAAGCATGTTGGAGAAGGAGGAGTTCTTGAGCGCTGAGGTCACTGGAGAAGTGGGAGCACGGTGTCCCAATGCCATGCCACGGGTCCATGGTGGCCTCCCTGGGTCCATGTGGGGAAGCATGGGACCTCTCCATCTTTCTGCAGCAGGGAGGGCCTGTGGAGTTGGGGAGCCGTCAGTGTCCTAGGTCCAGAATACTTGCAAACATCATCATCTCTGTTCCCCTTCCCAACTCTCAAGCTGGGAATCAGAGCCCCAGACATGGGGTCAGCGCTTCCACAGGGAGAAGCATCCTGATGGCAGAGATGGATGTCCGTTCATTCACTCAGCCTGCATTCACTGTGCCGGGAGCCAGCGGCCTGGGCCATGCAGGACTACTGAGAATGGATGCCGTCTTTTCTGTCTCAGAGCTGCCATCCTAGTGGGGCTCACAGGCTACCCTTTCCAAGTGTGCTACACAGACATCAGAAACAGGCTGTGGTGTGGCAGAAGATGCATGGATCCTGGCTCTGCGCTCTTGCTCTATGTGGCTTTGGGATGGGCACGTGAGTGCTCAGGGTCCTAGGACCCAGCAGGCAAGACCGCTGAAGAGCACCCCGGCCAACCTCCTAGGCTCATATTTCAGCACTGTCCCCTGCTGCCCCCGGAAATCACAAAGCACTCAGTGTTCATTCTCCAGCTGAAAAAGGGGATAGGGCACCTACTTCCTAGGGTTTTCATGAAGACTGGAGAATCAGGGTCAAAGTCCCAGGATGATGCACGTGATAGTCCCTCTCGGATGTCTCTTAGCTGTCATCTTAATCCTAGCCTTTTCCTGCACGCAGCTACCCTGTGCCCCTAGAGAGACCTCATAACTGTCAAAATGCAAGCAGACTCCGGGAAGGCAGCCCGCTGGCAGCCTGGGGTTTAGGAACTGCGCTGGGTGCCTAACAGCCTCTCACTGCTCTCTCCCGTCTCGCAGCCGCGGCTTTGGGCAGTCCAACTCCCTCCCAACAGCCGGGTCTGTGGGCGGTGGTATGGGTCGGCGGAACCCTCGCCAGTACCAGATCCCCTCCCGGAACGTCCCATCTGCCCGCCTCGGCCTCTTGGGCACCAGTGGATTCGTCAGCTCCACCCAGCGCAGCACTGCGGCCAACCCCACCATCATGAAGCAAGGAAGACAGGTTGGTTCTGTGTCTGTGGAGGGGGGTAGGCCGCCAAGCTCAGGGCCCCAGGCTTCAGGACCTATCCCTACATGACCCCACGGTGAGCACAGAGGCCAAGGAGGGCTGCGCTGAGATATAGGGGTCCCTGTGTTCGAAAGTAGCCAGTGGTTTGTGCTGTTTCTCTGGGAGACCGAGCAATCCCATGAAGGCACCTGGCTTCATGGGATTTACTTAGGATACCCTCTGGCCACTTTAACCTTGGCGGCCCTGCACATAGCACCCTGTAGGAGGAAATGCAAGACCTTTTATGTGCCCCTGCTCCTTGACCTGCCCCAGCAGAACACACCACCTCCAGATCTGGGTTCCAGGGTTCTAAGGAGCTTTCTTAGCCTTATTCACCGCAAAAAGCTCCTTTGTCACCGTCCCAGCTGTGGTGGAGAATCCAAAGAGGAGCCTGAGAGAGACTGTCAGAGAAAGAGCTGGACATTCTCCGCCTGTTCAAGGCCAGGCTGTGTGATTTAGATTTGACTTCTGTCCCATGGCTCCCCACCCACCAGTCCTGTTTCGCACCCTGCCCAACACCTTCCATCTGTGTGCCCGGCTTTGTGGGGCTCCGCAGGTTGGGGCTGGGATTGGAGGGGCACGAGTGGGTCTGCGTTGTCACGAGAAACTAAGGGATGATTGGTTTTAAAACAGGAGAACAGCTCCAGGGAAAATGGGCAGGATTTCCTCTCCAGAGCATACACCACAGGGTCTGAGAAAGCCCCACTTGCTGACCGTTGTGGGAAGCCCCACATCAGTTCAAGAGGAAGTCACCACCAGGACACCCGCATAATAATAAACGCGAGCTCAGTGTGCCAGCTCAGTGCCAGCTGAAAGATTCTTTTTTCTCCCCCTCGCTTTGTAGTAAGTTGTAAGAATCTCAAAAAGAAAATCAAATGAGAGCCCCAAAATAGTTTGTGCTCTTCGTTGCAAACATTTATAGAACTCTTCCCATCTCCGAAAAAAAGTGATAGGAAAAGCAAAGGCAACAAAAGGGATAAAAAGAGTTTTGGAGATCGTGAAGGAGAGAGCTGTCCAGATTAAGCTGGGGTTTAGAGAGGCCTGGGGCTTGGAGAGGGGAAGAAAATGAATGGAATCTCAACCCCCCTCTCTATAAATATGCGGATGGGCAGCACGAGCCTCGAGCCCTCTCCCAGAAGTTAGCAAAGAGTTCTTCAGGGGTATCTGCCTCTGGCATTCTGGCTGGCGGCCCTGCTCCACACCCCTCCCCGGACCCCAGGGTGTGTGGGCTAATGGGTCCTCCCCTTTGTGTTTCTCACTAGAACCTGTGGTTTGCCAACCCTGGGGGCAGCAACAGCATGCCGAGCCGCACCCACAGCTCAGTCCAGAGGACCCGCTCGCTGCCTGTGCACACTTCTCCACAGAATATGCTGATGTTCCAGCAGCCAGGTAGGGCACTTGGTCTCTCCCTCTCTCCTCCCCCTGACACACAGGGGAGGCCAGGACGCCAAAATAGATGCCCCTGTGAACCCAGCCGGAAAGTGCTTAGCCTCCACTGTCACCACGCATTCTTTTGAGCTTATAGAAGCCTTTCCTTTTTTAAACTGTGCCTTGCCAGCATGAATAGCGGCTGGTTGGCTGGGAGCCAGCACATGGAGCCCCAGAGTCGGTTGCAATCTGACGGGGATATTTTTGATACTAGTCATATTTCTAGATTGATTAAACCAGAGATCTCACTGGAGGGTATCTGGGGGAGTTGGGAGGGGTTCCATGTGCAGTGTGCATGTGCGTGTCTATGTGTGTGTGTTTACTTTGGGTGTATGTCGGGGGGATGTGCAGAAAGTGAAACAGAGACAGAGAAAACTTTCACGGCATTGACGCTTAGAGACTTACCCCTGGTTGGGGAGCGCCTTGCAAACATGACTTCTTGGACCAGTCATCTTCCCTTTACTTGGTTAAAGAGCAGCGTGGTCATTTCAAGTCAGCAGCACCTCTCACCACACCTCCTAAAGCAGGGTTACCAGAACGATGCACAGACAATGATCACTTGCACACTTTGTCCATGAGACAGCGACCTCTTAAGAGTCTGTAATATAGAGCCATCCAAACAATGACTGAATCTAGCTTGATGACTTTCTAAGTGGGAAAATCAGACAGGTACAGGTGTTGTATCTGTAGGAAAATACCCACCCTAGGCAAGAGGGACGCTCTGTACAGCAAGTCTTACAGGAGTTTGAGGGAAGGAAATGTCGCTGTGGCCTGGGTGGGCAAGAAAGCTTATTGGAATTGGAGCTGAGCTTCAGGGGACAGAGAGTGAAGACGTGGAAAGAGGAGGGTGGAGGTGCATGCAGAAGGAGACAAGGGAGCAAGACCACAATCGTACCAAGTACTTCAGTGAGTTCCAGAAGCCGTGGCTGAGCCAAAAAGTCAGGCTGAAGTAGCAGCGAGTAGAACAAGGGAGCTGGAAAGATCCCGGCTAATGACGGGGGCTCTGAACCCAAGGCCAAGGAGCTCGGACCCTAGCCACTCTCAGTGGCGAATGTGTGGAAGATTCTGAGTAGGAGTGTGCCTGGGGGAGTGAGGGAAAGGCAGGACAGAGACACTGAGGCGGAATGGCGAGGTAAGGTAAGGTGTGTCAGGAAAGGAAGATGGCCCAAATGCTTGTTTAAACTTGCTTCTTGACTTCTAGAACATTTACTGTTTGTGCATGTTTGTTTTAAAATGCCTTTGATACTCGTAGCTTCCTGAGAAGAAATATTTGATGAAGTTGTGAAGGTCTTCTCCCTGGGTCTTGTAGTCCCAGCCTCTGTTTTCATGCAGAATTTTGTATAATCCACTTCCAATAAACGAGAAGCTAGATGAGATTTGAAGATACCCTGGGCACGAGGAGATCTTTCACCTTGAATGTATCCTTCTACCCTAATCTCGGGCCTGGTCCTGGGACGACATACCAGCCACCCTGCAGCTTCATGGGAGGCCTAGCACAGCTGACCATTCTCCTTCTCCTTCAGTCTCTATACACCTGTGGCCTCCTTGCTCCTTTCTAAGCCCCTGTCCCTTCCTTTGGCTTCTTCCAAGTCCTCAGTCCTCTCTTCTCACCTTACTTTCCCCCACGTTCTCCTGTGTGAATTGGGAAGACCAGGCCCACCAGGAAGAGCCGGGCCATCCCTAGGAGGACTCTTTGAGTCTGTAGATACATATCCTTCATCCGCACCTTTGTTGCTTGCTAATGCTCAGAGCAACTATAACCCTAAGATTATTTACACCCTCTTGTTCTTACTGTTAAAAAAAAAAAAAATCAAATAAGATAGAAAGGCTTTTAAGGAAAAGTGACTGTCCCCTTCCCCTCCCCCTCCCAGCCCCCAGTCTCATCTCCCAGAGACAGACACTTATAATTATTTTCACTTTTCCTGGTAGTTAACTCGAAAGTCTCTAAATGATGTTCTTTATAAATGGGACTTAGAACTCTAGAACACTTGGGGGTCTTTTTTTTTGAAAGGAGGGGTTCAATTATTTTTATTTGCATAAGCAAATAAACGGGTGAGTACTGGTTAGGAGCCACTCCTAAGTCCTGCCCAGCATATTCAACCCATGCTGGGTGGCTCTTCCCAGGACATGGTCATGAAGAGCAAGGCAGGGCACAGCCACGACTTCAGGATTCCTGGCTGAAGGGAACAGACCCTTCACAGAGTCACTGCCATGGGAGGCTCCCCAGTCTCCAAGATCATTCCTGCCCCTGGTAGATCAGACACTGGTTTTTAAGACCACAAGTCATGATCAGAGCTCTTCCTTCTTCTTGAGGAGGCAGCCTTGTTGACAGGGCTACCACAGCTAACAGCCACAGTCAGGCCCAGACGAAGTTTTGTACTAGATAGACAGGGTCTATCCAGGATGGGCCTTGCCACTCAGAGCAGCATGTCCTTGTTTGCTTGGCAGGTTTCTAGGGGCTGGCACCTGCAGGGCATGACCAGACTACAAGTATCATGTCAGGGAGTCAAAATCAGGAAGACAGCGAGTGGCTTTCATCTTTACACAAGCAGAAGTGGTAGTGAACACAAAATGGAGTAGAGATGTGTGACCAACCCTAAATTAGATCCTCAGAAAACCATTACAATACAGCACCGTGGTTTCCTCCTGGCCACTGGATATCTTCAGAACATTCCATTTTAAATCAGATGGGTAGATCTTGAAGATGACAATTCAAACTTAAAATGCTTCCATTAAAATGATGGAAAATTTTAAATGTCTCCAAAGAATATAGAATAGTCTGGGGCCTAGAACAAGTTCCCGAGTTGTGTATCAATCAGTCACCTGGCTCGAATTTGCAAGACGATCTCTTCTTTCCTGGATCTACAGGATTTGTGGACCCCTTGGAGGCCAAGTCAGGAGTGGTATTTTAGTTTATTCCCACAGGAACAGTTTTCTAGATGTTTCCTGGGATAAACAAGGAGAGCCACTAAGTGATCGCTGCCTCTCACTGGCCTGTGGCAAGAGTAAGAAACACTAAGCTGGTCCTCCCAGAGCAAGGAGGAGAAGGGTCTTCTACACTCACCAGTGGGGTAACTTGAGCTCAAAACAGGTGTGGTGCCTAGTGTGGTCACGTTCTCCCAAAAAGGCAGGGTGTTTTCCCAACTGGAAAATTAGTTTGGAAATCGCTTGCAGAAGGACTACCTTCTCTTGGAAGATTTCTTCCTTGCTGACCGAGGCTCAGCCGCCACTGAGATCCAGTCAGAGAGGATGTCAAAACAGCCCGGGTGTAACACCGAGAAGCTACAAAGGCTCCTCACCATCTGGAGGGCCTGACAGGAAGGGGCTGAGGGACCAGAAGCCGACATTGAAAGAAAAGCCTGAGGAAGGGCAGGCTGGGCAGTCTCACAGAGCTATATTCTGGGGTTCTCTTCCTTCCTGCACAAAACCATCTGCAAACTATCCTTGGTGCTGCACTGCCCCAGATGTGAGATGGGTAATAAGGTGCCTTGCATGGCAGCCGATCATGAAGTATCATAGTTGTTCGCCATAGCAGACCTCCCCTATGCACCAGCTCGTGACTGTATTTCTTCCACCATTAGAATGCTGCATACCGGGGAGCACAGTGCCCCAAGCTGTTGTCATTCATTGCCTCCTTCATGTGAGTTTCTCCCTTTCAGAGAACTGCCTTTCAAAAGAGTGGGGAGAGGGAGAGTGCCATGCATACACTGGGTCCATTAGGGGAATGGAAGGGGCCACTATGCAGAGGAAGGGACCAGAACAGGGACCCACTCGAGGTACCTGGTGCATTTCTGCTCTCTGCCTTCTGGTAGGCCAGGGCAAACAATTCCGCTCAGGTAGAGAGGTTGATGAATGACTCAACTGTATCACAGCCAAGAACGCACCTGGGCCGTGCTCCCCTGCCTCTGAAAGTCCAACTGAGAGTGACCCAACCTCTAGTCTAGGTGGTACCTCTAGTCTGGAGACCTAGACAGTACAATATTGTCTTATATTCTCATCATTTTTCATGAAAGTGTGCGTTCTAGAGGATTTTCATAGCAGAGACTTCTGCAGGTTTAGGAATGAGGCCACCAGCGAACAAGCTGTGTTCCCATAGCAGACTCAGGGTTGCGACTCATGTTGCTCTGCCACTCGCCACGACCGCCATGACTGTCTCTGCGATCATCAGCGTGGCTCTCTTGCCCTGACCACACTGATTTCTTTTCCTTCTGTGACTACCCTCCCTTGTCCTGCTTGGTTCCCATCCTCCCTGTCTCCCTTTCTTCCTATACCCCTTACCCCGTCCGGATCCCACTTCTCCATCCTCTGTCCTGTCCTCCTCAGCCTCCCAGCAACCCCACTTTTCACTTAACTTGAAGCTTTCCTAGCTATTCAACAAGTATCCTAGGCTGTTGTTGGCAAAGTTGAATTCTAGTGGTTTTTGCTAGGATACCCCATTTCTTTCTCTAAAGTACTGAAGACACTGGCCTCTTTTGCCTCAGCCACAGGGACTGGGAGAGAGCTGCAGACTGCACCATACGTGCCACACGTGTGAGACTCAACTAGGATGGCTGGTTTCTGCCAAGAAAAAGCCACATGGGACCCTCCAGGTGGACCCTACAGAAGCACTTCCATTAGGCATGGGCGGCTGCTCCCAGAATCTCCTTGACCTTGGGCCTGCGCACAAGGCTCTCTACTTATGGGACTTCTGAAAAGGCACAATTTTAAAAGTTCCAGGTCAGCCTACACCCTGGGCTTCCTAGGACAGAGGACCCTCACTAAATACTGGAATGTTCTGACGGTCAGGGGAAAAATTCCTGGTTCTCAGAGATGTCACCTGAGTTAAGGAAACAGGACTGCCTCCAGCAACAGCAGAGAAGGCTCAGTCTTTCCCTTTTGCCTTACTGAGGACATAAAACTGCATCTGCCTGGCCCATTACAGCTGGGGACCCAGGCTCAATGCAATGAGCCTTTGGGGTAGCAGGAGCCAGAGCAGGAGCTGGCCTGGTGTGTCATGTGAGCCTGGGTGGTAGGAGCTGCCCAAATGCTTCCCGGGGCTTTGAGAGTTCTGCCCACCCAAGCCACACTTGGCTGAGGGCTTCTAGCCTGAGATGGAAACTGTTATCTACCCAGCTGGTCTCTCTCTGTCTTGTATGTGTGGGAAGATGCCACGGATCTGTTTTTATCAAATACACAATTAAAAAGTCACACTATTAGGAAACTCTGGAGTGTGAACATATGGGCTTCTCCCAAGACTTAGAATTTTTCGGAGCCTCTCTGAGAGTGGTGGGGGTCGCGACACCCTGGAGCACCAGAGGGAAGAGCCAAGGGAGAAAAAGCAACCGTGCCAACTTTCAACCTAAAAGAGCAGCCACTAAGGTTTGGAGATGCTAGAGCGGAGAGCCCCGCATTTCTCAGCCCCCTTTTTTGAACACGCAGTCCTAGGCTTGGAAAATGGCATTTTGCTGCGTGTTGGCAAGAAATCCTGCAGCTGAAACACTTCTCTCCAAATGTCGAGCATCTTTATTTATCCAAATCTCTCCACAGTGTTTGTTTAAAGGGGAGTGCTAGAGAGTAAACTAAATTTTACAATGAGCATATGGATGGTTATAATTGCTGAGGGTTTTTTTTTTTTCATATTTGCTAACTGGCTATATATAAAACTGTGTTTCTATTTTATAGATTTCACACCCTGAAGGCTGCTAATTTTGCATGCATATGATTTTCACATGAATGGATGAAAATACTAAAATACTCTTCCCTCTGGATTGTCTGATTGCCCCAACCCTACTCTGACAGCAACAATGGGTGGCAGTGGGAGAGACCCTTCCATTCTCCCTGGCTCCCGGCAGCCCCCCTTCCCAGAAAGCCCAGTCATCCTCTGTTCATGAATTGGCAACAGTTGCCTTTCAAACCCATTGATGCTGGAACTTGTGTCAGAAAGAACCCTGTCTGCTCCCCAGTGCTTTTCTTATTGATCCATTTTGCCCATCTACTCAGAATTTTAAACAACAGAAATGACATCTGCCTCTGAATTAGCCGGTGATGGGGAACACAGATTGCAGAGAAAAGCTAAATGTGTAGCTCATCAAGGAAAACAAATACTTTGGTTTAGCCATTGGTTTCAACTTCCTATCCCACTAAACCACCAGCCTAACCTCATTTGTCATCCTGTCCACCAGCCCCAAGTGCCCTCTGGTGGAGATTCAAAGGAGCGAGGAAATGGCCTGGAGCTTGGGCCACTAGGATCCTTTCCCCACTTCCAGACTGAAGAGGGAAGGCCCAATGAAGAAGAGAAGTTTCCCAGAGTCACATATGAAGACAGTGGCAACCTTGAGATTCCCAGGCCCTCAGAACATATCCCACTGCTGATTGTCTGTCCCTTAACCCCCACTATAGGATTTCACAGTTCTTAGCTGTCAGAGTTTCCATCTTTTTCATCACTCAATAGACATGTGTGAAGTGTGCCAGAAGACCATCGCTGGAATTAGGGGAGGTTCAGAAAGAGATAAGAGCTCTGTCGCTGTCTGCAAGGTGCTTCCAAGCCAGTGAAAGACACTCAAGAGCTTCCCAGGATGACGGGGGCTGGGGGAGAGGGACGTACTGACAGTGAGGGGCCCAGCAGAACAGAGGAGGCTCCTACTGGCTGCCTCCTGCTTGGCGGAGGACGGACTGGAGCCTGGAGAGATAGGGAAGGTCCAGATGGTAGAGGAGGCTTTGTGACTATAAGGCACACAGCCTAGTCCCGGGCAGTGAGAACCTGCCCAGCTGACATCCCTGACCTTCTAAGTGGCTGGAGGCAGCAAGGACTGACTAGCAACTTTAGTCGCTGCAGCATGCCAGAGAGAGCCAGCTCTGGAGTCAGACCCCTGTGGGTTCTGTGGGTTCTTGTGTTAGCCAACCAACCTGGCCAGTCACTCTAAGACCACTCGAGAACTATGCCATGCTGTGGTTTCTGTTTCCTTGTAACAAATCAGAAATGCGCCAAGCCCACTTCTAGGCACGGGGAGCAGCAGAGCCAAGTCCTGCTCCAACGAAGTGAACATGGAACTGGGAGCAGGCAGCAAATAAAGAATGGGCCAGATGTTGGTGACAGCTGTGGAGAAAAAGCAAGCAGAGGAAAAGGAATAGGGCTGGGAAAGTTCTCCTTATCTCTAATGTCCTTTCTAAAGACACAGGAGAGCCAGAGATGTGAAGGCAGGGATAGATAAAGTTATGGAAGTATCGAGGGACCACCTTTCTGGGCGGAGGGAACAGCAGTGCAAAAACGGGCAGAAGAGGTCCTGGGAAGGAAGGAAGGGCGAGGAAAGCTGTACACGGGAAGGGTTAATAAAGGTCCGATCATGTGGGCCTTGCAGGCCATGGCAGGGGGTTGGCTGTTACTCTGATGGGAAGCTGCTGGAGGGTTCTGAGCAGAGGACTGACAGACTCTGACTCTGACCAGTTATTTTTAGTTGGCAGTTTTCTTCCAGCTGCCCATGTTCACAATGGACTCCGTGCGCCTAAAAGACTCATAGGTTGGTTGAAATCAGAGTGTAACTTGCCTCCATGCTGATCCTCAGAGCTCCCCTAGTTGCCCCAGGGTGGACGGGCTGGTGCCCCACAGCACTGTGCATACCTTCTCCTTGTTCTCAGAGTCTCTGTCACCAAGATAACCCTTTGTCCCTTGCAGAATTCCAACTTCCTGTGACTGAACCTGACATCAACAATAGGCTGGAGTCCTTGTGCCTCAGTATGACCGAGCACGCCCTGGGAGGTGAGTGGGTCCTCCTTGCCTTTTACCGCATGCCTGGGAGAACTAGCAGCCATCTGCTGTCTACATTCTGGCGATAGCTCAGGAGGAATGGGAAAGGCATAAGGAGAGGTAGGCAGGGGACAGAAAGAGAGAACGGCCTCAGGGTGCTGTTGGATCCTTGTCAAGCCATACCACACCGAGGAGCCCACAATGCCCTGCTCCTTCTTTTCTGGGAGTTGAGTCAGGGAGCCAGAGACCAAGGCTGTCCCTTTTCCCTCAGAGCCACCCACCCAGTGTGCTCTGCGGTCCTACCACAGCAGCTGTCCCAGCCAAATGCTGGGAGCTGGAGGAGTCAGAAACACAAGACATGGCTTTTAGTGGCAACATCCCCCCGCCCGCCCCCGCCCCAACAGAATTGGATTCTTTCCTTCTCGGCACTAGATCTCCCCGTCTGGTCCAAGCGTATCCCAGCTTGTTCTAAAAATAGAATTTTTGAACCAAAAATCGCTGCTTGTTTTTACGTCTCCCTGCTCCAAATGGTTTCCACGATGCCTGGAGCCCCAAGCAGTCTGAGACGTCCTTCACAGTGTGACAGGGATGGTCTAGTTCCATGTGCCTGCAGGCTGCAGCCCCGCGAGGAGCTCCAGAAGCAGCTGGGTTGTCCCCTGTCTGTCTGGTCAAAGCCCTGTGTCATCACTGGAGCCCCGGGAGGCCTTCAGTGCCCTCCGGGTACTAACCAAGTGCTTTTCTCCAGCCTGAACTCTGCGCCAGCCCTGGGGATGTTTGGCAGGCAGAGGAGCAATGTCCACCCCTTCCTGCCAACCTCCGGGAGGCTCTGAGTCAGAGAGGCCTCCTGTGACCCTTCCCAACAGTCCTCTCCAGTTGGGATGCGCTCACCCTCCCTGGAGATGAGCAGTCAGAACACCTAAAGCCAAAAAGTGCGCTATCTAGCCGTGGTGGGGAGAAAGGCTGCTGTCAGCTGCTGCTCCAGTGGGCTTTGTCCTCCTGACCAGGGACTTTTAGATTTTTAGTCCCTGTAAACACAATCTTATCCTGACACCAAATATGAGACCAACAAATGCTCAGCATGGAGGAGATTGGAAAGCAAGGACTGTACCTACCTGACCTCAGCTGTGCAGGGCTCTCCACGGCCCAAAGAAATCCTCCACTCAGTACCAAAAGCGAGCTATCCCAAAGCCGCCTAGAGCGTCTGACTGAACAGATGGTGGGAAGTCACAGCTCCTAATATGACCTCCACAGGGTTCCAGGAACCCCATTTGCAAACACTGCTCTCTCCCTTGGCCACTCATATCCTAAAAGCTTCACCACATCATTGGTCCATTCCTGGCCCCTCTCTGGGGAGATGCCACCAGCTCCTCTTCTCCAGCTAACCAAGGAGACTGGGTCAGCACACTGGTAGCCCCTAATGAGTAATGGGAAACAACCCAAAGGTCCATCAACAGGTAGAAATGGATGAACGAAATCCATTATAGCCACACAGTGGAATATCGTTCAGCTTAAAAAGGAATGAAGTTCTCTGATCCATGCTACAACATGGACGAACCTTGGAAGCATTACACTAAATGAAAGATGCCAGACACAAAAGGCCGCACAGTATACGATTCCATATAGGAATTTATGAAATGTCCAGAAGAGGCAAATCTGTAGAAACAGACAGTATGGTTTAGTGGTTGTCAGGGGCCAGAAGGAACTGCCAAGTGGATAGTGATTGCTTGATGGAAACTGGATGAAAATGTTCTGGAATTAGACAGTGGTGATGGCTGCACAACTGTGTGAATACACGAAAACCTCTGACTTATACACTTTAAAAGGGTGAAATTTGTGGTATGCACATTAGATCTCAATTTTTTCAAAAAGGGAAGCCTCCCAGACGCTGAGCATTCAGGCCAAGCTCAGCCCACTGCAGGCAGCCCAAGCTCCCGCCCACCCAGCTGTGGCTGGTGGGTGAGGAACTCCCTCCGCCTTTGACAGTCAGCAAGGATAACTGACCTTCTTCCCCAGGGCTTGATATATCTCCGATAATTGGCACGTTGGGAGCCCTTATCAAACTGCTAAGTGCTAACATTATCATCATTAGTAGCAAGAATGCCAAATGCTCTTTATTAAAGGGAGGTTTTCATTGAAAAGGTTTCATTTTTTAGCTCATTCTTCTACTTGTACAGAAAACCTCTATGAACTGATGGGTTTTTTTGCTAGTGTTTTCATTTTGTTAATCTCCTAAGCCTTCTTATTGCTGTGTTTTTCCTCAAAAATCCTGTCTGGTGGGAAGCCTCGTAAGCAGTTTCCAGAGCAGAGAATGAAAATTAAGTTCAGGGTGGCCCGGTTGGGCACAGTGGCCATGAGCCCACCCACACTGCAACTGCACCTCTCTGCTGGGCCCACCTCTTCCAGGTGCTGGGAAGATGACCTCATGGGAACAGAATGCCAGTGAATTAAATCATTTTACAGGAGGACATATAATTATGGAGAGGAAAGCAAAGTAAAAGAGGTTCCTCTGCCTGTGTCTCAGGACGGGATGGGAGGGTGGCCAAGTTCTGGGACACCATATCCTATGATGGTCTTTCTAATGTGGCTAGTCCATGGGCCCCAGGCCTTGGAGGGGCCCATCCTTCCATGCTGACATCTCTACTCTCAGTGTCCTACATTAATTACAACCCTCCTGGTGCCAGTCTAAGCCATTTCTCTCTTTGGCCTTCCATTTCCGCTTCTTCTTTGCCCTCCCCTTGGCCCCTCCAACAGAACTCATGAGGAAGCCAAGGAGGTGGGCTGCCTCTGCCATCTTGGTTTAAGGCTTTCATCTGGCTCTGTTGGACCTGCTCCTTATTGGTGGCCTGGCTGCTATCTTCCTCCTGCACAGAGGTGGTATGGGCGGGAACAGCCATGGCTACAAAAGCAAGCCTTGTTCAAGCAGGACAGAGTCTGCAGTGAATTCCACCATAAAGAGGAATGCCCCATCCACTCTCTGGTGCTCCAGGAGTCATGGATTTCACATGATTCCCTTGCCATTCCTTCTCACCTTCTTTCCTTATTCCTTCTTGAGACTTAACAGCCTCACTTCTAGCTGATATGGAGACTTTTTTTTTTTTAAGATTTTATTGATTTATTTATTTGACACAGAGAGATGACAAATAGGCAGAGAGGCAGGCAGGGGTGGCGGCGGGGGGGCGGGGGGAACCAGGCTCCCTGCTGAGCAGAGGGCCTGACTCCGGGCTTGATCCCAGGACCCTGAGATCATGACCTGAGCCGAAGGCAGAGGCTTAACCCACTGACCCACCCAGGCACCCCTGCTATGGAGACTTTGTGTAAATTAGAAAAAGGCTCTACTTTCTTAATATGCTGTTCTGCCACTGATTTATTATTTGTCATAATTAACTATAAAACCCACAATGAATACATGAAAATGGTGCTCCCAGGAGTTGTACACCTTACACAACTATAAATGGTGAATCTGGACTTACCTATGGGTCATTTCCCTACAGATGAATACTGTCACCCTTAGAGGATGAGGCATAGGATTGGAATTAAGTGAAAATGCAGCTTGGGGTTGGATTAGTTGGGATTTTTACGTTTCTCACTCCCCACTTACACAGCTATAAAGGGTTGGCATTAATGAGTAGGCCATGAGCCCTGGCAAGTGTGTGCACTTCACTCCTACAGACAAGAGAGTGATGTCTACACACCAACACGTGTTTGTATACTTAATGCAACCACTGTTTCCCATGACCTATTACCATTGCAGAACCACCATAAGAGGCGCAGGTTAACACCTGCAGAAGTCAGGGCAGTGTTACTGATTGTAAGTTCACATCTGGGAGCCTTGAGGACTGATGGCCTGATTATCATAAACACTCCCAGGGTCATTTGCTTTTCTTTTTTAAAATCTCTCCAAAAACTATGTGGAAATTTATGGACACACACAAGTACAAGTAAAGTTGGGAAAATCCGAGTAAGGTCAGCGAATTGTGTCAACATCAGTATCTTCATGGTAATATTATAGTTTTGCAAAATGTTACTATTGGGAGAAACCCAGCAAACCCAGAAACCTGATACTCTCTTATAACTGCATGTGAACCTACAGTGATCTCAGTAAAAATTTCAATTAAACATGTCTCCTTCAAGTCCTTGCTGGCAAGACACCAGACTGGCACCACCCATCGGGAGGCGAGGAGGCTTGTACAGTGGATTCAGTACTCCCCCCTATCACTTAGGTCTTCCAGCTTTCCCACAACACTCTGCCACTCCCCTCTCACACCTGAGTTCTGTCTACTGGATCTAGGTGCTCCTCCTGGTAAACCAGGTTTGTGACAACAAGGCTCAGTCCAGGACATACCTGCTGATGTTTGGATATCAGCAAAACCAGGGAAGCATCCTGCCTCTCTCCCTGGCCTTCATTTACCAGCCACTGAACACAGTCATGTCTACCTCTACAATGGCTCATGCATGCTTCTCTCTGCTCACTGGATAAGCCCTTGTCAGACAAGCCCTATCATGGACCATTGTAGGGGCCCTGCTGCCACCAGCCTTGTCCCTTTTTAGGTCATCTAACACAGCTGCCAGAGAAACCATTCTAAAATCAGACCTAATTACTCTACTGCTTAGAATGCCCCAATTACCAAGTCCAAGCTCCTGTTCATAGTATACAAGACCCTTATGGCCTCATTCTGGGGATCCTCCTATAGTCCCATGTGTAAGCAGACAACCATAAAGGAGCTGGGCAGCCTTCGGCTCCCTCAGCAGTTTGTCTCACTGATGGCCTCTGTCTCGGACATGCACATCCTCCACTTTATAGCCTGGTCTCACTGACTCTCCATGATGTAGACACAGCCTGTGTTGCATAGCATAGCATTCACCCACTTCCACAGGATCTTTCCGTTCCCAGTGCCCACACCTCTAACTATGCTGTCTGCCCCTAACCAGATTCTTGAGACAGAGAATCTAGATCAGTGTGGGTGAGCCGCATCCCCTTGGTCTGCTCAGCTGTGATTAGGGCTCAGAGTCACAACCACCTCATGCCCGGGCTTTCAATAGGGATTCGCTGAGAGGGAGATGCTACCAAAGAAAGGGATGTGAGCTAGACAGGTCCACCTGCATGTCTGCTTTAGTATCCCTGCCAACTCTCAGCACATCTCCTGCCACTCCTCCATTCCCCCATCCCACATCCTAAACCTCCATCTAGCCCCCAGCCCCACCAATTAATGACCAGCATCACACCTGTACATGAGTTGTATGCCCTCCCCACACCCTCTTCCTTTCCTGCCTCCTCCTCTCTCCTCCTATAAGCACCATCTTACAAAAGTCATTTTCTTTCTCCGTTAAACCACACTTGACTCCCAGGGACATCTTAAATCTTCCTCCATTTTTCCTGCTGTGCCTGGTACATACTCCCATCATAGCAATGATCCCTCCTACATCCCTGTGGCTTTACAGAGCTGTCCCGACTAGGATGTGTGTACTTACAGGGTGAGGACTAGGTCTCCTGTCTTGGTTCCCAGACTCATTACAGTTCCTGGAAAAATGGCTACTCCGCAGATGTTGAGTGGGTGAGTGTGTGAATGAAGGGGTGGATGAATGGGTAAGTGTGGTCTTCACCTGTCTTCAGAGACCGGGAAGCCCAGCGTGCACGGTGTGCGACTAGGTCGCCGTGAAGGGAACGGTTTTGCTCAGCTGTGCCCACCATGAATTCTTTCTCTCCCAGACGGGGTTGACCGGACCTCCACAATCTAGAAGCTGAAGATGAGAGTGACCGCGCTGGCCGTGAAATCGACTGCTGCGGGTCCAGTGTCAGCCATCTTCAGGGTTGCACAGAATCCTCCGAGATACTTTGCAGCCTTTTTTTTTCCCTGGTCCCTCTCCCATTTTGATTTTGTGAGAGCGTAGGTCGTCCTTGTAAACATATCAGTAGACCGGGGATTGGTTATTTTGTCATTTGTTTCTGTCACGGGATGGCTTGGTGTGTGGGGTGGGGAGGGGTCTCTAGGGAAATGTGGGGCTGGGAGGGGATGGAGAGGGAAGGCAAGTGGCTTCCTGGATGGAGAAAGGGGGAAAAACGAACAAAAAGAGTTCCGCCGGCAAAGAGCTGGGAGAGACGAGGGAGGGAGGCTGAACCCTGGGCCCAGGCGCCCCTCACAGCCCACCTCCGCAGTTAGGCCCCAGGACACAGTCGTGGGCGAGTGCGACCAAAGCAAGATGGCGGCCCGTCCTCCCTGCCGCCAGGACCGGCTTTCCCTGAGGACCCGGCTTGGAGTCGAGCCGCAGCAGAGGGCCGCACGGCTCCGGCGGCAAAGGGGGAACGTTCCCTCCAACAAAATTTCAGAGAAACTTTGATTTGTGTATTGTTTACATAACAATTTTAAAGGGTACATAATGTGTAAAGAGTTTGGATAGAACTTCTCTTCATACTATGGTTTTTGTAAAGGATTTGTTGATACGGATTCATTTCTTTCCTCTATTTTTATAATAGCAGCAGGGTTGTCTCTCAAAATGGCTGCCAAGCCGCGCTTGCCCGGAAGGCGGACGCGTCAGGTAGGCCGAGGAGGCGTCTGTCTTTCCACCGCGGCCGGTGCTCGGCAAACAGGTGGGCTGGCGGGACGAGCACGTGACCGGAAGCGCGGGGAAGGGCCGCAGCGTGTGTGTGATCAGTTAGGGTCGGCTCGCAGGTCACCGTGAGATTCTGAGAGAATCCTGCGGCCCCTTTCTGGGCTGGATTTGCTTCTCACCCACAGACACCTCTTCCTCCCCACCCTACGGTGGGGTTTCATCCTATCGCCCTCTGCCTCACTTCACACACACACACACACACACACGTGGGTTCAAGTTCCACTGGAGGAAAAATGGCAAGGACCGACATTTTTCCCTTGCGAAAGGCCTTAATGTCAGCTAATGAGCTCAAAAGACCACTTCCACTGCGATTACGCAGAGGGACCTGAGACTGGGGGCCGCGTCCCCCTGGCTCGCTCACTGCTGAGGAAGGGAAGAGCCAGACCCGGGACAGTGTCTAAGTGATCAGTCAGCAAGTTGCAGAGAGAGCGTGTAGGGAGACTCGCAGTCCACGCAGCCGGGCGGGCTGTGAAGGAAGATGTGGGAAAGGGCGGCTTCAGAATGGAAACGTGGTTCCCTCCACGTGTACGTCAGGGGTTTGCTGTGTAGTTGGCGGATTTACCTATCCGGCCGCACAGAAGAGCGAGAAAACCAGCCCTGACTTGACGATATTAACAAACTGTGCTACCACAAAGTAACAGCTCTGTTTCTTAAGGGCAAGAAAGACTACGTTTGGGATTCGAGGCAATGGAGGGTATTAAAGGAAATCAAAGAGGAGTTGTGCTTTGCACTGGAAAATTGGTTTGTGTAAATGATGGTATGAATGCTCAGCCAGAGGCGAGATCGGTGAGACGGTATAAGGCCTGTTTATTAAATGGGTGAGTCTGGTGCCGTTGCTTTCGGCGAAGGCAGAGTTGAAATTGAAGAGATTGGACCATGAAAATCACTGCGCTTGCCTATGGTTATTAAAAAAAAAATAATAATGAAGTAAATACAGATTTAAAAGGCCTTAATGAAATTTAAACAGCTTTCTTTTAACTTCAAGATTGAAAATGTGCACCCAGTTCAGCATTGCTTTTGAAGTTTTCTAAGGTTTAAAAAGGTGGGAGAATCTTAACCGTAGAGAGCCTTTAGCAAGGGAAGGGGGCTTGAACCCACCACATCACATTTTGCATTAAGACAGACCGACCTCCCCTTCGGGGACTACATTCTAAACATGCAAATCCATGTGCAGAAAGGGGCAGCAATTTTTAGTGTGTTTTTTTTGTTGTTGTCGTTGTTGTTGTTGTTTTAACCAAGTGCCATTAACATTCATCCTCCACACCCCTTTTCTAAACAAGCTTAGTGTTACTTGGGGAATGTGTTGGGATGGACGATCACATGTAAGGCAGGAAGAATAGATCAAAAATGTTGAAGGCCAAAGGTAAGACCAGAGGGTTTGTGAAGGTGTTTTTGGATGCTAAGAAAGTTAATAAAGAGAAGAAAAAGCAAGGGTATTACACATCTTGTGGGGAAATGAGAAAGCATTCAGATCTGCTGCAAAACACAAATATCCATAAAGACTTGGGTTGTTCAGAAAACAGATTGTGAACACAATCACATTAGCATGAATCCTTTAAAAGGAAGAAGACCTTAAAGTATTTGCAAATCTGGATTTCTATTTATTCCTTCACTGAATATAGAAACAATGGTTATCTGATTATTAGAGATATTATTTTGGATATGTTACTTATTAACTTGCTATGGCTGGTAACCATGATAAAGTCTGTTATTAAAAACAACATAATTCTTTTTTTAAAAAAAAAAAAAGAAAAGCTTATTTTTCATTGACTGTGTATAGATTTATCTACTTAGTTGTGTTTTGCTATTAGTGTTTCAATTTTTCTTTTTTTTAAGTTGAGTGTTCTGATAAATTTTAGGAGCCTGTCCCCACCTTGTTTTGAGTCCTGTGTTGACTGCAGGTATACAGCTCAATTTTAAAATCCTTAAGCAAAAGAACTTTATTTATAAAAAAAAAAAAAAAATCAAACAGTTGCATGCGTAAGGCTGTGAAGTCGGATATTTAGTAATAAAGCGGCAGTGCCTTTTTTTGTATTTACCCATTGACCCCCCCAAATGCAACTGTTTTATATTAATAGTAAATGGTAAAAAATCTTAGAGGAAAATCTATTTCACTACATGTTTCCCCCCCTTTTTCTGATTTAAGCAGTATGTATTTGGCACCTCTACACTGTCCTAGGGACAGTGGTGGTCTATGATACTGTTACCAGGTATGATGTTTTATTGGTGCTTTTTATTCATAGTGGTTTCTTACCAGAAACAGTAGGAAGACACACATGAACTGTGTACAAGAATTGAAACATTGCTGCTGATTTGTGTCTTTTTCCACACGCTTTTTGAGTTTCACTTTTTGAACAAGGGCCAGCAAGCAAAATAGACACTGCTGGGTCTGCCTGCAGAGGGCGGCTGTTGGCACCAAGCTCTCAAATCCTGTGTATTGATGGTCCCTTTCTGGTACTCAGGATTGGAACTACCGCTGGGCCCCCATCTCCCATTCCTTTGAAGAGACACTGAGGGAAACAAGGTTTTCTTTTGAGGTGTCACTGGCTGCCTTTTACGGAATGGGAGCCTTCTCCGGGTCCTGTGTTCTTCTGCACCTCTTGTAGCGACTGCCAGTGCAAGGTTTGTAGATGTGCATTCCCCAGTTAGCACCGGGAGTCCCCCAAAAGCCTGGGCTGGGGGACCGAGCTGGGCTGAATGCATAGACATGCAACCAGAAGGGCAGCGAGGGGCGGAAAAGCAGGTCCCAGTCTCGTTGGCCCTCTGGAGAGGTCTGCAGCAGGCGGCTCTGGCTTGGGTACAGGGAAGCAGCCTGACCAAGGCATTCGGGCATGCCTGTTACAAGAAGGACCTGCGGAAGGATCATTTGCACATGGGGCTGTGATAACACTAATGTTGATTTTTTTTTTTTTTACAAGTCATCAGAGATGTTTGCAAAGTGAGTTTTATTTTTTTGTAATTCCTTTATCTTTACTTAAAGGTGAATGTGTATTCCTCTGGGAGGAATAGGAAGAAAACAGGAATGTTAATAATGTCAAACAGAAGACTTCCTCCCTTATTAATATATAACCCTCATGTATTTATGCCTAATGTAAGCTGACTTTTAAAAAGCTTTCTTTTGTTGCATGCCCCATGCAGGCATCCCTATTGTACATGCATGCCTCTCGTCCTGTTTTCCTGTATAAAGTTAGTGAACAAAGAACTATTTTTGCCTAGTTCATGTTGCCAAGCAATGCATATTTTTTAAATTTGTCATATATGGAAATAGCATGTTTGTTACATGTAAAGCTTTACTGATATACAGATATACTAATGTTTGAAGATGCTGTTCTTTGCAAGTGTACAGTTTTCAAATGTTGTTACCAGTGAAACACCCTTGTGGTTTAAACTTGCTACAATGTATTTATTACTCATTTCCTCCCATGTAACTAAGAATCATGGCTATATTTCATATCAACGTTATATTGAAAGTGAAGGGAAATGATTAATACAAGGTTTTGTAACACTGGTGTGTGTGTCTTTTTTCCTGTTTGTCAATATGATCGATCAGAACACAAGAAGTGAATCTTAGAAATAAGCCAGCAAGGAAGAATGAGCATGACATCTCTGTAAACAATTACCACCTGACCAGTCTATGCAAACTGTCTTCAACTGTGATTCCCTTTTTTTTTTTTGTTTTAACGAAAGAGGAGGGGTAGAAGTACAAAAATTTATGCTACTTGATATGTGCCCCGAGTAGTCAGCATACGCATCACCTGACTTGAAGGCATATTTTTAAATACAAATTCTGTCCTTGTGGTTGATAATGTTTATAGCTTCCTCTCCATCTTCAATGTCTTTGAGATCATATTTCACCCCTTAACCATGGTATAAAGAAACAACAGCTTCCTTGGAACCTTGACGTTTTAACCACATATGGCTTGAATCTCATAATACCTCTGATTCAAGTATATCTGATACAAATAATGGCAATTAAGCAAATGGTTGAAGAGCCTAATGTGAGTTTGAAATCTCTGGCTGTGCGATATTCAGCAAGTTACTTAACCTCTCTGAGCCTTGGTTTGGTTTGTTTTTTGGCCTCTGATACTCAAGGTTTATATAATTAAACCTGTAATCCAAAAAAGAAGAAGATGAAGACAAAAGGAACATAGTATATAGAAGTTATTGCCACCAAAACTTAGCAATCCAAGGTTTCTCTGAGGCAAACACAGCTTGACGTTGTAAGAATGACCACACACCAACTCTCTTTTCACCAGGCTCAAGCTGCTCAAGTGACACACAAAATCCAAAACAGTCCCTGGAAACATGTAGAAATGCTTCATAAGCTGAAATATAAATAAAATCCTGCCCAGAATTAAATTCTCATAACTCAAATGAGATAGAGCTCAGTGTATGACCAGAGTATTCTAAAAAGAAAGGGATAATGTGCAAGAGAAAAGTTGAGCCTCACTTTTCCAACATGTGAAATGAGGGTAAATGTGAAAGGTATAAGATGAAGAGAAACAGGGCTCAGCATGGTGCCTGAAAGGAGTTAGTGATTTTTATCAGCAAAGCTGCAGCTCCTTGCCATTGACCTTAATAATGGAATGTTCAATCCTGGAGAGGTTATTCACATAATAAAGCATTTAGGACTTCCCCTAACGGTCCTCTCTATAGAAGAGATGTAATTCCATTATTAGAGGGGGGAATGAGTAACACCTCTATAGCATACTGGGTGGGAAGAGGCTATGGTGGGCTTGTGTAAGGAATCCAGAAGCAGCACAAGTGGGCACTATCAACTCGTGCTCTAAGCCAGTGAGGAGGCAACACAACAGGGCAATACAAGGAGAATCCAAACTCCTGTGAAAACACCTTAGCCTGGTCCCTTCAACAGTTAATACATCTAGCCACGACCCTGACTCCCTATCAGCCCAAGACTTGTGGAAGTTGAGAGCAGGGTTTGAGGACAGTGAAGACCTCACCCATAACTAGAACCTAATTCTTCTCTACAAAGACGTGGAGTGGCCCACGTGGATCTGGCCCACGGGGAAGCATGGTGTGACAGCCTGTATGTCATCTGTTGCACTATGCCCGGGGGGCAGTGCTGGCCCATCACATTCCAGCGTCCCCTCACACACGTCACTCCAAAGCCTTCCACAAGCACTTCTGTTCCCTGTTTTCCAGCCACATGTCCCAATACAGGAAAACCACCCCTTCCCTAAGCTCTTCAGCCTCGGGATTGTCAACGGCAGCTCTAGGGTGCCCTGGCTCACTCTATTTTTCAAAACCATCTATGAATTGCAGTTGTGGCTATTTATTTCGAATCCACATGGTCCAATTCTTTTGTAAAACATGAGAAACATTTAAAAAAAAAACAAGTCCCCATATCATACTAGAGTCAAGATTATTCTGTCAAATTGTTATAAAAAAGTAGCATTGTGCTGGCTCCCTAAGCTCTTGGGCGAGTGTGCAAAATCAGTCTGTGCTATTGCCCTCCGGATGAGATGATGGATCCTCATGCCAGGTCAGCAACGCCCACAACACAGTAGAGAAGTGCCCGTCAGGTCTGAGAAATACCCAGAAATGGGCTCAAGAACAGTGATGGCTTTGTTCTCCACTCATTTCTAAGAGCTGAAAACAAACAGTTGAGAAAGGGGACACGTTGGAAGGGAAGGAAGAGGAAAATCCAGAAGGTAATGGGACTGGTGGTGGGAGGTGAGAGCCTGAACCTGGAGTCTCTGGAAATGGAACAAGTAATAGAGCACTGTTTCCAGAGCAACCCCCGAGATGTGTCTTCCCACTCCCCACGCTCCATTCTGGCCCAGATGGGTTGAGAATGGAGGATGGCTCTTCTGTGTGTGGGGGTCTGTCTGCACGTTTAGGTTGCAGGTACGTGAAGTAGGAAACGTGGGTGCCTGGGAAATTGGGGAATTTTGGCGAACTTAAACATGACATCTCAATTATTGAGGTGTTCCACTGGAATCAGTGGTCTTTCACAGTGTCCTCCCAGGTAGTAACTTGGCCCAAGGGCTCCATCTGACCAGCTTTGCCCACAAGGCTCTTGCACACAGATAGTGACTTCTCTGTGATATAAACCTGGGAATTCAACATCTGAGAATTTCCTCCACGGAATATTTTTCACTCTTAAGTGGTTTCTACTTCAATTTTTAAAACTGACGGAGAAACATTTTGGCAGCCTCATAAAGCTCAGACTTTATAAAAAGACAGCTTTGTGTTTATGCTTGACTCAGAATGCATGTTTTTAAATAGTGTGTTCCACAGTTTTTTGAAGTTTTATTTTCTTTAAGTCCTATCCAGGAGAAACAAAATCACAGCTTTGGTGAGTGAAATGGTCCCATCAGAGCTGCTGGGTCTGGAGACAGCAGAGAGGTTCCAGTTAAGTCTTCCTCTGGGGACCACACCCCAGGACTAGGTGTCCCTGTTTGCGTCAACATTTTTAGGAGATGGTTCCAGTTTTCCATGCAATAAAATTCTAACAGGCTCCAGAGTGAAGTCCAATGAAATGACAAAACCCCCAAAGCCAATCTGTCCAATCAGACCTCACCACTTTATTCCAAACTGGAATATGTACAAAGTCAGCAAATTGTGACTGAGAGTAATAAAATGTATACATGACAAATCATTTCCCCCATCCATCACCAAATGCATATATCCAACCCATGAGCAGAGAACGCATACCCTATATGTCTTCCCCCATCCCTGAACTCTGGGATCCTGCCTGCTTCATCTACTAACCTGCTCCCCTGTCCTTTCCTAAGACACAGAATCTAAGCCCCAGTTCACCCTCAGCTCACCGTGTTTATCCAGGCTTGCCTCTAAAGTGTTCAAGTCATGACAGCAGGCAGGTTTGCTGTCTTCCTCCTACAACAGGACTTCCTGAAGACTGGGTGCTAACCAGCTGGCTATCTGAAGACAGGGGAGGCCTTGCAAGACACAAATGCCAAGTTCTTTCTGGAACTGATAGGTGAAATTCAGTTTCAGTGAGGCCTCTTCCCTACATCTACCTGAGAGAAACAGAGATGCCCCAGCAGGCCCCCCTGAGGGGCCTTGTGAGTCTCTTAGCCTGAATGGGATGAGCCCAGGGACCAGGGGACCCAAAAGTGCAAGAGGGAGAATAAGGATGTCTGTTAAGAGTCCAGAGCCCAGAGGAAGCCAGTGGGCAGAGCTCTGTACTCATCTTTGGGTTCCCTGAGGAAGCCAAGCTCACAGTAGAGGAATATCAAACACCAGCCTTGTCATCCAGGTCCCTAGGCAGAAAGGAAACAATACCAGAAGGACAAAAAACAGGAACTGTGCAGAGAGCCTTGGGGCCTTCCCAGTTTGAGCCAAGAGAGAGCATGTGAGTTTAAGGAATGGAGATGAGTAAACATGGGACTGGTATGGAGAATGCAGAGAATAGGAAGCCATGGGAGGTCAGGGGCAGGGACGGGATGGAGGCAGAGGTAGCTGGTAGAGGGCTTTATAAACCAGGGTGAAAAATGGAGACTCTGCCTACAGGACCATCGTTTTCCTTGTTGGGGAGTGATACGATCAGACATGAGGGATTTTTGTTTTATGAAACAAAAGGGCCTAAGTAGAAAGTCTCCCTCCTGTCCCATTCCCCAGTCACCACTTCTCTGCCCTGGAAGCATGCAGTGGTAGTTCCCGGTGTGCCCATCGAAAGATATTTTATATATTTATAAACACTGAAATATCCCCCTCCCCTTTTACACACAAAAGAGCATACTACACCATTCCTCACTGTGTGGCATTTTTCTTTTTTCTCCCCAATTGGTTTTGGAAACCATGCTCTGTCACTGCCTCATACTCTTTAATGGTTCCACAGTGCTCACTCTGTGGCTTAACCCAGCTTCTTAACCAGCCCCTCACTGACGGACACTCAGATTGCCTTCTTCGCTCTGTTACAAACAGTGCTGCGACGAAATAAACTGTACATGGGTCATTTCCCTTGTGTGCACAGGTTCCCACAAGTGGGAAGGTAGGGTTGCTGGATTAAAGGATATCATATCAGTCAGAATTCTCCAGAGAAACAGAACCAGTAGGAGATCACAGAAGAGAGAGAGAGAGAGACTTATTTTAAAGAATTGGTTGTGAGGGCTAGCAAGTCTACAATCTGTAGGACAGACCCCAGCCTGGAGACTCAGACAGAAAGGAGCTGATCTTCGGTCTTGAGGCAGAATTTCTCCTTCTGCCAGAAGCCTCAGTATTCGCTCTTAGGACCTTCAGCTGATTGGATGAGGGCCACCTACATCAAGACGCATCTCCTTTACTTAATGTCTGTTAATTGTAGATGTTAACCACATCTACAAAAATACCTTCACAGCAACACCTAAATTAGTGTTGGATTAATTAACCGGGTACGGGGGCACCTGGGTGGCTCAGTGGGTTAGACCTCTGCCTTCGGCTCAGGTCATGATCTCAGGGTGCCGGGATCAAGCCCCGCATCGGGCTCTCTGCTCAGCAGGGAGACTGCTTCCCCCTCTCTCTGTCTGCCTGATGCTCTGCCTGCTTGTGATCTCTCTCTCCCTCTGTCAAATAAATTTTTTAAAAATCTTAAAAAAAAACAAAAAAAATTAACCGGGTATGATCACCTTTCCATGTTGACAAATGACACAGGCATCACTGTCATTTCACTACTTTTTCCCAAGGTGACTTCCATAGATTTATACATCTAGCAGCAATGAATGATGATGCTTTTTTTACCTACACTCTCAGCAATCCCTATGTCATCAACATTTTTTATAGTTTCCAATCTAATATGTGAAAACGTATCAGTGTCCTTTTCATTTTCATTTCTCTTAGTTGAGTGAGGTTGAGCAGATTTTTATATGCTTAATTGTCATTTGTATTTTCCTTTCAACACTCCATATATTTGCCCATTTCACCATTGGGTTGTTGCTCTTTTTCTAATTAATTTGTAGAAGCTCTTTGCATGTTGTGGAAATTAACCTTTGGTCTGTGATATGATTTACAAATATTTCTCCCAGTTTGTTTGTCTTTTGATTTTGCCTATGGCAACTGTTGCCATAGAGAATTTTTTTAAGTTGCATTTCTTGATTTTTTTTTCTTTTTGGCTTCTAGATTTTAAGTCATATTTTAAAAGGCCCCCTCCACTTTGAGATATGTTATGTTTTCCTCCAGTACCTTTACTGATTCATTTTTTTACATTTATATCATTGAACCATTCCTTGTATGAAGTATGAGGTATAGATCCAATTTTATTTCTACGCAAGGATAACTACCCAGTTGCGCTTATGCTATTTATTGAATAATCTATCTTTCCTCCACTAATTTGAAATGCTACTTTTTAAAATATATAAACTTCTTTTGTATATTGAGGTCTATTTCTGGACTTTCTATTTTTCTTTCCATTGATAATGTTTGTCTATTCATGCACCAGCACCCCTACTGTTTTAATCTATAACAACTTTAAAATTTACTTTCATAGGTAGGGAGATTTGTGTTTTAGAGACATCACTCTACTTTTTGGGAAGACAATTAGAGGAGCATCAAAGTGGGGAGCTGGGGAGACCCACCAGGGGCTTCTGTATTAGTGCAGACAACACTCAGCATGGGGGGTGGGTGAAAGGCAGTGGCAGTAAGAATAGGGAGAACTGGGCAGATCTATGAAATTCTTAGGGGGTATAGTCATCATGGTTAATGATGGGTTGGGTGTGGGAATTAAGGGAGAGACTAAAGAGTTTGGAATGCCTCCCAAGTTTCCAGCTTAGGCAGCTGGGGAGTTGGGGTCCCATGCCCCAGGGAAGGAGTGGGCTGGGGTAAAGGCAGCAGATGGAATTTGTTGTTACTTCACCGACCTCATCTCTCAAGACAAGTCACCTGGGAGAAATAATAATTAGCCAGTAGTTATGCAGAATCTATTGTGCTAGGCCAATAAGGCCAACATCAGATGACCCACTTTGCAGATGGCTCAGAGATGTCAAGCAAATTGTTTCAGGTTGCAGAACTGTTAGAGGGAGGGGTGGGGTAGAGCCTCAAATCCAGGCCTGTCTCCCCCACCAAATCCTGATGGGGATGGGACCGTGGCTGCTATGAGCCCTCACACTAAGGAGAGACCCTAGTAAATCTCCAGGCCTTTTCTTTCCAGCGTCGGTTGCAGCCTGAGACACAAGTTTGTGTGTAGGCAGCAGATTCTACAAATTGACCATCTCGGGGCATTGGTGAAAATATGGTCCCCAGTGGAAGAAGAGGAGCCCCCAAGGCTCCTCACATGGAGAGCTTTGTCAGCTGCTGGCGCCGCCCGCCCTCAGAGGCTCTGACTGGGCTGGTCTAGGGCATGGCCCAGGCATGGGGCTTTGAAGCTTCCCGGTGATTCTAAAGCGTAGCAAACGTGAGAACCACCCAATAAGAGGACCTGCTTCTCCTCTTTACTCAAGTGGCCTCTGATATGCTTCTGTAGCTTTAACAGATGAGAGCAAAAGGTAGCTGTTTCCATTGACTCATTACAGAACTAAAAATAAGCACCTGACCCACCACAGTGCTTGGGTGTCCTACCTACTGAGAGTCTCTAAGCCAGGCGGAATAAGCGGTGGGGTTTAGCTGCTCGGAGCCACTTCCCAAATTTCCTCCCCACTGGCTTGCAGTGGTGTGTGCAGCGTCTACCACGAAGATTCCGTCTGGAAAGTCCTGTATACTCTCTTTGGGTTCATACATTTTGTCGCTTGGGATGCCTAACACCCTAGCCTGTGTTCCATAGTCAGAGTTCATCGATCTGCTTATCAATGTATGTACCAGTGCAATTATGCTGCATTAACAGACACCCCTCAAATCTCAGGGGCTTAAAACCACCAAGACTTAACTTCTCAGCTGCATGACCCTCACAGGCCAGCAGGGCCCTCTGTTCCATATAGCACACCCTGGAACCCCGGTCGGCACAGCGGCCCCCCATGGGAGCACTGACGTTCGCCTCAGCCATGGGAAAGAAGGATGTGGCTTCCACCAGCTCACTTTTCATCTGCCACAGAAATTGTCACGGCTGCATCTGACTGGGAAGTACCATCTACCCTGGGCCATGATGGATAAGGCTCTGGGACCCTTGTCTACACAGTGTCCATCCCCACCGTTGAGGAACGTGGGTCCATTACGTAGACACGCTCAGGTCATTTAATCTGGGTTCACTGCTGCTCTTCAGTCTGGAGGAGCTTGAAGTGGTAACATTAGGCTAGGAGGTGTCCTGAATGGCAGGGTAACCTCCTGTCCACCCATGCTGAGGAGTCGCCGGGGTCTCCATTGCAGGCCCGGCTTCATATTCTCAAACTCTCTTCCTCGGTCAGCTCCCACTGGACTGTAAGCAGGCCAGCTTCTTTTATCACACATCTCCAGCTGGGCTGCAACCTGTGGCTCACTCCAGGTTCAAAGACTCAGAAGCAGTGGAATTTAATGCTCTGAAAGGTGCTTTTATGAGCTGCAGTTCTTACCTTTGGGGCACGTTTGAGGCTGCTCGGACTCAGTCTCCCATTCAAAGGCTGGGTTCTGTGGAGAGCCAGCAGGAAGCCAGCAAACCTGGTCGTTTGAGGGACTGGCTCAAAAAAAATTAAATTAAATTAAAAGGAACCGCCAATACAGCAGCCAAAGTGCCTGCAGCGGCTTCCCACCCACTTCTACTACCAGAGCTTCGAGGGAACAGGCTTCAGCTCAACCCCTCCCTGCAGCTGGGGGAGGCCCCGAGGGAGAACGGCCTGCCCTCCCCGGCTGCAGAAGGTGTGGGAGGCCTCCGCAGCCTCCCGTGGTCTCAGCTGTACCTTCAGAGACACTGCCCCCGCGATACTGGTTCCTGAGCAGGAAAGGGTCTCTGCTCCCAGCACGCGCCCCCCAACCCCAATTCGGGCCCATATTCAAGGTGCTTTGTTTTTCATACTTATTCTGAATGGGGAGTTCCTCAACCAGGACAGTGGAGAAAATCCCGGGTAACTGGAAGCATTGTATTCATTTTGGAAGCTAGCTTCCTTCACCTTGAAAATGAGATTTCTCCCCATCCGGGTGCCTTGAACAAATGCTACCAGCCTGAATAGACGGGCTTCAAATCACTAGGGCTTTCAGCTCAGTTTCCTGAGGTCAGTTCCTAGCTATGCCCCTTACAGGCTGTGTGTCCTCGGGTAAATCACATCCCATCTTTGTGCCTCCGTGTCCCTATCTGTGAAATAAGGGTAATACCCAGTAGGGTCTTAAACAGCGGGCAAGGTATTGAATCCTCTGTGTTCAGAAGATTAAATGAGGTGATGTATGCAAAGCACCTAGAACAGCACCTCACCCACAGGACGTGCTCTTGAATGTTCGTGGCTGATATTATTATCATCATTATCACAAACCCCAGGTCCCGTCCAGTCCACACCATGTTAGTCAAAGGCAGGGTTCATAAATAGCTACAAGTCAGAACCTGGGGTCATTCCCAGCACGTTCCCCCCACCTAGACGTGCCTGCAAAGGCCATGACCATTTTTTCATTCCTCTTGGAATCCACAGCTGTTGCCTAGGGTTGGAGACTTGATCTTAAAGTCAGGAGCTGTGAGCTCCCATGAAGCGGTCACTATGAGGCTCCTGGGAGAAAATGTCCTCTAGCCCCTCTACATCTGCTGTGAGTGGGGAGGTGGAGGCAGAGGGCACAAGCATAGGCTACTCGGTGCCCCAGCCAGCACCAGCACCAGCAAGGGCCGGTGGGAACCATCCTGCTGAGAAGAGCATGTGGAGCCTGGAATTCTCTTGGGGATTCATTCCTTCTCCTGTTTGGGGGAGAGGTTATTAAGAAAGCCGTGGGGTGGTGAGAAATGGCAGATAAACAGGACCAGAAAGAAGTTGGGGTCCAGGGGAGGAAGGGGGGATCTGGGAATATAAGGCGTCCTCCAAATGTAAGGTATGGGTCCTATAGCCTGCCTGCCAGGGGCAGAGAGGCCTGCCTGGGGCAACTCAGTCCATTTCAGGGCAGAAGGTCCCTCCAGGCAGAGGCTAACTGACGGGAACTCACAGCCCAGGGCCCCGCACTCACACATTTGTACATATACCATGTGTGCTCGTGCATGCACATACCACACAGCCTAATGTGTACACACATACACCCACACACACCCACGCAAATGTGTGCACAGACATACACGCGTACACTGTGCAAGCGCGTGCATTCACATCGACACAGGTGCGTGCACGCACGCACACACACATACACACACACACTCATCCCCAGAGTTATGCCAGTTCTTGCAGCACTGGCGATTAGGAATCCCCCAGGCCTAACAGCAACCAATAAGCAACGTATTCATGGCCACCGTCAGGAGGAAAAGGTCACCTTAGACATTCTCCCTGGCAAATCTCCTGTCACGCTGTGGCAGCCCAAGAAGAGATTCCAGAAACGAGAAGGAAAACGACGCAGCAGCAGATGCCCTCTAGCGGACAGAGTAGTCTCAGCTACTCGTGCGTTCGCCGGCCGGGGACCGCTCTGGAAACTGCACAACCCCAATCCTCCCAGGTCCCCGATGCCCCAGGCATGGAGGGGATGAACATGAGAAGGCGGCCATCTTCGCCCTTGAGGTGTCCACAGTCTCCCCAGTCACCTCAGCGTGGGATTGTTCTCCCCACCCTGGCATCCAGATGGTAACAACTTCAACAGTATCATAAACAATCATGGAAGCTCCCATTGCTGAATCCCCCTCATGTGCACATCCCGCACCAGGCACTTCTTGCCCGTTAGTTCCCAACATTATTGCAACGCCGTGACGTAAATATCGTCTGGTTTTCCAGAGGAGGCTCATAGAGGGAAGGGACTTGCCCAAAGTCACACAGCCCATAAATGTCAGAGACTTCATTGAAATATACTTTATTTTAAATACATACGAATAGTACAAAACTCAAATTTTACAAAGGAGTTTACAGTAAAAACACATCCTTCTCCCACCACTAGCCCCTCAGGTCACTGGCCCAGAGGTAAACTGGGTTTTCAGTTTCTGGCTACTTGTCCATACCTATTCTGTGTGAATAAAAGGAATCTTTTTAATAAAGCAAACAAGGTACCATACTATACGCTCTTCTCAACTTCGCCTTTTTCGCTCAGTAATATCTCTAGATCCTTCTGTAGCAGTAAATGCATAGTGCTGCCTCATTCTTTTTCAGAGTTTGTCGTATGGAAGAACGGCTACTGATGGGCATTTAGATGTTGCTGATCTCCCGCTACTACAAACACACCACAGAGAAACTCCTTGTGTGTACGTCTTTTTGCACAAGTGGAATTGCTGGATCAAAGGATATGTGCATTTGTGATTTTGAGTGATGTCATCAAACTTCCCTCTATTATCGTTGTACTGATATGCCCTCCCCCCACATTCTGCTGTGAGGGAATGGAAGCTGGGATCTACGGATTCCAAAGCCAGTCCCATCTCCCCCATGGCCTGCCTCCTCTCTGACACCCCCCACTACAAAGTCATGACTAGGACTTACCAGGTAGATACCAGACATCTTTGGCCAAGCTGCACCAGTAGGCTCTCATGAACCTCCTCAGAAGCCCCAGGTTTGGGGGTGGGTGGGGGAGGAGGGTCTGCTTGGCTCTAGAGATAGAATGTCCAGCCAGTCAGCAAGCAGTAGCTTCTGGACAGACTAGGCCCTTGGGGACATGCCTTGGCCTCTCCAGGCATTAAAAAGGAGGCAGAGAAGTGACCTTTGCCCCCAGCTACTCCTTTGGCCACTCTCCAGACACAATCAGGCCTTTGCTGAGAGGAAAAGGCTGTTATCAGGGACTTTTGAGACTTTGGCCCCACTGCCCTGGGTTCCACACAGGTGAGCCCATCTACCCGGTCACTTACTACTGAATACCACCTGCCTCTGAGGAGAGACAGCAAGAGAAGAACCTGGCACCTCTCTGTCCCCTCATGCAGGCTTCTCCTCTGGCAAGGTTCCCTTGCCTCGTTCCTTATCCCCTGCTGGGATCAAGGGATACCTGGTTAGCCAGGGCCAAACCAGTCTTACTTCTGAGGAGACCATTGCATATGGACAATAGTGCTTTCACCAGCAAGAGACAAGACAGTCAGTCAGGGAGAGTCACACTGCACACTGTAGAGGGCTCCTGAAGGGGGTCAAGTAAGGCAAGAGTCCCAGCAGGACCAGCTCTGCCTGCCAGCTCTGGGGGCTCTGGGGGTCAGGGAAGCCCGGCTGTCTCCTGCTGAGCACCCAAAAGGAACCATGACTGGAGCCTGGCATGGCAGGTCGGGGAGCACGTGACCAGCATCAGCACACCCTTCCCAGCCTCCAGCAGGGGATCTACTATCTACTATCTACTATCATTATTTCAAGCAAACACCCCCGTGAGGTAACTGGGGCAGAAGCCCTCATCTGTCTAATGCACTTAAGAAAACCACACAGCACATAAACTGCAGAGCCGTGAACCAAACCCAGGTTTCCTAACTGGACATGTGAAAGCGAGCATCATTTCAGGGAGCCCGCAGAGTGACATCATACTGGTAGCCCCAAAGACTATTCCTAGGAAACTCAAGGGCTGCTCCCTTCTGCCCTTCAGGTTAAAATATAAAATTTGTTTGAGAAATAAACAGAAGACTTCTACTACAAGACTCCCAGATTCCTAGGCCTAAGAGCCAGGGACGCATTTGCAATGCACGTCATCAGTCAACAGACTTTCTGCTGTTTTCCTCTTGTGAGGGTGGATTTCCAGAAGTAGAGCTCCTGTCAGCTTTAAACACACATCCTTCTCCAACATGTGTCAGGGTGGTTCCTGTTGGCTGATGAAGGGACTTTCCACTAGGACAGAGAGCTTACTACCATGGCCCTCACACTTGATTCTGCATAAGAAACACCCAGACGTTATTGTTCATTTTTTCAGGTGGGATTTGATACTGTGGATATTTTAATTAAAAAAAAAAAAAAAAAAAAAACTCTGCTCTCTTAGCCATACAAACTGACCTATCTATAGATGACATAATGGGATGTCTGGGATTTGGTTCAAAATTAATAAAAGTCTGGGTGCCTGGGTGGCTCAGTCATTAAGCCTCTGCCTTCATCTCAGGTCATGATCTCAGGGTCCTGGGATCGAGCCCCACATCAGACTCCCTGCTGGGCAGGAAGCCTGCTTCTCTCCCTCTCCCATGTCCCCTGCTTGTGTTCCCTCTCTCACTGTCTCTCTCTGTCAAATAAATAAACTCTTTCAAAAAAAAGTAAATAAATAAAAGAGTCACTTAACCTTGCTAGGCTTGATTCCTTATTTTAAAAAATAATAATACGAGGGGAAAGGAGGGGAGATGGTTAGAGACAAAACAAGACTGTCCATATCAAGATCTGTTGAAGCCGGGCTGTGGATACATGGGGGTTTGTGATGCTATTCTATCTACTCTTGTATATGTTTAAATGTTTCCATAATAAAAGTAGAATGTGGAGGAGGAAGGCTGTGCAGAGGGCTTGGTGAGAACTCAGCTTCCTCAGGTCCCTGCCCCAGGGGTACTGAATGAAGGCTGGGGGCCCAGGTATCTGCTTTCATCAAGCTCCCCCAGGCACACTGAGGCCTCAGCCGTGGGGCCCTGAGCCAGGGGGTGCTGGGTGGTGAGGGCAGAGAGGGGAGACCTGTCGAGGGTGGAAGGTGCCCCTGGAGCCCCCTGCAAAGGCACCTCTGTTGTCAGCCGCCATGCCGGTGACACTCACCCATCAGCGCCAGGAATAGGAATCGCCTCAGGCTCAGGCTTTTCATTCCTGCCCGGCATCACTGTCAAGATCACAGTAAGATGAGTGGCAGAATCTACGCACAGAGCCAGTTCAATCTTTATTAAAATCTTTTTTGCGCACAATGTTCCCAATTTGTTTCTTTGTTCCCAGTATCTGGAGTCCCACAGCTTCTGATATTCGTCCTGCAGATGGAGTAAGTTTGACTGACACGCCATGGTGATGGAAAAGTGTTCATATCCTGAAAACATTTTCCATCCAGCAAGAAACATCATCCCTGGAGCGATGGGTCTGGTCCACCTCTGAGGGGCTCGCCCTCTGCCACCAGCTTGGATGACCCTCCGGAAGGCTTCCAGCACAGCTAGCACAGATGTGGCCAGCCTGAACCTGGACAGCATCGTGGCTACTCTGGCAGGCCCAGAATTCAACAGAATGAAATTCAGCCAAACCTCACCCCTGCTTGTAACCTAGAAGGGGTCTTCACTCTGTTTGCCCTTGGCCCAGAGTGGGCAGAGGTGCCTCGGGGCTTCAGGCTCCATGCACTTCCCCAACCCTCCAGCCAAAGCACCTGTCTCCCTATTTGCTTTACTTACTGGGGATCTAGGTATGGCCTTTTTTATTTTTAAGGTTCTACTTCTTTAAAAAATTTTAAATATATATATTTATGTATATTTATTAAATAAATTAAATATATATATATATATATATATATATATATATATATATATATATCTTTAAGCTTGAAAAGCACCAACTTTGCTGTAAGGGAAAGAATGGAAAATGAGTGGCTGGGGATATTGTACGACTGGGACTGGTGAGGATGTAAAATGCCACAACCATGTTGGAAAACAGTTGGCAGTTTCTTAAAAAGTTAAACATACACTTACTATATAATCCTGCCAGTCTCCTCCTAGGAATTTGCCCAATGGAAAGAGTCAGTGGTGAGGATGGTCTGAGTCCAGAACCTTCAAAAAGCCTCAAAAGTCCTGATCATCCAATAGGAGCCATGAGCTGTTCCCTGGGGCTATAGACACATACAGAGGCAGGACGACTTGGACCTTGTGCAACAAGGACACCTTCACATGGAAGTCTTCCCATGGATGAGCCCCATCTTCACACAGACAACTGCTGAGCTCTGGGGATCAGGCTCAGCAGAGTTGAGGGAGTTCCTGTGAGTGTTAACATCTTTTTAGGTGAGGCAGAATATCACCATCTTTTTAGGTGAGGCAGAAGGTCATCACAGGACACTCCCTAGTGCGAAAGTCACCTGTTCCCTGCCTTCTAAATTGTAAACTATAAAAGCAGTTTATAAGCATTTATAATAAACATAATAATAGGCATGATACTAGGCTTTTATCGAGCCCTCACCAGGCTCTAAGAACTTAATTTGCTTTCAGTGCTACAGATATCACCTGATTCAGAATTCCAACAATGCTATATTCTTCCCATTTTGCAAATGAGGAAACCGCAGTTCAGAGAGGTTGAGTAACTAGCCCAAGATTACACAGCTGATGGAGGCAAGGCAAAGACTTAGAAGACAACATTCACTCTTTCAAATCTTGGGGACCCATGTGAGAAGTCACTTTATTGCTCCCTTCAATGCCGTTGAAGAGATTAATGAAATTCTCAAGATCAAATTCTCCATTTTGACCAATTATTGTATTATTGTATAAACTCACAGGTCTGGTTATATTTCCATCAGCCCCTTCCAGAAGTAGATAGAACAATATCCCTGGTACTCTTTACCATGTCCTCAGCAAAGCCACAGAGGTGTAAAGTGGGAATTCACTGGAACCTTGCCAGAAGATAGGGACATCAGGTAACTATCCCAGGCTCCCTCCATCTGAGACATCCAGTATTCACGGTCATTACTACTACTGTCATCATAATACTTAACATTCATGGAGTATTCCCTCTGTGCTCTAAGTGCTCTTTTTTTTTTTAAGATATTAACCCAGTTAACCACATGATTCCTTGAGATGGATACTATTATTATCTCATTTTACAAGTGAGAACGAAGGTCAGGATGGTTCAAATCATGCAGCAAGGATAATAACTCTCAGGTAAAAAGGCCTCCCACTCCAGTTAAACACAGACCCTGGGACAGAAAACAAGGCCTTGATGCCTCCAGGTAGAGTGGGAGGTGAGGTTCCAATGATACCTATAGTGGTCCCCTCTCCCCACTTATCCACAGGGAACATGTTCCAAAGCCTCTAGGGAATGATTGGAAGCACCGACAGTACCAAACCCTCTGTAATACTATGTTTTTTCCTATACATACATACCTATGATAAAGTTTAATTTATAAGTTAGGCACAGTAAGAGATTCACAACAAGTAATAATAAAATAGAATTATAACAATATGCTGTAATAAAAGTTACGTGAATGTGATTTCCTTTCTCAAAATATCTTATCAGTTTGGTCTTGCAAATCCATCCTCTGACCTTCTAACTGAAATGAAGGACATGAAAGCCCATTTTTGTGTCATGAAAGGAGCGCTGTACTACTAAATCTTCTTTGTCTTGTAATGACATGTGACAACAAAACACGTACGTGATGAGATGAAGTGAGATGGTGTTCTGACGTGGCATTAGCCAATAGTGACCTTCTGACAATATGTTAGAAGGAGGATCATCTGCTTCCAGACCACAGCTGACCCGTGGGTACCTGAGATCACAGAAAGCAGGACCACAGATAAGGGGGACCCCTCTCCTATGGTCTGACTCTGGGGTCTTCACTCTGCTCATTGTTCTGCAGCACCCCCAACAGGACTAAGGGTCCATGCCTGACTCCTTACACATGTGCTACCATAACTTATAAAACACACGTACCTTCTTCTTCCCCACACCAGTTATAAACTTCTCCTCCCATGAGCCTCAGCAGGTGTTCAAATCCCAACTGAAAAGCCAAAATTCAATAAACCTGTGGTAAATATTTTATATGATGAAGATCAAATCAGATTTACAAGAAAAACAAGAAAAAGAAAAAGCAGTTTCACTGTGATGAATAGTAAAGCCTGGCCCACCACTAAGTTCAACCAAATGCCTCCAGGTTCTTCCAAGAGGCAGTTCTCTTCATGGCAGCCAATTGCATGGGCCACCAGTTCCTCCCAAATCCTCTCCTGTGTGCAGTAAACACCAAAAGGCCCTATGTCTCACCACACCAAGGAGTTCACTTACGCCAAACTTGTTTTTTCCACTGCGAAAATCTTCATCTCTGTGGCATGATGTCACCTTGCAGATCCCTTTTCACAAACACTGCAGGGAGCTTTGGCCAAGTTACTTTAGAGTCAAAACCCACAATGAAAGATGCTATTTGAATTCCTCTCAGCTTCCAGCTCCTCAGAAATGTTAGGCATTCATGTTTAATTCTCCTGCCTGTTGCCTCTTTGGGCTTATTTATGACTATTTTGGATTCTGAGGAAAGGAAATTATACATAAAACCTCCACTCTCTTTCCCACATTCCAGGTAACGAGGCCGTTTCTCTCACACCTCAGCGGCTTTTCTGGGAGCACCTGCCAGTTTGGGATGATGGAGGGGCCATTCTAGCCCAGTCTTCGCAAGAGCTACTCACACCACCTGCTTCAGCTGGAGGGAAGCCAAAATCCCCTCAGACTTCACCACCTCTCAGGCCTTCCCCACAGCCAGTGCTTTTCTCCCCATAAACTTGGTTATCGAAACTGGCAAAATACCTCATGATTTTTGTCTTCTAGATCCACCCCTAGACCTTCTAACTGAAATGAATGACACTACAGTCATTTTTGTATCATGAAAGGAGTACGGTGCCACAAGATGTCCTCAAAGCCCAGCCACACCAACCCAGGATTGCTGGGCCACCCAGCGCATTGCGTATCACAGATCACAGATCTGATCCCGAGTGTACCGCACGCTTGTAAGGCACCTCCCAAATCCAGCTCCCCTGCTGTGACCTCTGTCCTCACCTAGTCCTGAGTGCCTGCCTGCCTAGGAGCAGGTCCTAAACCACCTCCTGGGCAGATTATCCACCCAAGTCAGACACAAAAATATCAGCAATGGCTCCAAACACTCAAGTTACTCCATCATTTAAGGGAACTGACACCGCAAAACAAAATGAAAGCTATTTGATATGTGATTATCTGCATGAATGAGAGGAAGAAAATGGGGGGATGACTGCAGGTGAAGGATATCAATCTATTAGTGAGCCCGGCACCCTGTCTGCATCCTGAAGCCATCCCAAGCCTCTTGGGTCCCACATCGTGCTCCATCCAGTTCTGTCCTACAGGAAGCCTGGAGGAGGAGATTCCCTCAGATCAGGAGGCCCGCTTAGCAAAGATTGAAAACAGACACTTAGGAAGATTGGTTTTCGGCTCCTAAGGCTAATAGCGACCACTTTCACTGCCCTCCGCTGCCTGGCAGCGCGCCCCAATTTCATCTTCCTAAGTGGTAACTAACAACACTTAAACTCCATCGTCTGGAAGCAGGGGAGCACAAAATATCCCCGCCAGCCACTTAATGGCAAGGAGAATGTTTAACCTCACATAATCTAAGGTATTAAAATTAACAAGGAGATGCTCATTTTTCACCCATCAAATTGGCAAATACGTTTTAAATTGTAATAAAAGGCATCCATACGCAGTTGGTCAGAAATACATCTACCCTTTCAGGAGAATGATTTGACAATATCACAGTCTTTTAAAAAATGGGTTAAACTTTGACATAGCTCAAGGGTACTCCTTACAGCAATGATTCTAATGACAAGAAAAAAAGTATTGGAATGAACCTAAATGTCACATAATAAGGAATTGGCTAAATAAACCAGAATGTGTCCATATCACAAACAACAGGCAAACAAAATGATGATGTAGACTACTTTAATGGCACAGGAATGCCAATATAATCTTAATGGGAAAAATAGGTTACAAAATAGCATGATTCCTTTTTTAATTTATACATATAGACATATGTAACTGTGGTGTATCTGTATGTGAGTAGAAAAAAATCCTGAACTAGATATTTCAAAATGTTAGTAATGGTATTCTGTGGATTAATAATGGGTTATGGGCGATTCTTATGGTATTTTTCTGTATCTTCAGCATTTTTCACCATGACACTGCAATAGCTGATAATCAGAATTTTGTAAAAGGCGCTCACTGTTTAAAGGTGCATCACCATCTCTGAGGTCCTGACTTTGAAGGAAAAGAAGAAATTCGAGACCCTAGAGCTGGCCAGGACATTTCAATGGAGGTGGAGAGAGAAACAATTCTGAATGAGGAGAGACTGTCCCCAAAACACAAGGCTGCTCCACTGACATGCCACTATCCTAGGTAGGAATGGTGTCTTCTGAGGTCCTTGGAGAATCAGGATGTCCTGAAGCTGTTCTTGTTCTGCCCCAGGAAGCTGCCAGTGGGGTCAGGGGTCTCCCTTCCCCTTGGAGGACCTTAACCCAGGTTGTCTCTGTACCAGCTCAGAGAATTCAGATGGAGTTGACTCTTGGAAATGGGCAAGTACATAGACACGCAGATATGTTCTTAGCAGGTCACCAGTCAGCAAGAAGAGAATAAGCAGAGCTAAAGAGGCACTCTTGAGACAGCTTGGGGCCAGCTCACTCTCTGGAAGTCTTTTGGGCAACAAGACCAACACAAGTCATGAAAGATCCACTGAAAGAAACACATATATTCAACCAGTGGTGGCCCTCCGGAGAAATGGAAGAGGCACTGTTTAAATATGGCCTTCAAGTGGAAGGGATACAAATCATGAAGCTCTTGATTTAACTTATTAAGCAACCAGTCGGTAGTGAAAACATTTGGCAAAGATAGTTATAAGTTATATGAAAACTAACCAATAAGACCCAAGTACCAACGCAAGTTCATGTGAAAAAAGTCACAGCTCATAGCTATACAATGTTTGCAAAGCACTACAAAATGGGATGGGTTGGTGGTTTAATGATTGAATATAAATATCTACCCTCAGCTGTTTGTTAACACAAAAGACGGGACTGAAGTTTGACCCTTGCTTGGTCAAGTGTTTCCTGAGTGATACATGAAGGTGGTGTACAAGGATGTCCCAGTCAGATCAATGGCCACGGGTTAGTCTTGTTCTTTCAGAGCACAGCTCCCCCGCCCCACCCCCAGGGAGACAGACCCATGCCTGCCAACTAAATGGAAAGAATGCCATATGGAAAGATTGATTTGAAGATACCCCTCATCTGAAAGTCCTTGTCCCATCTAGGCACAGCCATGTCTCATACCGTACAACAAAGGCCAGAAGAAGTTCTCCATGTTCTTCTGCCTAGAGAATATCAGGACTGGCTAGGTCAGATTATTGAGAGCTACCAGAGGATGGAGCTGAGGTCTTACCTCAGAGCCAACCAGGTCAAACACACCCTCTGTCCTGCAGGCATCCCCCTCCAGTGGCCTATAAGCTCTTCTTACCAACCGGAAGTATGTGGGTCCCATCCTACCCAAATGAGTCTTGAAATATAATCTGCAGCTTATGAAGAAGATGTGATTGAAGATACTAATTAAAGAGGAATTCACTCCCTCATCCCTTCCCAGGAGATCACCTCAGAGAAGTTGAAGGGAGTCCTTTCAGAGAGGGAGCTGTGGAGGACCTTTGGGCAACAGATGTCTCAACTCCCTGACCACACTTCACCCAGCATAGCTACTGGGTTAAGAAGAGCCACACTGGGGAGATGTGATACACACATGCTAGGTCCCCACCTGCAGGAACTCAGGGGGCCATGGAGCTACTGCCTCACTCCCTGGGTCTGTGCCCTGGAGCTCTACACCTTGTGGGGCCATGAGGATACTAACCCTGAAATGGACATAGATGGCCCAGAACAAAGAGGTCCAGGATGGCAAGATGCTATCTCTGATCTACCCATGCCCCTTGCTTTTACTAGCCTCAAGACTATAGATTTCCAAGATAGACCCATACACAAACATACATACACTCATACACACATACAGACACCCACACATACAGACACATGCACGCACACACCTAGCATCTGGAAGGGAAATTCTCTCTCTTGCTTATAACCAGATCACCCTGTTTCCTGACCTGAAAAGAGAACCGGTTTTTTTGAAGGTCTCAAACCGTATTAGCCACAGTGGGAAATGATGCTTGAACAGGGCTGTGATGGTCTCAGCCTCAGGCGGCTGTGTATGCAGCCATATTACTTAGCAACGCCGTAGCCGTTTAGGTTTAATTTCCTAGCATGCCTGATAAGGAGGCTGCAAATGTAATTTGTGATGCTGTAAGCTGGGCAAACTCACCGGGCTATTAGATGAGTCACTGGGTGATCCAGGCCACTATGCCCAGCTCTGCGGAAGAAGAGAAATGAACCCTGATCTGTGGGGCTGATAGAGCTCAGGCAGACACAATTTTCTAAGTGTCTCGGAGCTGTGCTTCCTTCCCTCCTGCTTTCTGGTTTGGTGCCATTTTTTATTAAGGGAAGTTTCACTCACCTCTCAACCCCTGTTAGAATCATCTTCCAGCTTTCTGAAATTCTCATGGCAAGAGTTGCAAACTCACAGCCTTGCCAGACCAGACAGATAATAATACCGACAATAATAGCAAACGTTTTTGAACATTTAGTAGACACTGTGTATTCTAGTGGCTTTACGTGAGTTATCTCTGTTAATTTTCCTAACACCACCAGGAGGTAAGTACAACCGTGATTCCTCTTTTTGAATGAGGAGACCGGGATTGGAAGAGAAAAGCAGCAGATCTGAGAGAATAGCAAGTAGGGGGCATGCCCTACCAAAGGGGCCAACTGTCATTCAGGGCCAGCCAGCCCTCACCTGCATTGCCAGATCTTCCACTTTCCTAAAAGAAGCAGGAAATCCAGATTTGTATATAAAATCCCACTGGTTTTAAATATCAACTAATTCAGTTGCTTGATAAATACTATGAGAACCAAACCAAACATGTCTGCAGCCAGATTCTGCCCAGGGGCCACCAATGTGCAACCTCTTCTTCCTTACAAGTGGACACATTCATCAATAAATACACTCCAAGTTTTATCTTTGATGACATGAGTCATTGGGGTCCAAGCCCTTTGGTCACCCTCCCAGTGACTGTATCCTTTCTAGAACCTCTGTGGGAGCTCCTTTCTTCCAGTTGTTCATGCTCAGTCTTGGAGTCATCCTTGCCTCTTTCCCTTCTCCCACCCCTCACATGCAATCTGTCAACAGGTCCTGTTGGCTCTACTTTGAAATGCATCCATAATCCCTCCACTTCTCAACCCCTACCATGACTGCACTGGTGCAAGGCACTATCAGCTCTTCCCTGGAGATCGTGAGCCACTGATTATACCCAGCTTTCCCCACCTCCTCCATTCTACTCCTCAGCTACTTCCCACCTAATCTCCACACAGAATAGCCCTATAAAACCTAAGACCCATGTGCAACATTTACACACTCTCAACACCCCCCCAGTGGCTCAGTGAAAGTCACTTATTGAAAGTCAATGTCCTAAATAGTCCACAGAGCCCTTCAGACCCAAACCCACTGCCCCCCACCAACTCTCCTACACTCCCTTCCCTGCAAACACACTGCTTCCTCCTTAACAAACTCCCATCTGGGTCCTGGACACTCACTGCTTCCTCAGAATCTCTCCCCCCAGGTATCAGCTTGGTTCTCGCCCTCTCTCCACTCTGTTCAGTTGCCAGCTAATTAGAAAGATCTTCCTGGACCACTCACCCTAAATAGCAATCTCTTCATCCCTTTCCCTCATCATTTATTATTACCATATGCCATATATTTATCTGTTCATGCTCTCTGCCCTCCCCCTTGGACACCCTCCATAAAAGTAGGGGATTTGTTTTTTTCTCTGCTCTATCCCTGGTATTGGCACATACCCCAAATTCTTTGTTAAAGATTTGTTAAATGAATGAAGAAACGAACAGTCCATGCAACAGGCCCTTATGATAGACCAGTCTGTTCTCTGATGGCTGCACACGACTTCGCCTTATCTTCTCTTTACTCTTTGTGCACCTGGAGAACAGGAGACCTCCCCACTAGCTGTGATCAACTCTATCCCCTTCACTATGACCCCTCCTTAACAGTATGAGCTCAGTAAGATGCCGGATTGATTACTGGCTGAAAACTCAGTGAGAGAGCCATTGCTCTCACCTACCTGCCACGTGGAACGGGAACTTGTGATTTGCGAGCAGCTTGCCCTGGATGGAAGGAACAACTCAGTCATGGCAGTGATGAATTCTGTAATTAGTCTTGATGAGACATGGCAGGTTTTCTGTGAGGGTGGAGCATTTTAATCCTTAATTATAAGGCTGGATAAAAGTGCTTTGCCCATTTATCTACAGAATTTGTCTGCCTTATTTATTTCTGTGTTTATTTGAAAGCTCATATATCCTAGGAAGATAAATATAGTTGAGTCCTCAATATTTCCTTCACATAAATAGAAAGAGAGGAATACAGGCTGAGTGGTTCCCACTCCATCCAGATCCTCCAGAAAGTCTGGACAGAGCTATAACAACTGGCACAGGTTCACCCCACCCCCATAGATCTCCATGGCTCTCCTGCACCCAGCATAGCATGGGCAGCCCCTCCACAAGGTCCAGGTGCCTCTCCCTCTATGGCAGGGCCCACCCTGATCAGCCACAGGTAATGACCTGGATACGCCTCCTTCCTTGGCCACTGAACAGCATAGCTCAGCAAAGAGAGTGAGCCAGGATCCCTGGATGACCCTCCCCGAATCTGAAGCTTACCTGGGAAGGAATCATAGCCAAGAAGCCAAGACATACACATGCATGGGAGAGAAAAGCTTCATCTACTCGCTCGGACACTAAAGCTGATGGGAGAGGATCTAGGAGGATGTCCATGGGCGTCACCCAGTTCTAGGCCATATGTGGAGGGAGCAACTCCTGATTTGTTGAAGGAGCTGGCACATGGAGAAGACATTCCCACTTGACTACTTTCTCTGTATCCCCTAGTCTTGCTCTCACCACATCTTTTCATTACTGTCTCAGATTTCTCAATTCAGTGTATTTCCTTGAATGTGTATTAAACAGGTCCCATATGCCCTGCCTGTCATCACTGTCCTCTTCACCTCAGCTGCCCTTCTGAGGCTATTATCATGGGAGTCGTCCTCCACCTTGCCCCCTCTGCCAGCCTGCCAAAATCAAACCTGCCACTTGTCAGGCAGGTATCCTCCCCTCTGCCTCCCCCTCCCAAAGTTGGAGGAGGCTTCCTTCTGAAGGAATGGGTGGGGAGAGGGAGAGAGGCAGTGGTGGGGAGGAGCTTGAATTGTGGAGGGTGGTGTTCTGGGGCTGTGGGAGGTATGATGGATGCGGTGGATGAAGGTAGGAGGTTTTATCATTTTTTCTATGGTTTATGGAATGGGATTGTCTTGAAAGTTTTAAAGAAGGTTAAACAGTGGACTTCAGCTGGTTTTGCATTGCTTTTGGCTCCTGGACAGTATTTCTTTTACCACACCACCCTCCATTTAGGCCCAGGCTTTGAAAGGGTGACAAGCAGATTTAGATGTTTACTCTGGTTTGTTCAAGGAGAAAGGTTGCCACTAACAACTGGGTGACCTGGGACAAGTCATTTGAGCTCAGTTTCTTTATCTACGCAATGAGTGATTTGAAAATGAAGGAACTCAGATCGTATCCGCCCTAAAACATTATGTTGTTTGAAAGTTCTGCTCTAGGCGTGATGATGACAATGATGACGATGACCTAACATTTGCTGAACATTCATTATGTGCCCGAATCTTTAAAAGTACTGTCTCAAGAAAAAAGGTCTCAAGTTTTTATTCTGGGTACCATAATTGCCTCAGAAGATGAAGGCCTCTCAGAGCAAGCCCCCGGCTCCTGGACATGGGAATGGGACATATGGACAAAGCACAAAGTGATCGTTCTTTCCCAACATACTGTTCCACAGTATGTTCAAACCTGGAGACCCAGCAGCCCACAGAACCTCTCAATAACACAATACTCTGGGGGAGCTGGAAGGCACACAAGCCCACTTTTTATTGCATGTTTTGAGACTGTTGACCCAGGATTACTTGGGGGTTCTGCCTTCAAGCTTCCTTTTTTTTTTTTTTCCCCAGGTTGACTCATCTGACCACTGAATCCTTGCTGCAAAAACTGCTATCCAGTCGTAGTAGGGCAGTGGGCGGCGGGGGGGTGGGGGTGGGGGTGGGGGGGCTTCCCCAGAGGAGTTAGGACAGGAAATAAGGCAGCCAGGAAGCCAATGCATCTACTGTTTGGGATGCTGGGTAGGAAGCACTTGGCTTAACAGCTTCAGATAGGAGTATGCAGGTCAGACTCAGCTGGTATCCTCAAGTAAGGATAGGGCCCTTTTTTATTTAATCTTGGAAATTTTACAAAAGTATTCAGAATCTTAAGCTTCCATTCCCCAGCTTCAACAATTGTCAATAACTCACTGATCTTGTTTCTTCTATCCCAACCCTTACCCCCACCCCTACCTACCCCTCTTCCACTGCAGTACTTAAATGTGGATCTCAGACAAGAAGTCATCTCACTCCAAAATGCACGTCATGGGACGTCTGGATGGCTCAGTTGGTTAAGCAGCTGCCTTCGGCTCAAGTCATGATCCCAGCGTCCTGGGATCAAGTCCCACATCGGGCTCCTTGCTCGGCAGGGAGCCTGCTTCTCCCTCTGCCTCTGCCTGCCATTCTGTCTGCCTGTGTTCGCTCTCTGTCCCTCTCTAACAGATAAATAAATAAAATCTTAAAAAAAAAAAATTCACGTCATTGGCTCCCTCTCCATAGCCACACATCATCGATTTTGTCTGCATTCTTTGTATCCTCTTTCCCGTATCTTGCCCACAGGTCATCCCTAAAAGAAGCTCTAGACTCCTCTTCCTTCTCCTCTACTCCTTCCTTGCCCAGTCAACAATCCTCTTCATACCCGTAACCTGCAACCTCTCCTCAGATACCGATTCTTCTCTTAAACATAGGGATTTGGTCAAGACTCCCCACCTGAGAAAGTAATTCTCTCAACTCCTTATCCCTGGTAGACATGGCCCCCTTGGTCTCCCTTTTCCTTCACAGCCCTCCTCAAAGAAAAGTCCAAACTTGCAGTTTCTACTTCCTCTCTTCCCTTTCACCCCTCAGGCAGCTTTGGCACTACCAAGTTAATGACTTCCACATACAGAATCAAATGGGCATTTCAGCAATGTTGTCCTGCCTCCTTGGCTGGGTCTGTTCACACATGTCATACAAGTTTATTGAATACCATTCGGAAAAGAGAGAAGGCAACTAGGACAACTTAATAAATAATAATAAATAAGAAACAAATACTAAAATAGTTTTTCCTACTACTCATTTTGATTTACTTTCCACCAGTGGTTTTTTTAAAATAAATTTTATTTATTAAAGTTTATTTTAATAAATTTTATTTATTTATTTGAGAGAGAGAGAGTCAGGGGAGGAACAGAGAGAGAGAGGGACAAGTAGATTCCATACTAAGCACAGAGCCCAATGTGGGGCTCAATCTCATGACTCTGAAATCATGATCTGAGCTGAAATCAAGAGTCCAGTGCTTAACTGACTGAGCCACACAGGCGCCCCTGGTGTTTTGTGTATATATACATTTTTCATATTTTAATAGCTGCATGGAACTCTATCATATGGTCATACCATGATTTAGTTCCTGTTGTGGATATTTAAGCTATTTCACCTTTTAAATATGAACAATGCCAAGATAAACATCCTCATAGATACATTCACCTTGTACACACATCCACCTTGATCTCCTCCCATTCTCTCTTTCTGGAAATCCCATCTGGACACTGAATGCACACATGTCTCTGAGTCCTAACTGTGGATGGTCTGTGGGGAGTTCTCATTTCTCCAATCTCCTCACTCTGTGCCCTCTCCTGACTAACCTCGCCTCCAGACACAACTCCAGCAGCAACTGGTCTGCAGTTGACTTTTGTTTCTCTGCCTCCAGCCTAGAGCTCACTCTTGAACTTTCATTTCTAGACATCTGCCCTTGGGTTTCCCACAGGGACCTCAATGATCATGTCTAACTGAAGGCCTTGCTGCCCACCCTTCCCCCACCCTGAGGATCCCCAGATGCCCATTTCTCTTATCATTATTAGCTCAGTGATCAGTGCTGCTGTGATTCCCAGACACCCAAGCTCCAAGCTGGGGATTGTCCCATATTAATTGTCTTCAGCCATTTGCAGCCAGGCTCTTCTGTTTCTACCTCCTAAATCTATCTGCTGTCTCTTCTTCTCAGTCTCCACTGTCACTGATCTAGTTTGGGCTTCATTATCCCCACTAAATTAATGCCATAGCTCCCTAAACTGTCCATCCTCCAACTCTGATTACAACCTACACTTCTCTGCTTTCCAGAGCTTCAGGATCAGGTCCTGGACAAGGCATAGGCAGGGTCTTCTGTATCCTAGCACCTGTCAACCTCCTTGACCCTCTTTCTCCATGACTCCCCTCTCCATTGTGGGCTCTACATATATTAGCACTTTTTATCCAAGTGTTTCACATATTTCTCTACATATATCCCTCACTAGACTCAAGATGAGGCAGTCTTCCTCATCTTTATATTCTAATACACAGCACAGTTAAACCAAAAGGAACAAAGTCAAGTCTGAGAAGATTTGTGTCCTCCCCATCAATAGCAACTATTGGTGACAAGGAAGAGGGCTGAGGGGCTGTCTCCAGGATAACCCTCTCAGGGCAGGGAGGACCGTTCTCCCAGGACTCACCTGGTCTGGTCACTTGTGAGTGGAGACAGGGCATGATATCTATGAAGCCCCCCTTATACCTAACCCCTCAGAAGCTGCTGGAGCCCAGGTGCCCCAATCCAGCCCTCCTGGAACAAAGAGAACCCAAGTCTTTACACCATGACCTCTTGTATTATTTCTTTCTCTGGTAATGAAATTTCCAACAATGAAGTAGTCACTGAAATACAGCTTCATTCACAGGGATGTTTCTATAATCTAAACAATAAAAATAAATGAGAATAGAAAAGGGGAAAAGGAGAAAAGGAGGCCATAAGGACTTTAAAGCCTTCTATGGAATCGTTTCCATAGCTGTAAATGCTGGGAAATTGATGCTGATCCACTTCAGGTTAAATGCCTCTTACAGCCCACGTGGCTGCAGCTCTTTGCTATGCATGGGAGAGAATCACACAAATGTGTTCAATCTAGAGCCAGGGTCTGCAGATTATGGCCTGTGAGCCAAATCCTGCCCACGCCTGCTTTTTTGGAAGGTCCATAAGGTACAAGTGGTTTTTGTATTTTTTCATGATTGAAAAAAATCAAAAGAATATTTTGTGACACATAAAAATTATATGACATTCAAATTTCAGTGTCCATAAATAGAGTTAAATTGGAACGTAGCCATGCTTATTCATTTACACATTGCCTATGGCAGCTTTCACACTACAATGGCAAAGTTGAGCAGTTGCAACAGAAACCATGTGATCTGCCAAGTCGAAAATATTTACTATCAGCCACTTTGCAAAAAAAGTATGCCAACTAGCTTGATCTAGCATACCAAAAGGACTGTGAATTACAGAGAAATAAAGATGCAAAAATTCAGGCCAAATAAGTTTACATGACAGCAACGCTTTCTTTATTTTATCCAAGAATTCACATTCTTCACCTCTATGCTTTTTTCCCCAAAACATTACTCTAGCTGTTTGAGGATATTTCAAATAATCATTACAAACACTACACTTACCTTTATTCTCTTGGCTCCAAATATATAGATAAAAAGGTATATTTTTAGCTTTTAACAAAATAAATACAGGCACATGATTTTTTAAAAACTTAAATAGTGACAGAAGGTTTATAATTTAAGAGTCCTCCGCACCTCCCCACTTAGACACAACTTTTTTTTTTTTGCTTTTTTATTTTTTTTTATTTTTTTAATTTTTTTAAATTTTTTATAAACATATATTTATTTTTCCCCCAGGGGTACAGGTCTGTGAATCGCCAGGTTTACACACTTCACAGCACTCACCATAGCACATACCCTCCCCAATGTCCATAACCCCACCCCCCCCAACCCCCCTCCCCCCAGCAACCCTCAGTTTGTTTTGTGAGATTAAGAGTCACTTTAGACACAACTTCTTAAAAGTGGTTTATCTGTATCTCCTTGTAGTTACTTAACTAAAAATTGTCCTTAATTGCTCTTTCTTGATTGTTCAGGTTAGATGTTATCTGAACTGTATCATCACAGAGGAAGATAGAGTTTATCTCACAACTTTTCATTAATTCAGTAATCAGTGTTTACATTATTATTTGTAACTATTTCTTTTTTTTAAAAGATTTTATTTATTTGAGAGAGTCAAAGAGTGCACAGGCACACACAAACAGCAGGGAGGGATAGAAGGAGAAGGAGCTGGCCTTAGGGCTCTCTCCCGGGATCCCGAGATCATGACCTGAGCTGAAGGCAGATGCTTAACCAACTGTGCCACCCAGGCACCCCATTGACTATGTAACTATTTCTCACCACAGAAACAAGGACCATTCCATGGTTATATTTCTCACATCCTTCTTTTTGTTTTGTTCCACGTCTTTGGAAGCTAAGAGGAGGAACTCTGTGTCCCAATACTGTCAGAAATTCTAGGTCTCCAATAATGATCTTCTCTAAACTCAGTACACTGCAAATTATCAGAGCAATTACATATCTATAAAACAGATTATGAAACACAGATGTTGCTTGAAAAATAAACACTCTGTTCAGAATCACAGGCACTCAGATCTGAACTTCCCTTCCATGTCATAATACCCTCGCATGGCTTTTACATAAGAAAGAGTTTGAGCCTTTTGCTTTCAATCCTAAAGGAAAAGAGTAAGAAGAAAAGAGTGAGGAGGACAGGTCTGCAGCACTCGCTTCCTCGGCATATAGAACATGTTGTCAAAGACCCAGTACCCTCAGACCTCCCTGTTCCAGCCTCTTCAACTGAAAGCAAATCAAGAAGGCCACGCCTCTTGGTATTCCTAGAATGAAATGCTAACTAACATCTTTAAAGTTCTCACCAAGAACCACCCTAGTTACCTGCCTAATCTCAGAACTTTATTCAGTGTGAGACGGAGAGATAAAAGTGGACAGGGATCAGAATCTGATCTACCTCCACATGGAGGAACTTTAAAAATCACAACCGAGGGGCACCTGGGTGGTTCAGTGGGTTGGGCCTCTGCCTTCAGCTCAGGTCATGATCCCGGGGTCCTGGGATAGAGCCCCGAGTCGGGCTCCCTGCATGGCGGGGAGCCTGCATCCCCCCACCTCTCTCTCTGCCTGCCTCTCTGCGTACTTGTGATCTCTGTCAAATAAATAAATAAAATCTTAAAAAAAAAAATCACAACCAAAACCTCAAATGATCATTTCACATACTTTGGGTTTAGAGCTGACTTATAAACAAGAGCTTTCTTGTTACAAACAGTGCTGCAGTGAATAACCTTGTACACAAATGTCACTTTCACACATACACAAATACATGTAATGGATAAATTCTCAAAAGTAGAATTGTCGGGGCAAAAGTTATATGCATTTATTATTGCTTTCAATGACAAATATATATAGGGTCTTTCAGAATTTGATCTCTTTTGCTTATACTTCCTATATGATTTCTAGACCTAAAGTGTGCGTGACTACATGGTTAAAGTTAAATTGCATCTTCCATGCATCGTATGCATTCATTTTTTCCAGGCTAATTAGGGAACAATTTATCACAGATTGCATTTCTAACCCTAGCACCTCCCCATGCTGTATTTGCCTGAGAGCAGTCCCTTTTGATGCCACCTGTTCATGACCTTCCCTCCAACACTGTTCTTTATTATCCCCTCAATTCCAAGTTCACCCATAGAGTGTTGTTTATAAATCTCAATTCCAAATTCAGCAATGTTTGACTTTAGCAGAAACAGTGGATTATAATAAAAGTAAATCCACACCAATTCACTCTAGACCAGTAATTCTGACCCCAGGAAAGGAGATATCATGCCAGGAAATGTGCCACAATGACTTGGAGTACCCTGACCAGCAACAAGGAGAAAGAACGTGATCATTTTTCAGAGAAAGACTGAAAGGGCCCCTCCTCTCAGAGATTACCTCCTCTCAAAGAAAGTAAGATTATTTTTCATTAAACTGTACTCAGAAAAGGTAAGTATCCTTTGGTTTAGATCAAATCCCTTTTAGAAATAATTTTAGCCAAAGTCTTCCAGTCTGCCCTTAGACAGAAAACCCCATTAAGCAAAATATGATTGCCTCAACCACATGAGCAGAGTACTTAGTACCAGCTTTGTTAAAGATAGAAGTCTGAATGCTGGGGTGCCAGGGTGGCTCAGGGGGTTAAGCCACTGCCTTCTGCTCGGGTCATGGTCTCAGGGTCCTGGGATCAAGTTCTTCATTGGGCTCTCTGCTTAGCAGGGAGCCTGCTTCCCCCTCTGTCTCTGCCTAACTCTCTGCCTATCTCTCTGCCTACTTGTAATCTCTGTCAAATAAATAAATAAAATCTTAAAAAAAAAAAAGAAGAAAGAAGAAGTCTGAATGCTTATTGCTTTTGGCAGCTTGGTGATTAGATTTTTGCTGAAAATAATGTTTTGAAGTATTGGACAACCAGAGAAATGAAAGAAACGTCTGCCCCATATCCTCTAGGAGAATATTGGCAGTATTCTTTGAAACCCAATTTGATAATAAATGTATTAAAAGACTTTAACACAAAGGTAGAACAATGAAAATATTGTTCACTTAGTAACATATTACATTTTTTAAATGATACTCAATGTTGGTAATACCTTGTCTGGAAGCAATTTGGAATGTTTATCAAGAGTCTTTATGTAAGTGTGTGTGTGTGTGTGTGTGTGTGTGTGTGTGTGTGTGTATGCACTTAAAGTTCCTCCTGAGAATAGTTTTTGAATAACCTCAAAACACACCCTTTCATTTACAAATAATTAATATACTAATCACAAATCATTCTCATCTATTTATTAGCTGGTACAAAGCTACACATATTTCAAGGTCTTCCTTACAATACCCTAGTGATTTTTTTAAATTTTTATTTTAACAAGATGATTTGTGGTTTCTTTTTTTTTTTTTTTTTTTTTTTTTTTTTTTTTTTAAGATTTTATTTATTTATTTGACAGTCAGAAATCACAAGTAGGCAGACAGGCAGGCAGAGAGAGAAGGGGAAACAGGCTCCCTGCTGAGCAGACAGCCCAATGCGGGGCTTGATCCCAGGACCCTGGGATCATGACCTGAGCTGAAGGCAGAGGCTTTAACCCACTGAGCCACCCAGGCGCCCCTGATTTGTGGTTTCTTATACTGTCATTAGAAAGGACTAAAGACCCCAAGAATATCAAAATGCAGAACTCAGATCTCAAGAGTTTTCTTTTTTTTTAATGTGAGGAGGTGGAATATGAGATTATAATAAAGCAATACAATGGTTCCTTGTGATGTTACAATTGCTGAGTTATTTTGAATGTGGCGGTGGATACACCAAACCACATGCTTATTATTAAACTTAAGAACAAGTAAAATGGGGAAAATCAAAATAAGATTAGTAAAACGTATCAATTTCAATATCCTGGTTGTGATATTGTATCATTTAAAATGATTTTAAATTTAGCATTGGGGGAAACCATTGCAGAATATAGAAGGGATCTCTGTGTAATGTTTCTTACAATAACCTGTAAACCTACAATTGTCTCAAGAAAATATTTTGTTTAAAAATGTGAACTTGCCAAGATAAATCACTGTTTTACCTAGGGTGTCCCTAAGTAAAAGAAGAAATTAATTAATGTGTACGTTATAAAAATTTTAGCTGTAAGGTAGTTCTATAAGAGGATATCTACACATTGCTGGGATTGGGAGGCATCATAACTAGTCAAGAGAGGTCATCCATTTTTGTTAACTTAGGAGAGGGGAAGAGAGAAAGAAGAGGAGGGACTTTTTGTTTCAGTAAATCCATATCTAGAACCTTATTCTTGGAAATATAGTAAACATTTATATACAAATGTTTACTATAGCATTATTTGTAATAATTTAAAAAATAACTGGAAGCAACCTAAAAGTCCTTCATTATAGAAAAGAACAGTACATTATTGTATTTCTACCATGGAATGTCACATAGCCATTTAAACAAAGCTGTAAGATGTACCAGGATAAGATACCAAGAGAGGGAAAGGCTATACGTACTTTACAGTATCCAAAGAATTACAAACAGTTACACAAGGAGAAGGAGGAGACAAAAACTGGCAGAGTATGTATCAAAGTGTTAATAATGAACTCTGAAAAGAAATTTGAGACAATCTGGGAAAAGGTCAGTGCTGAATGGCTATGATACTTAGTAATCATTGTAGATTTTTGTTACATGTAGTTGTGTGTGTGTGTGTGTGAGTGTGTGTGTGTATTTTTAGTCCTTCCTAGCCCTTTGTTCATCAGTGTTACATACTGAAGTAAATACAGATGAAATGAAATAACGTTGGGATGAATTTGCTTTAAATATTCCAGGAGTGTGCTTATGTTATTAACACAACGTCAAAAGTAAAATAAAACAAATGTTAATAGTAGTTATCTCTGGACTATGTAATTATGCATAGCTAGTCGGTTTCTTTATACCTTACTATATTTTCTAAATTTTCTATGATAATCAACTAAAAAATCAGAAGGGAAAAGGTAAGCTATATTTGGAAAATGAAACCAGAGAATTAAGTTATTTATACACAGGTAATTGCAGCACTGATTATATTAATCTGGAGACAGTCCCTTTTAAGGGGCAATTTACCTTTAGGCTTATCAGCTGAGTTGTTGCAGATGCCCTTAACTGTGGATGGTGGAACCGATTGCTCACAGGTCACAGAGTGATCCATACAGCTGTTCTCCTGCCCAGATCACCTGGGCTTGGGCCCAGTGGCTTCCTGATGTGCCCCATGGGTCTGAATAGTTATATCTTAGGCTAGTGGTTCTCAACCAAGGGAGCCTACCAGAATAACCAAATACAAATACTGAGGAAGTAAGTAAGTAAGTAAGGGTACAGGCACATGTGATCTAACAGTCCCCAGGTGATTCTGACGGCCATACATGGTCAAGAATCCCTAATTCAAATAAGCAAACACACATATATTATACATAATATAGGAATAATTCTGTGTATGAGTTTGCTTATGCGTGCCTTAAATATTTTTGGAATTATACATAAAAAAGTAGTAAAAAATAATAATTTGAGGGAAAGGGAACTTGATGGCTGCGGACAGAGAGAGACTTTTCACTGTAGATCCTTTCATGCTTTTTAAATTTTGTGCAAATGAATGCATTAGCTATTCAAAAATGGTGAAAATTGAAAAAAAAAATTTGGAGAGCCTCTGCTTTAAAACAGCTCATCAGAAGCACTTTTCTTTGCTAAAGTGGTCAAATTTCTGTAAAGTGGACAAATTTTTTGGCAGAAACTTTTGCTAAAAAATTTTCCAAAAAAGCATCTAATGTTGATCTAAGAACACTACAAATGATAATCTTAATGGATCTTACATCCCGATGGTTACAGAAACCACTCACCACTTAAGAGCCACCCATGTTACCATTAGAAGTACAAACAGCCTACACGGGGGAAAGAAGGGTTTTCAGTTAGCAATAATAGTAAAGCATTTCATAAGATATCCCTGGTGCTAACAGTTGCCTGCCTTACTCAAGGGCAGAAGTGAAGGTAAGCTTTTCCTTATGTCATTTTGTGCTATGTGAATTTTGTGCTAAGTACAGGTATTACCAGTATAAAAAAAATAATTTTTTAAAAATGTGAGCATTTAAGACTTACAATAAGATGGAACTATACAGATAGCTAATTCACACCCCTATCTTAAAGTTACTCCCCCAGAGCACTGTTGAGTTCAAAGGGGGAAGCCAATTGTAAACATGTTCCAAAAATCTGATTCCAATTCAAAACAATGGGAGCTTGGAGATACAGAGGTCAACTGGAAAAGATTAACCAGCTGCAATGATGAGCTAAAAGTGATCTAATGGCCTGGGCCCACTGGTTAATAGAAAGACCAACAGATGGAGATTCAAGATAGGAACATCTGCTCTTTAATCCAGTGACAGTGACGCAAGTCATTTAAGTCTCTCCTGGAGCCCAAACTTGCTCACTGATAAAACAGAAATGTTCTTTACTCAAAAAAGTCTTGAGAAAATAACACTGTGAGAAGTACTATTAAAAGTTTAATATACCCCATTTAAAAGAAAAAAAAAAGGCACCTTATAACAACTATTCCAGACTTAATGTTGGGTACACATGCACATGTACACACACAACGTTAGATCTGGAAAATTTCTCTTCCATCTCCATAAAACTAAAAGGCAGGAAACATAAATTGCCATTTCTCAGCACTCAAGGTTCAACCTTGATTTTAATTTTTTTATACTGCTCTAGTTGAAAAGGCCATGAGAATTCATTGTTGACCTACTTATACTTCAAACGCACAAGACCTTTTTCATTTTATAATTATTTTCTAAATACTAAGTTTATATGGAAATTTCATTAGCAAAATGTTCAGGCACTGACATAAGTCACTCTCCCCCTTACCTGTTCATTATGAGGTGATTCTGACAACTGCTAAGCAGGGCACGGTCAGTAAGACTTGAATAAGGATTTCAAGTACCTGGCTTCTAGCTCACAGGTGAACCAACTTTCAGGAGAATTGACTTTCAACCCAGAAATGAGAAATGAGAAATTTTGCTCTGAGATTAGTTGTCTTTGGTTAATATGACTTTCCAAATGACCAATATGAAATAAACCTGCGGTCCCTCCAGTTGTTTTAAACTGATTTTTTACTTACTGGCTTTTCTGTCTTTTCAGTTTATTTCTAGGTTTTAGAAGTGAAAGAGCCCTGCAAAGAGAAAAGTCTCTATAAAGAAATTAACCAGTCAAATGTGCTATGGTGAGTGCTGTGAAATGCGTAACCATGACAATTCACAGACCTGTACCCATGGGGCTAATGTTATATGTTAATAAAAATGGAAAAAAATGACTTTTACCAGTCAAGACAGAAGATAACTGTAAAAATTAGTATCATCACATATGTAATGGGAAACCCCACAAAAAGAAAAATTAGAGGGGCACCTGGGTGGCTCAGTGGGTTAAAGCCTCTGCCTTCGGCTCAGGTCATGATCTCAGGGTCCTGGGATCGAGTCCCGCATGGGGCTCTCTGCTCAGCAGGAAGCCTGCTTCCTCCTCTCTCTCTCTGCCTGCCTCTCTTCCTACTTGTGATCTCTGTCAAATAAGTGGACTCTTCTAAAAAAAAAAAAAAAAAGACAAATTAGAAAGAAAAATAGCCTGTTTGCCTAGTCATTCAGCACATTTTCAAATATGAATAAATCCAGGAAAAAAGAGGGAGAAGACACTCATCCCAAAGTCAAGAGAAAATCAACAAAGCCTAAGTGTGATGGCCTTAGAGGAAGTTTCCATACATGTCCAGGCAATTCATCACAGGACTCCCTCAACAGAGCCTTCTCTGTGCTGACCAACAGCCAAACCACCTCTCTGGGCAGCAGAGTCAGTTCCAGAAGTTAAAGGATTTCTCAGAAGGTCAGTGCTGTAGACACATTGCTCAAACCAAACAGGAGAATGCCGAAATAAGAGGAAAAGCGGGGGGGATATATTAGGGTTATGTAAGGCATGAGCTACAAGTTCTCCCAACAGGATTTGTAAACAAGTCAGAACTACACCGTTAGAGAGCAAAAGAAGCTTACTTAAACACAAGACCCGGTGTGTCGCTTCCTTCTCCACCCCGATCAGCCAGAGCCTGCCTGGCATCCTTACTCAGAAGGCGAAACAGATGTAACTGCAGTCAGGTACCCAAACACTCCCACCGTCCAACCCAAACCTCGGAATTCCCCAGGGGTTCAGCCCTCAAAGTGATGTCCAGTCTTGGGGGATTCACTATTTCCAGTCCTACAATAAACCAAAATCTTGGCAGCTACCACACTGTGGGAGCCAAGGAAACCGTGTGGTAAATGTTTTAAAACTGAAGCCTATCCAGAAGGTTAAGACACTCCAGCCCAACCCACCCCAAGGAGGAGTAAATTCTGTTCCATACCTAGGAGGGTACAAAACTAAAAAGAGATGTGCGCAACTTGAATGTCGAGCAGTGCAGGCTGACCTGGGCTATCTCAGGAATAAGAATTTAAGGATACGAAGGAATGTTGTAGCAGATAGCAACCCTTTTCCCTCTGCTCAGCCGAAGTCCCTCTTCATTCAGACCGTCACAGACATCCCAGCTGTTGACATTTCCTGGGGTACACATGGAGCTTCTCCAAAAGCAAATAACCAAATAAATGTAAGGAAAGTATGAAAGAAAGGGAGAAAGAGGTGAATCTACAACTTTAAACAGACTTATGAAACATACCAACCAATGAACAATCCAAAGAAAAATTAAGAAAATTCTATTTACAATAACACCAAAAAGAATAAAACAGATGATGAATGTAACACAGATCATATTTAGAGCAGCAAAACTACTTTGTATGACAATGTAATGGTGGAGGCAAATTATTATACTATATTATTATATTGTCCAAACCAACAGAAGGTACAACACTAAGAGTGAAACCTAATAAAAACTATGGACTTCGGATAGTTACTATGTGTCAATGTAGGTTCATCAATTATGATAACTGGGGGGTGGTGATAACTGGGGAGGCTACACATGAGGAGGGCAGGAGGCATATGAGAAATCTCCATATCCTGCACTCAATTTTCCTATGAACTTAAAACTGTTCTAATAAATAAAGTCTGTTAAAAAAGAAAATAAAATACTTAGGAATAAACTTAACCAAAATAGGGAAAGACTTGTACAGTGAAAACTATAAAACAGTGGTGAAAGAAATTTAAGATAAAAATAAATGGCAAAATATCTCATGTTCATGATTATTAAATATTATTAAAACAGTCATACTATACATACTATACATATCTAAATATGTATACCAAATATGGATACTATACATATGCAAAGCAATCTACATTCAATGCAATCCCAACAGCCTTTTTTGCAGAAATAGATTCATATGGAATCTCAAAGGACCCCAAATACCCAAAACAATTTTGAGAAAGGAAAACAAAGCTGGAGGCCTCACAATTTCTCATTTCAAAACATACTACAAAGCTACAACAATCAAAATAGTGTGGCTCTAGCATAAAGACATATAGACCAATGGAATAGAATGGACAGCCCAGAAATAAATCTGCATATATATAATTAAATGATTTTTTACAAAGGTACCAACACCTTACAATGGAGAAGGGATTCTCTTTAGCAGATGGGGTTGGGAAAATCAGACATCCACAAGCAAAAGAATAAAGTTGGACCTTTGCCTTACACCATACACAAAAATTAACTCAAAATGGACTAAAGATCTAAATGTAAGAGCTGAAATTATAAAACTCCTAGAAAAAAGCACAGAGGGAGATCTTTACAAATTGGAATGGACAATGATTTCTTGGATATGACACCAAGAGCATAGGCAACAAAAGCAAAAACAGAAAAATGGGACTATATCGAATTTAACAACTTCTATGCACCAAAAGAAACAATCAACAGAGCGAAAAGGCAATCTGTAAGATGGGAGAAAATTTTTGCAAACTATTTATCTGATAAGGGGTTATAAAGAACTCCCATACCTCAACAACAAAAAAAAATAAATAACCTGATTAAAAAATGGGCAAAGGGGGCGCCTGGGTGGCTCTGCGGGTTGAGACCTCTGCCATCGGCTCTGGTCATGATCCCGGGGTCCTGGGATCGAGCCCCGCATTGGGCTCTCTGCTCAGCAGCGAGACGGCTTCCCCCTCTCTCTCTGTCTGTGTGGTCTCTGTCTGTCAAATAAATAAATACAATCTTTTAAAAAAAATGGGCAAAGGACTTTGAATAGACTTTTCTCCACGGAAGATATACAAATGGTCTACATGAATTTGAAAAGATGCTCAACATTATGAATCATCAGGGAAATGCAAATCCAAACCACAACGAACTATTACTTCATGCCCCTTAGGATGGCCACAATCCAAAGAAGTCGGAAAATAACAAGTTTTGGCAAGAATGTGGAGAAATTGGGACACTTGGTACACTGTTGGTGGGAATGTTAAATGGTAGCACTACTATGGAAAACAAAATGGAGGTTCCTCAAAAATTTTTAAGAGATAACATAGAGAGAATATAAAAATTCCGTAATCCCACTGCTGGGTACATATCTAAAAGAACTGAAAGCAGGCTCTCCAGGAGATAATTTGCACTCCCATATTCATTGCAGTATTAGTCACAATAGCCAAAAGGTGGAAACAATCTAAATGCTCATCAACAGATTGATAAATCTTTAAAAATGTACTATATAAAAAAAATGTACTATATACTGGGCACCTGGGTGGCTCAGTGGTTTAAGCCTCTGCCTTCAGCTCAGGTCATGATCTCAGGGCCCTGGGATCGAGCCCCACATCGGGCTCTCCGCTCAGCGGGGAGCCTGCTTCCCCCTCTCTGCTTGCCTCTCTGCCTACCTGTGATCTCTGTCAAATAAATAAATAAAATCTTTAAAAAAAAAATGTACTAGATACTTACAGTGGAATATTATTCAACCTTTAAAAAGAAGAAAATCCTGTCATTTGCTACAACTTGGATGAGTCTTGAGAACATTATGCTAAGTGAAATTAAACCAGTTACAAAAAGACAAATACTGTTTATATGAGGACTCTAAAGTAGTCAAACTCAGAAATAGAAAATAGAATGGTGATTACCAGGAGCTGAGGGGAGGGAGAATAAGAGTTCAATGGATATAAGTTTTCAGTTTTACAAGATGAAAAAATTCTAGAGATCTGTTTTGCAACAATATACATATAGTTATTACTAAATGTACACTTAAAAATGTTTAGGATAGTAAATTTTCTGTGGGTTTTTTTTTTAAGATTTATTTATTTATTTATTTTAGAGAGAGTGTACATCAGGGGAGGGGGGAGGCGGGGGAGGAGAAAATCTCGAGCAGACTCCCTGCTTAGTGTGGAGCCCGCTGTGGGGCTCAATCTCATGACCCTGAGGTCACGATCTAAGCCAAAACCAAGAGTTGGGTGCTTAACAGACTCTGCCACTCAGAAACCGCTATGAATTGTTTTACAATTAAAAAAACATCAGATCAACCAATTGCAATGTATGGATCTCATCTGTACCTTGATTCAAATAAGCGATGAATAAATTTATGAGACAATAGGGAAAAACTGAATGCTGACTGGATATTTGATATTAAAGCATTAATTTTTTGTGTGATAATGAATGGGCTTTTTGTTAATGTGGTTCTTCTCCTTTTTGATAATCTGAAATATTTTATGAGTGAAATAATATCTGGAATTTGCTTTGAAATAATCCAGTGGAGATAGGAAGTACAGGGGAATCAAGATGGCCATGAGTTGAAACTTACTGAAGCTGGGTGATGGGTAGAAGGGGTTCATGTAATTATGTACAGTCTATGCTATATATGTTTTTTTCTGTAATAAAGACTAAAATAGAGCAAGTGCCTCTGGAGGGTTGGGGCTATTGGGTATTTACACTTGGCCTTGAACTCATCTACTGAGACTCCCTCTTCTCGCCATCAGCAACTTCAGGATGAATCTAAGTTTGTACTGATGACATTCTCTCATACCTTTGGTGTTTGCAACTGCTCTTCCCATAAGTTACAAAACAAGGAACTCGGCCAATCTTTCGTGAAAAAACTCAGGAGCAGCAACTCAGGCTTAGCTGAGCAGCTCATTGTTTTACTGACACCTATGAGTTGTGGTTTTAGGAATGTTTATACAATAAGCAACCCTAGTTTGGGTGACTAGATTCACTACCCAACAGTCTACGAAGTCCTTTGAGGAGCAGCAGGCCACTCCAGAGCCCTGACACCTGGGCATGCTGACATCAGTGAGTGCAGGGGCCTCTGCCTGGGTAGAGCAAAGAATGGAGAGAAGAACAGCCCAAAAGAGGGACTGACGAGGTCACCAGCCACAGACAGAAAAGAGGCAGCAAAACCTTTGCATTTACTCAGAAGTCTTGTCCAGGGAAGGTTCTTCCCTAGAAGAAGGAGTGAAAATCTCTTCCGCTCCCTGCACTGCCAGGCTCCCTGCCCCAGTCTGCTCTTCCTTCTCCAATAGCTCCCACACAGAAACAGTGCCAGTTCTCAGAAGGCTGCAGCTTCCCAAACTTAGATTTAGAATAACAGAGGCATGAGGGCCACTCAGATTCCTCACTCTTACCCCAGACCTCCTCATCCCTTATCAGCCAGAGGGTGAGGACAGTAATAGCCAAACCAAATACCAAAGGAAGACAGAGAACCCCAGGTTAATTTCTACCACTACTGGGATTTACATTCTAATAGCTTGATGACTATCAGGGAAAGCCTTATGACGGGTATCTTTGGTAAAAGAGAATACAAATAAAATAATCTAATTTATTGGCATATTTATACAAATGGTTCAAAAAGAAACTACTTCCACAAGAAACTAAGTTATAACACTTTAATAATTTCAATAGAACCAACTTCAGGAACAGATACACACACACACATTAAATTCAAACAATTTAATTGAACAGTGTACTTAAATGCATCAACTTCTTAAAAATCCCCAAAATGGAGTCGAGGCCATGGATATGAAAAGGTAATTTTGAAGTACTACAGACTAGAGTAAAACAGACAAGGTTATTACTTTGCATTTACCAATAAGATGACAGCCTGCAGATACATTAGACCTTTATGAGAACACTTCCAGGCAATGTTAGAACAGAGACTCATTAAAAAGAAATACAATTGATCTCAGAAAGATGAATTTATAGCTAACAATTTCTTTGGTCCTCCAAGTCACATCTGTTTTTACTTTAAAATACCAAACATGAATAGTGTTTAATTCTACTTCTAAGTGTCTATTAAGCAGGATAATGTTTATATCACATTAGATTTTAAAGAGAACTCAAAATAAATTACCACTGTACTTCAGAAACTCCATAGAAAAATATAGGAAATAGATGTAGGGAAGTTTAAAAAACAAAAAACAAACAAACAAACAAACAAAAAACCCAGCACTTCTGCCACCTTGTCCCCATCCTAAGGCAAATGACATCAAAATGGCAGAGGCAGGACTACCAAGGTTAGAGTAATCACTGTAGTTAGTTCTTCTTAAGGTAATGGAATAAATTTGAAGGATACAATGTCAACCAAATAAGAGACTTTTCCATGGAATGACTGTAGCTTTGTTTTTGCAGGGAGTTGGGTTTGGTTTTTGTTTGTTTTACTTTGGCCCACACTGCCCCAGTGGAGGGAATTTTAAGTAGTCATTAATAAGGCAACAGCTTCCTGGACAAAAAGACTTGTATACCACTTGAACAGTTACACTGAGGACGAGACCCATATGGAGCACAAGAGGAACCAGTATGGGGCTTCTAATAATTTCCAGTAATTTCAGAAAATTATAGAGCATTTTCACAGATACCAACAATGCAGCTTTCATTGAACATTGGCTATCACTCACACTGTGCAGTCCACAGTTAGTTCATTCTGCATGCTTTCCTGTACACAGAAGCTATGGTTCTGCAGACCTGAAAGTGATGAACATTTTCAAAAGTTTCTGGAAATACTTAGAAAAATATTTGTTAAGGTAAAAAAAAAAAAAAAAAAAAAAAAAAAAAGAAAAGTTTTGAGACATCTCCAAGGAATACACAAAGTAAGCTTGCAAGAAACTCCTAAAGTTAAAACTGTGAGGACTAGTTATTTGCAGGGTCAGTACTGAAGTCTCATAAAATAATGGCTTTTTTAAAAAGGCAAAGGTATCTATACTCTAAGTGGTGTGATATTCTCATCAAGGCACAGAGAGTTAAATGTCTAAATCCCTGTATGTTCACATGAGAATACACTTGTAAACAATAGGAACTAATTCCCTGTACTTGAATTTAAAAAAGAATGGAAAGTAGAATTGTGCCTTTTTAACTCACAAAATCAAAAACATAGATATTCCACCACCTTCCTTTGGTGACTAACGTCACAGCTGGAGAGTCAAAAAATAAATATATAAAAAATAAAGTGTCCTGGCAGTTTCATAAATGTGATTAAAGTGAAGCCTGTTGGACTCTGAGTTTGCAGAGCAATGTTGCACAGTGTACAAAAATTCTTTTAAGCACTACACCATTTTTGTTTGGGGAAGGAAAAAAATAGTATTGGCCATAGTTTTCCCCCATTCCCAACATTCCTATGCTTAGGAACCCAGTTACCATAGTATTTGAACAAAATACTTGAGTATTTTTTCCTTCCCAGCACCCTCAAGGTTATCCAAATGGCAGTGGTTTTGTGCATGTAACTTACACGATGAGCAGTTTCTTTGATAGTTACCACTAAAAGGTGGCAAGAAGAAAGTAGAGGTCTCACCCCTTTGCTAATTATTTTTATTTGATTTGCTATAAATAATTATTAAACACCATTAGTGACAAGGAATAATGTTCACGTCTAAAACAATTGAAAATGCAATGTACAAACAATTAAGACCAAACAATGCTAACTAGTGGCACGATCCTCAAAGCACATGACACACGCTGAAGTTCAGCTCTTAATGAGAGTTAGAAACTCTTCCCGAGTCTTTGGGTCTTCCCGGAACACTCCCAACATCGTGCTGGTCACAGTTTTGCTGTTCATTTTCTGTACCCCTCGCATTACCATACACATGTGTCTACAAAACAAGACAACAGAGGTGGCTTAAAGGAATAGACAGTTGCTGGTTTGGTTTTTAAAGTCAAAAGCAGCTCCCAAAATTAAATCTGGTTATATTGAGTTCACAGCTACCAACTGTATCCAAATGTCGCTTCTTGGACAAACGTGACCTAAAATGTTTTATTTATGTTTCTTAGTCCCACGGCTCTCATTCTCAGCAGTGGTTGAATCTTTGATGCATCTAGCAGAATGGGAAACAAGGGAACTTTCTCCCTAGGTGAAAATAATACAAGGGGTCCATAGAGATAAAACAACTTTGGTATAAAAAGCAATTCAGAATTCTCACTTGCTCCATCTGTAAGACCCAAAGAGCACAATCTTAGCTTAGGTATTTGGAGAAATACTGAAGTATGTGGTATCACCAGGCAGAATCTAGAGAACAGTGGCCCCAGTGCATGTGAGCAACCTGGGGGAGCTAGATGGCGTGCACAATACAGAGCTCATGCCCTGTCGGAAGAATGGATAAGATGTGTGCAATTCTCGCAATTCATTCTAACTTAAAGAAGTGTCTTCAGATGCCCTTTACACCCAGTTTTTGCTCCATTTTTAAAAACGTGTGACAAAATATTAGGAAAAGTCTGCTTGGAGCAACAAAGAGCTAAAGAAGAAATCAAGTGAAGACATAAAATGCTTCTGGTTGCACACGTCACTCCGCTTAGGCTCATGACTCCCGACATGGCCACCAGCCCCACGGAAAACAAAACAAAACCAGTCTCCCATCTGGTTCCTGTGTCGGCCACGCAGTCAATGCAAGAGGTCAAGAAAGCTTCAGGTCAGAGGCAGAAAACATGACAGTGTTAATGATGTGGCATCACGGGGTGCTGGAAAAACTGAGCAACACTAAATACCACTTCCAGGCACCACAAGGACAATTGTTAAGGGCAAGCATGGACTTACGTGGCTTCCACCACCACCCCGACTCCAGCAGGCCGCAAGGCTTCTGTGATTGCTATGGCAATTTGTTTCGTCAGCCGCTCTTGAACTGTGGGGGTGACAAGAGGCTCCGTTGAAGAATCTGACACAAACAGCGGTCTTGAGAATATTTGTTGTCTCTAGAATATTCGAAATCTTAAAAAGCAGACTTCTGTGAGGCTTCAGAACCCAGACACACGAGCTCTTACAGGTCTGCTTTGTCTGTGGCCCACAGGAGGCCGCCGTTCAATTCTCTTACCCGCAGATCCAGTACTGAAGAGCGTTTGACACCCCCCACAGAAAACGGGTGCGAGCGACAACTGTCCCAGGCGTGCAGGAAGACCAACTGATAATGAGCTCCTCCACGCAGATGAATAAGTCGCTCGTGACAGGATTAACAGAGGCACTAAACCCAATTATTTAATTGTACATGGAACTCAAAGCCAACAATCTAACCTAAACAATGCGGTCCCTGTGCTGAATAAACAGCTCATCTTTGAAAACATATTAAGAGTGTTCACTGCAGCATCGTGTTTATTTGTAAACTGACAAAAATCTGCAAATGTCTATTAGAGCAGGGACTGGTTAAATCAAGTCCCAGCACAGCTGGACAATGGAATGCTAAACAGCCAGCATAATGAACGAGATAGTTACATGCATGTAGGAAAAAAAGATGTTTGATTTGTTAAGTGGAAAAAAAAAATAGGGGGAATAAAAGGCCATTACATACAATATGAGCCCATTAAAAAATGTAATATATTGATTTTAAAATGTTGGTAGACACACAAAATATGAAGGAATATGCAAATACAACAATGATTTCTTCTGGAGGCCTGAAACACTGCAGACTTTCCCTTTCTATATTATATTCCTATGAGGTTTTAAGTCATATGTATTACATGTGAAATAAGAACAACAAAAAATACTTTTTCCTTAAGAAGAAAATGTTTTTCTGTAAATAAAAGTTTAAAAGTTTACCTTGTAATCGTCTACTATAGATTTCTACAATCCTAGAAAAGAAAGAATTGTTTCAGTTAATCATAAATTTGTTTGAGAAATGGAATTGGCTTCCTCAAAGTACCAAAAGGACTTTATTGAAGAAATTGTAGGGTGTGGGCAGGAGATCACTGCTTCTAAGAGGAAGAAAGATACAAAAACTACATGGAAATGAGAAGAGGGAGGGTCTTGAGGAAACCACCAAGAGTGACACAGAGTGTTAGTACCCTATGTCTCCAAAGAGAAAGAGAATTACAAGAATATTCACTAAGGAAAAACACAGTGATTTTAGAGCTCCCAAGTCATCAATTTTAGACCAAGTCTCAAGTGTTCTAATTAGTCATATTGTTTAACCAGAGCTTAAATTCAAGTTAAAAATAAAAAGACTATTTGTTAATTAATAGCAGACCATTGTCAGCTACTGTACCCACTAAACCTATTAGGGTAATCGGATTAGGACTGAACAGACTTCTTCAGACATCTCTTTATAAGCTACGTCTATATAAGCACTCTGTATGATTAATTCCCCAAAATAAGAGCCTCCTGATCTTGGCTTCTAACACAATCTGTCAAGTGACAGATTTTCCCCTTTTAACACCTTTCACTCTAGTTGTGAAATGTAAAGATGGTCACATGAATTACATATTTGAGGATAACAATTCACATTAAGGATCTTTTCTTAAAATTTGGCCTTCTAGTCATGAGTTTGGACTCGATTTAAGGATCACTTCACTGAGGAGGCATTTTACAGCTCTTCCCTCTGCACCCCCCTCCATATGGTGCTCAGATAAAATTACAAAGTTGCTCCTTTATACCCATTATAACCAATAAAGTCAGTAACAGATATGGTGGCCTGTTTACCACTCAAACTGAAGGCAGGATGCATTCTGATTCTTCTTGTTTCTAGGAGATTTATAACATTGAATGAGTACAATTATATATTTTTAATTTTGAATAAAAACCTGAAGAAGGATGCTGTTCAAGCTCCTGGATAGGAAATATGTCTTATTTCTTCTGAGTCAAATCTCTATATATTACTTTTTATAGTTTTCCAGGTAATTAATTTCTGTTGTATGACTAGGAGATACCATTGATTTAAAAATTAGTAATATCTCTTTTTTTTTCCTCATAGTCATCATTTCCTTCTCTAGAGTAGAATTTCAGGTACAACATTAAATAACATTGACAATATTGGACACCCATATTTTGCTCTATACTTTAACAGGAATGTCTGTAACATTTTACTATCATCCATGATTCCTGCCTGTTTCTGGTAGACAGCCACTCTCACACCAAAGGAAGGCCATTCACACAGATCATTATTGAGTGCCTTCTACATATATGATTATGGGATAAACAGGATCCCTATTCTCAGAGTTTATAATCTATTCCTAGTTTATTCAGTTTTCTAAGTAAGCAGAAGGCATTGAAATTTTGTCTTCTCAGCGCTAAAGATAATTATATAGCTTCCCTGAATTTAAAAAACAAAAAACAAAAAAGCCCCCCAAACTTCTATTTTGGCCTCTTTCTTGAAGATAATGTGTTTAGAGGTATTTGTTGAAAATAGAATTCTAATTTGACACTAACATTCATCTGCCTTTTAATATTGACGTTGGCAAATAATCGTCAGTCTAATTGCTATTACTTTGTAGGTTATGTTTTCTATGAAGCTGCTTTTATGATATTTCAGTATGTGTACTCTGAGGTTTTCTATGTCATATCTAGGTGGGGACTTAATTTTTTTATCCTGTTCAGGATTCATTAGGGTTCCTAAATCTGAAGACTGATTTTTTTGCATGTTCTCCAGAAACGTTTTTAGTCATCACCTTCTCTAATACTGCACCTACTCCATGGCCTCTGTTACCTCCAGGAATTTCAATTAAGGACATAATAGACCTGCTCAGTCTTCCACATCTCTTACATTCTCACCCATATATTCCACTGAGCTCTGAACACATTGCTTAAGACCTTTCTTCCAGTTCACTATTTTTGGCTGTGTCTAACCTGCTATCTATCCATCTGTATTTATTTGTATTATTTATTTGTATTATTTATTTGTATTTATTTATTGGAGAGAGAAAAAGAGTGCACGAACCTAGGGAGAGGCAAAAGGAGAGAGAGAATCCTCAAGCAGACACCCCACTGAGTGTGGAGCTGGACTCGATCCCAAGACCCTGAGATCATGACCTGAGCCAAAGTCAAGAGTCTGCTTAACTGCCTGAGCCACCCAGGTGCCCTTCAGGATTATTATATTCTAACATATTTGTTGTATGTTCTGTATGTGTTAGCACCAGCCTCTGCCCTCTTTGACCATTTGTTTCAGCTGACTCTGCCTCATGGTGGCCTTTCTTTTACTTTTGGTGAATTCATGCTCCTTAGAATATCATTTGTGGGAATTCTCTGAAGCCAAAATAAAAGTGCATCAGAAAAGAGAGCACTTGTTTCTGCTAGGTGCTAAAAGGCTGCCTCCTTGGCAACATTTTAAATTAAATTACTGCCCTGGGTGTTCTGAGGATCACCCATGGGGATATGAATTCTGAGTCTAAACCCTTGTGAATATATGGCTATAGGTTCTTTTTCCTGCTCTTCCCAGAACAAAGCTAACAGGTAATATCTCTTCCAATTTGGGGTTGAATAGGGAGGACAGAACCCTACCTTTGACTCCAGTGGCAGCTAATTCTTGTAAATTCTTACTGGAATTTCCCCCAATGCTTGAAATGTTCATACACATTATAACTTTGTATGCTATACTAGGAGGGATATCATTACCATCTAGTTTACCACAGTCCCAGAATCAGTAGTTCTTAATTTTAATCTAAGCCATTTCTGTATTCGTAGAATAAATCTCCCTGGGTCTTGATGGAAAGAGTACTTGTGCCTATTAAAGTAGGAATTGATATTTGGAATTCTTCAACTATATTAGTAAGTGGGATTAGTCTATCATCTTCTTAGATGCTAGTTTTATCAGACTTTCATCAGGGATATACAGCTTCATCAAATTAATGGTGTAGCTTTTCAGGTTTTTCCATGCTCTTGAATAATTTATACAACACTAGAATTAGTGGTTACTTGGAAGTTGTCTATTAAATTGACCATCCACCCCTTTCCCTCCCACCCACTCCTAACATTAATTTCACTTTTTCCTAGTTACTAATTTATCCAGGTTTTCCAATTCTTGGTTCATTCCCTTCTCTCTCCAACCTTTTCAACTAATTCATAAAGATTGAAAGTTCCTAAAACATATTTTTAGTTACACAGCCTCTCATTTCCAGATGTATTTCTTCTTCAATCAGACCGCTAAGCAATCTATGATATATGATATTTTGGATTTATGTTTTCTGTTCTTTTTAAAATTTTATAGTTTAATCGTTTTATTTTTCTTTCTTCTTTCCCATTTGTCCTATTAAGCTTGCTTTTTCTTTAAAAAAAATATTGAAGTTTAGTTTACTTGTTGGGTTTCTTATTCAATAATGAAAGCATTTGTGGCTATAAATTTATCTCCAAAGCACAGGGTTTTTTTTTTTAATTTTAAAATTTAAAATTTTTGAAATATCATTTTAATTAATTTAATTAAATTTAAATTTAATTTAATTTTAATTAATTATACCTTTACTGAGCTATAATTGACAAAGATTGTAAAGATAAAGAGGTATAATTGTAAAGATAAAAGGCATAATTGACAAAGATTATAAAGTATACGTTGTGATCTAATATATGTATACATTGTGAAAAAAATCCCCCATCTGGTTAATTAATATACCCATCACCTCACATATTTATCTCCCCCACCCCACCCTAGTGAAAACAATAAACACTAAAGTAGAGCTATCTCTTTAATATCCTATCTTCACTTCCTCTGGATATATACCCAGAATTAGGATTGCTGGATCATATGTCAGTTCTAGTCTTAATTTTTTGAAGAATCTCCATACTGCTTTCCATAGTGGCTGCACCAATTTATATTTCCACCAACAGTGTACAAGGGTTCCCTTTCTTCCACAACCTCACCGACACTTACATCTTATCTTTTTTATAGTACTGCAGAGGTAGTTGTGCAATGATATCTCATTGTGGTTTTGATTTGCATTTCCTTAATGATTAATGAAATTGAGCACCCTTTCATGTATGTGTTGCCCATCTGTATATATTCTTTGGGAAAATGTCATTTAGTTCCTCTGCGCATTTGGATCGATTCTTTGCTATTAAGTTGTATGAGTTCTTTATATTTTTTGCACATTAACCCCTTACCAGATATGTGATTTGCAAATATTTTCTCCCTTCTGTAGGTTGCCATTTTGTTGATGGTTTCCTTTGTTATGAAGAAGCATTTTAGTTTGATGTAGTCTCGCTTGTTTATATTTTATTTTGTTGGTTTTATGTTTGGTGTCAAATCATCACCAAGACTAATGTCAAGGATCTTACCCCCTACGTTTTCTTCTAGTTTTATCGTTTAAGGTCTTATATTCAATCCCTTTTAAGTGGATTTTTATGTACAGTATAAGAAAGGAGTCTAGTTTTCCCAACATAATTTTTAAAGTTTTATTTATTTTTAAGTTTTATTTGAGAGAAAGCAAGCAAGCACACAAGCAGGGAGAGTGGCAGGCAGAGGGAGAAGCAGGCTCCTCACTGATCGGGGAGCCTGATGCGGGAATCGATCCCAGGACTCTGGGATCATGACCTTAGCTGAAGGCAGACGCTTAACCGACTGAGCCACACATGCCCCAAGTTTATTTTTTAGTAATCTCTACACTGAACGTGGGGCTCAAACTCATGAACCTGAGTCGACTACATCAGCTTAGTCACACATTCTACTGACTGAGCCAGCCAGGTGCTCCCCAACACCATTTACTGAAGATACTATCCTTTCCCTATTCTTTCTTTGTCATAAATTAATTGGCCATAAATGCGTGGGTTTATTTCTGAGCTTTCTATTCCATTCCATTGGTCTATGTATCTATTTATATGGCAATGCCATTCTGTTTTTATTATTATAGCTTTGTAATTTAGTTTGAAATTAGAAAGTGTGAAGTATCCAGTTTTTACGGTTTTTCTCAAGATGGCTTTGACTATTTGGGGTTCTTTGTGGGTCTATACAAATTTTAAGATTGTTTTTTCTATTTCTGTGAAAAATACTATTGAAATACTGAGAGGGATTGCACTGAATCTGTAGATTTCTTTAGGTAGTATGGACAATTAAACAATATTAATTCTTCTAATTCAAAAACATGAGATATCTATTTTTATCTTCTTCAGTTTTTCTCAATAATGTCTTCAAGTTTTCAGTATACAGATCTTCCACAATTTTATTTCTAGGTATTGGTGCAATTGTAATTGGATTGTTTTCTTAATTTCTCTGACAACTTGTTGTTTAATGTATTGAAATACAATTAACTTTTGCATATTAATTTGTATCCCTTAACTGAATTTATTAGTTCTAACAGTTTTTTGATGGAGTCTTTAGGGTTTTCTATATATAATATCATGTCATCTGCAAATATAGTTTTCCTTCTTCCTTTCTGATCTGGATGCCTCATTTTTGTCTAACTGCTCTGACTAGTATTTCTGAGGCTATATTGAATAGAAGTGGTGAGAGAGGGTGTCCTTGTCTTGTTCCTGATATTAGCTGAAAGCTTTTCATTATTGGTATGATGTTAGCTGTAGGCTTCTCACATATGGCTTTTATTTTATTAAGGCACACTGCCTTTATATGTAGTTTTGGGGAATTTTCATCGTGAATGGGTGTTAAATTTTGCCAAATGTTTCTCTACATCTATTGAGATTATCGTATCATTTTTGTCCTTCATTTTGTTAATGTGGTTTATCACTGATTGATTTGCAGATATTGAAATATCCTTGTGTCCCTGCAATAAATTCCAGGGGATCGTCGTATATGATCCTTTCAAAGTATTGTTGAATTCAGTTTGCTAATATTTTGTTGAGAATTTTTACATATATTTTCATCAGAGATATTGACTTGTAATTTTCTTGTAGTTTCCTTTCTGTTTTGATACCGGGTTTAATACTGACCTCGAGAAATGAGTTTGAAAGTATTCCCTTCTATTTTTTAGAAGAATGTGAGGAGGATTAGTATTAATTTTAAAATACAGTTTTTTACTTCAAATTATATACACTGACATACAGTGTTTGCATCATAATGATTGTCATATCAAAGGAATTTTAAAACTTTAACTTTCAAAAAGCTAGTTTTTAAAAATAGTTTTGTATTAATTTCTAGTTTTCTTGTTACACAATAGCCTGTTCACTTTTTTTTTTTAACTTAAAGTCTGTCTTTTGGCCAAAATCCTATTACTCTGCTTTGTATAATCTTTTGTCCGCCCCAACCGAAGGGTGAGAGGTAATTAGTATTTCGCTCATTTCTTTCAGGTTTGTCAGTTTCTCTATGCATTTAGCCCAGTTTCTGTTTTCTGTTTTAAACCAATTTGACCAAAAAAAAAAAAAAAAATTTCATGACCACTTTTTATTATACAAACTTCCTCAATATAAGAGGGCCAACCCAGTCTCCTTTGATAAACTTTCCTTTTTATATTTAACTTTAAAATTTTTTTAATAAAAGGGACATGATTAGGTATTGGATTTAACCCAGTATACATCTTATTGGACTTGCCCACTTATTGGTCTTATAAAATCTATGCTAGGTCCTCTGTTTCCTGTATTGCATTATGCTTCCTCTCCTCTTCTTCCTCCTCCGGTAGCTAGAAAAGTAATGTGGTAACTCCTTTGCAGGTGGTTGGTATAATTTAACCCTTGCAAATCTTAATGGTATTTTTGATGCCTTCATATAACTTGACTTGTCACCAAGTTGCAAATTCTCAACTATGATCACAGCAAAGAGCAAAATGCAGCAGGAGGTAAAGGTGGATCACAGTGGGACTTGTCGGCTAAAGTAAGGAGTTTGAACTTTATCTTAAAAGGTATGGGGAGCTACAAAGGAGCAGCATCATCAAATCCACACTTTGGAAAGTACATCCTAGCAATGTACGAGAGCAGGTTTAAAGACACTGAGAGATTAGAGTCAAAGAGGAGTTCAAGAGTTTTATAATCCAGAAAGAACATAAGTAAGGCCCAACAGAGAGTGGCTACAAGGATAGTGAGAAGGCAGCATGGTAACAGGAAGGAAATGGGGGTGCTGCAGGAGGTCAGTGAGGATACAATGGCAAGGGATGGATTCCTCCCCACTCCTTGCATCAAATGCATTCCAGATGGAATGAAGATTTAAATATAAAAATGAGGCCATAAAAATAAACCAAAAACATGAGTTTATGACTACATAAAAGTTTTAAAACTTCTTTGTGGAAAAATGGTATTTTAAAACAAAACCAGAAGACAAATGACAAGCCTGGAAAAATTATTTGCAGCACCTGCCTAACTGGTTTAACATTCAAAGACCTCATACAAATCAGTAATAAAAAGACAAGCAGTACAATGGGAAAATTAGCAAAGGTTAATTAAAAGCAGGAAGCTTCTATAAAGATTCAAATTCTATTAAAGAAATGCAAGTTTTAAAAATGTGCATTAAAACACTAGGTACCCCTTTCCACTTATCAGTTTAGCGAAGACTGAAAAGTGTGATGAAACCCAGTGTTGGCAGAAGTGGAGAAACAAACACCAGTTGACCATATAAACGGATATGCTTTTCTTTGTAGAGCAATTTGACAACATCAAAAATTCAGCTACCCTGAACCCAGCAATTTAATTTCCATAATTTACAATATGCAAAACATGTTCATGAAAGTATTTTCACCTTTTCTGACAATAGTCTCAAAGTATAAAGTATACTTCTATCAAAGACTGGTTAAATGAATTATATTGAACAATTAAAGAGATATATGTGGTCATTAAAATGGACTCAGACTTTTGGGACTAAAAGATCTCCAAGGGATTTCAAAGTTTTTTAATTAAAAAAACAAACTAGGGGCACCTGGCATGTGACTCTTTTTTTTTTTTAAAGATTTTATTTTATTTATTGGACAGACAGAGATCACAAGTAGGCAGAGAGGCAGGCAGAGAGAGAGAGAGGAGGAAGCAGGCTCCCCGCTAAGCAGAGAGCCCCATGCGGGGCTCGATCCCAGGGCCCTGGGATCATGACCCGAGCCAAAGGCAGAGGCTTTAACCCACTGAGCCACCCAGGTGCCCCTGGCATGTGACTCTTGATCTTGGGAGGTGAGTCTGAGCCCCATGATGGAATTATTTTTAAAAAATTAAAAATTAAAAAACAAAAAACATAAGGCTGAAGTACAGAATGTGGGTATGAGCTCCCTGTTTTGCTGTTTAGTTTTGCTAATTTTAAAAAGCTCCACGTTTGTGCTTGCAAAGAAATTTTCCAGAAGGACAATCTCCAGTCAAGAAACAAGAAATCTCTAGTTTTAACTATGGGGAATGGAAATAGAAAGGAAGGCTTTCCCTTTACTCACTCATTCGTATTTAAGCTTAATTGGTAAGTATGTTACATTTATAATAAAAGAGGAAAAAAGAATGTTCTTGTAATCTAATACCCACCCTATCTTTCCAACTATCTTACATTCATCCCTGCCTAAATCTCTTAGTTCTATCAATTAATCAGCTCCCCATTCACTGGAATATGCCTTGTGCCTACCCTCTTGTTTGCTTTTGCTTATTATGTATTAACCTAAAGGAATTTCTCTTCCATTTAGAATTCTGCGGTCTTCCACCTCTCCGTCTCTTCAACCCTGGCACACCACAGTCCTCTTAGCTCCTCTGAACTTGAAGCTCCAAACCAGGAATCTCAGTGGTACCCGCTGCCTCGTACTGTCCACCCTCCTTGAAGACAGTGGCTGTGTCCTCTCTAGCAGTCATCGTAGCTGACGCAATATCCTTTTACAGTAGATGCTCAACTGGTAGATAAACCATGGCTACCCTGAGGCACTTCAGTTCTATATTCAAGATTTAATTATGTTCACTCAGTTATTCTAAGGCAAGAAAAGGAAGATATATTCAATGGATTTTCAGTAACAAAAGGACTTTTTTCTTAAAAATAAGATTTTATTTTATTTTTTAAAAGATTTTTTTAAGTAATCTCTATATCCAACACAGGGATCGATCGAACTCATGATACTGAGATCAATACTGGCTCCAACTGAGCCAGCCAGGGACCCCAACAAAAGCAATTTCTATTCAAACTGCATTTACTCTGGACTTCTACTAGAGTTAAACCAGATCAACTCACTTCTGGCATTTTTTTGTTACTTAAGGCTTTACTGTTTGATATTTGACTTCCCTGGCACTGAAAGGTCATTCGTTTAAAGGCAAGCATATAACAGACTTCACATACAAGATTAAAATGAGCAGTGAAGTTTTGCTAAGACATCCAGCTTTCTTTATTACTCTTCATTTCCTAAATATTCCTACTTCTTATAAGAAATAAGCAGTTGGATAAAATCTTAGCCTTCTTTCCTGTTTAATAGACCCTTCAATTTTTTTTTTACAAATATCTGAAAGTAACATACACTCTGTTCTTTGGTTTAGTGTTCCTTTTTTTAAGTTTTAATCCCATTGGCATAAGGACAAATCCCTATGCTAATAATCAACTCCTTTGTATTGTTTCATAAAAGCTTAATTATTGGAGATCTTTCCATTTCCCTAGGAAAGGAAGTAACCAAAGATTATTCCTTTCTACCTCTAAATTACCATTTATTCCAAGGTCTCACTGGATTACTCAAGAATCCAATTCCATAAAGTATTACCCATGGTCTACACAGCGTGGTCTTGTAGAGAAGGCTACTTATATTAAGACCAAGGCCTTATGGAAGGCCTTAAGGAAGTCCTTAAGGAAGGCAAGCTTCCTTATAACCTGGAAACTATCCACAACCTACTCTCTCATATGGACAGTGTGTTAAAAGCATCAGCAGTGCCAGAATATCTACATAGGAAAGGCAGAGGGTTAGCAATCTTGCAGGAAAGAAGCATGCCATGGGGCTGGGGCTGGGCCTGGAGCTAGGTTTACACAGCAACCACACTGACTTCACTTAGACTGTGTCTTATAAAACAGTAAGAATAACCAATTTTAGTAAAGACGCTTCCATTCACTGTTGACATGACTTTATTTATTATTTAGGAGTACGTTGCTAGGGAGGGGGTTGCTAATAGAAATTAGAGTGGGATTATTTCCCCCCATCACCACCAATACCCTTTTTCAGCCACCCCTTGGCGCTGCTACTGGGTACAGATCACTGAAAAGCGGCAAGATGTTTCTGTATTTGTGTAAAGAGCCTTTCTTCAGTGCAGCAATTACAGCCATGATATAAAAACATCTTTTCATGGTACCAAGTAGCCCTGTCTGATGGAGAAAGTACTGAGCAGGCATGAGGTCAGAAACTAGGGAACTTAAATGGCTCTCTTCTACCTACTCTCTCTTTAATTCATAGAGGAAATGAGTGAGAAAGCGGAAGTAAAAACAAAGTAAAAAGAAAAGCTGTGGAGAGCAGCTGTCAGATTGGCAGGGTGGTTTTTACAGATTCCAACACAAAACTGAAAAAGATCTGAACCACCATTTCAGGACTGTAGTGAACCCTAATGTCTAAGTGAAGAAGCAGGAACCCATCAGAGCCATAGGATAGTTAGCCAGTCACCAAGACTCATTTATTCCAATTTTGATACAGTCACTACACCCTCAAATTATCCACACCTTGCTTGGTTTATTTTAAGGGGCAAGGGGCACTTGACTATATTTTCATCACCTGTTCCCTCATTTTGTTCTTTTTTCTTTAACATTTTATTTTTCTTTAATATTTTATTTATTGATTTGAGAGAGAAAGTGAGTGAGAGTGCACGTGAGAGACAGAGCACAAGCAGAGGGATCGAGAGTGAGAAGTAGGCTCCCCGCTGAGCAGGGAGCCTGAGGTGGGGCTTGATCTTAGGACCCTGGGATCAGGACCTGAGCTGAAGGTAGACACTTAACCAAATGAGCCACCCAGGCACCTCTCACTCATTTTGTTCTTAACTCTCTCCACATATACACACACACCTCCCAACATTTGCCCATACCTAGGACTCACTAACTCCATACAAAAAAATTACAAAAAAGAACATTTAGGGGCAATAAAGAATTGGTGACTGAACCTAGCAGAGATATACGAACACTGATCCTCAAGCTGATCTCCACTTAAACACAGAGGACCGTACTTATCCATTACTTCTCCTTCCTAAGGCTGAAATAAAAATAGGAGCAAAGGAAGTTGTTAAAAGGCATGAACCCACAGGATAAAGAATGGAAAAGGAGACTGTAGTAGAAAAGAAAGAAATAGGAGAGTAAGTATTGTTTTGGAATATTGCTGAGAAAGCCAAGAAAGGCACAGCACAGTCGTGTGTCTGCAGAGGTAAAGAAACCAGAAGTGAATGAATGGCCCTGCAGGACCTCCCAAGAGATGCCTGGAGACACCCAGATGCAGTGGAAGACAGGATTGAGACCCCAGTAGTAGTCTGTTTAAAGTCTGAAAACAGGGTAGTGCAATTAGATCCCTGCACAGATTTCCTTTTCCCACCCGCTAGCTAAACCACCCTTAAATATGGGGGCTGGACTGAAAGTACCCTTGGATCCTTTCCAGTCAAGAAAGGTCCTGCAGAGAAAGGTATGAGCTAAGACTTTTTAAGGATGTGTTGGTGGAAGAGGGGTGGGAGGTGGGGGAGGAAGGCAGGGAGGGCTGAAAAGAAAAGGGATTTGTGTTTCAGGTCCTCCAAATATGTTTGTCTCTGCAACCATAAATTTTAAGTAGCAATGTGACTTCCAGGTTAGAGCCACACCAGTCAGGAAAGCCTTATGAGATTCTTGCCATATAGGGACAGGTCCTACAAATCTGTTTTCCTGTTCACCACACAGTCACACTTACCTCGCAAGTTTGCTGAGGCCAAGAACTTGCTTGTTGGGAAGATAACCAATATGGACCTTCAAAGAAGAGAGAAATCCTGACTGAAAATCCAATGCTTCTTTGTAACAAAATAAGGAAATAAGGAAACATAATACAGTATATGCACTATGTAATTCAACACAATGAAAATGTATCCTTAAGATAGCTATATTGACTTAGAAAATGAAGAACTTACAAAAAAGCATTTAGAAAATTACATATATGCACTAAAAGAAAAATATACATGAATATTAATGAAATAGCAAATTGGAAATACAGTCATGGTATTTCCTGGTGAAGTTAAACTCTTCATATAGTTCTTCAAGTCCTTCTTCCATTGAGGGGACACACTCTAGTATCCTGTAACAACATTAAAATATAGCCAGGAAAGCATCCTTTATTTTTTTTTAAAGATTTTATTTATTTTGAGAGAGAGAGAGAGAGTATGAGCAGGGGGAGGGGCAGAGGAAGAGGAAGAGAGAGAATCTCCAGCAGACTCCGTGGTGAGCACGGAGCCAGACACAGGGCTCGATTCCACAACCCTGAGATCATGACCTGAGCCAAAATCAAGAGTTGGTCTCTCACTGACTGAGCCACTCAGGAACCCCAGGAAAGCTTCCTTTAAATGGCTGAAACTGTAACTATAAATATTGCCATTCCACCTTAAAAATCCCACCCTGTTGCACAGAAAGAGGGTCTCCATGCTCTCTGTCATGCTTGGTGGCCTCATTTCCAAGCTGCTGAAGAACACTATCTTCCTGATGGGAGATAAAGGACACAGATACAAATGTGACTCATCAAGACCTGGACCTTAAGACCTAACGCCAAGCCAATTCTGTAATCTTAAATGTCACTAACTAGTATCTCCTACGTCCATGTTACCTCTCTTTGAGCCATGTATCAATTATAAGAAATCATTCGTTCTAAAAAACCTAGTAAAGTAAATGGTCATTTGTAGGCTATCAATTAGCCTAATATAAAATCACAGATTCATTTGCATCATGGTTTGCCAGCATTTGTTGCATTTCTTCAGCTAATATTTATTATGTGAATAATCGATCTAGTAGTTATTAGTAACTTTTCATCTATTAGCACTTTGCTTTGAGAGTTTGAGAATAGTAATTCATCACCTTCCTGGTCAGCAGAAAGGGAAAATAAAGTAGCACCTGAACACCAGGTATTTCAAAGAAAAAAGAGTTAAAACCTTCCCACAGAACTTAGAGCTTCTGTACTAACTTGAAATTTTTATACTTCTATGCAAAGCCATCCTTTATTGCTTGTACTATTTTTTATCTTTCTGAAGATCCTAAGTCACTTAAATGTCGATTATAGAAAATCCTCACTGAATAATATATTCTTTTAAAAGTTAACAAGAACACAAACACAGAGATAATCATAGCAGAAGGTAACAGGATATAGTGGTGAGAGACTGAGCACAGACCAAGTACTAGGTCTAGCCCCAACCAAATCACTAACTCCCTCTGTCCTCTTGGACAAGTCATAGGCTTTCTGGGCCTAAATTCCCCATTTACAATAAAAGGTAATAAGATAAGCTCAAAGGTGCCCTCCCTGAAAAACCTAAGCCCTGATGTCACATGGCCGGCATGATTAATTGTGGGATTGCCAATCAGTGCATACCTCTTGATGAGATGAAATACAGAGCCTTCAGCAACCCCATGAACTACTCTTATCAAAAATGTTTAGTCTTAATCTTAGGAAGTTTTGGATCTAGTCTAGTTTATAGGAAATCCAGAGGTTGAATGGAACAAATCCAGAAGGACACTCTACAAGACAACCAGTCCTGTCCCTTCAGTAAGGGAATGTGGATGTGGAAGAGGGGAACTATTTTAGAATAAGAGACTTAAGAAGCGTAACAACCCAAAGCAATACAAATGTGTGACTCTTATTTGGATTCTGGTTTATTTATTTTTTTTTTAAGTAATTTCTACACTCAACATGGGGCTGAAACTTACAACCCTGAGATCAAGAGTCACATGCTCTAATGAGCTGAACCAGCCAGGTGCCCTTGGATTCTGGTTTAAACAAACCAACAGTAAGACAGTTGCGACAACTGTAGAAAGGTAAATATAAGGGTTAGTGACTAGATGCTATTTAGGAATTACTTTTATTTATGGTAGTGCTACTGTGGATAAGAAAATATTTTAGAAATGTGTATTAATAATAAAAAAAAAAGAAATGTGGGGGCGCCTGGGTGGCTCAGTGGGTTAAAGTGGGTTGAAGCCTCTGCCTTCGGCTCAGGTCATGATCCCAGGGTCCTGGGATTGAGCCCCACATCGGGCTCTCTGCTCAGCAGGGAGCCTGCTTCCCTTCCTCTCTCTCTGCCTGCCTCTCTGCCTACTTGTGATCTCTGTCAAATAAATAAAAAAATCCTAAAAAAAAAAGAAATGAGTATTAATAATTAGTGATGAGGAGTCATGCTGTCTACAACATACTTTATATTCTGTTATACGCTGAAAAATTTACTGCTAACTTTTCAGACTGATAGATCAGAGTTACATTTCCTTAAAAATCCTTATCTTTTACAGACACATACTAGAAGAAGATATGGAAAAAAGTAATATCATATCTAGGATTTTCTCCAAAATAGTCCAGTGGAACTTATATATAACAAGACTGGCCCTTTATCAATAACTATTGAAGTTGGTTTTAGGAAACATGGAACTTTATCATACTAGTCTTTCCATTCTTACATATGTTTGAACTTTTCTGTTATAAGAGGTTTAAAAAAGAGAGATACCACTACATCCGTATGAAAATATTAAACTGAAAAAGACTGAGAGTGCCAAGTGTTGGCAAGGATGTCAAGTGACTGAAACTCACCTTAGAGTGCATGAAGTCTAAAGTGGTACAACTACTTTGGAAAACTCAAGATCAGTATTTATTAAATTGGATATGCATATATCCATGACCCTGTCAGTCTACTCCTAGGTATATTCCTAACAGAAATGCATGCACATATGCACTCAAAGAATACTGATATCAGTATTGTTTGTAATAGGAGAGAGAGAGACAGAGAGAGAGAGAAAGGGGACAATGTAAATATCTACCAAGAACAGAATAAACTGTGATATGTTTGTACAATGAAATAATATATAGCAATGAAAATAAGCTACAATGACAGGTAATAATATCAGTGACTTTTACAATGTGGAACAACAACAACCAAAAGAAGCCAGACACAAAAGATTTCATGCTATAGATTCTTACCATTTACGAGTTGAAAAACAAGCAAAACACTATAGTGTTTGAAATTGATATACGGGTTACCCATGGGAACAGGGATGGGTTAGGGACTAAAAAGGGCACAAAATGACCCTGTAGGATAGTAATAATATTCTAGTTCTCCACCTGTGAAGAAGTAAGGAATACCTTTATAATTTGTGCATTTTTCTATGTTTCACTTTACTAAAGTGAGAAAATAAAATACTTTTAACAAAAAAAGTGACACAAATGTTAACATATTAAATTTAGGTGATGGGTATATACGTACTCATAACACTATTTCCTGTAAGTCTTCTGTTTAAAAACTATTAATAAAAAGTCAAAATAAAATAAAATTATAATGGGGGTAAGGACAGCACTACTCTTGGTCTTAAATCCACATGTTTTCAAAGAGATGTTTAAGTAAAACAAGCTAGATAACATTATCTAGTTTACATTAGATTCATTTTTCCTAATACAGACAAGGTTGAAAAATTAAATCCACTAATACTATGACCTCTACCACAAGAAATTCTGCAATCATTGCTGCTCATGCCATATTATACCAAAGTAAATCTTGGATCAAACACTATTTAGTCAAAATAAAGAGCAAAGGTTTTCAGAGCCTGTAGCAACTACCTAGAAAAAAAAAATGAAACTTTAATCTCATTATTTTAACCTATTAACATGGTATTTACTATGAAATGTTTGTCCTGAGGACTTTCTGCTACTTTGTTTTTGTTTTGTTAGTTTTTTTTTCCCTCCAAGATTTTATTTATTTATTTGACCGAGCACAAGCAGGAGTGGCAGGCAGAGGGAGAGGAAGAAACAGGCTCCCCGATATGGGGCTTGATCCCAGGATGCCGGGGTCGTGACCTGAGCCAAAGGCAGGTGCTTAACCAAATGAGCCACACAGGTGCCCCTTATTTGGTTAGCTTCAAACTATTTGATTAGTCAAGTTGATAAAGAGTAAATGTTTTTGTGTAACTCTACATATCTGGGATATTAAGAATTAGCAGGTAATGATTTTAAATATAATAATCCTAATTTTAAAACTTTAATTGTGCTTTTTAAAATTACTAGGAAACAGAGACAACCTTACCTTTCCAACAAATGGAACTAGATGATGCTCGCACATGGAAAACATATCTATGTCCTTCACAATCACCATCTCATCGTGATCTTCATCAAATATAGCATCATTTAGGACATCTGAAATCAAGAGTTTTGCGTTAGTAACATTTCTGGTTTTACAGAAAGATATGGAGTAGAAAAAGTAACAATCTCCATGGATAAATATAGACAGTCAACAAAGACACAACATTAATCCTAACTAAAATATTAAGGGAATACAAATTAAAACTAGTTATTTTTCTCCCACCAAATTAGCAAAGTCTTTTTTTTAAATGATGAGAAAAATCCTTAGGATATAGTATTACATAACAAATGCAGGATTACAAACAAATGTGTTTGCTGCATGACAGAAGGAGAAAGGGAGAAATTATGCAAAACAAAAGAGTGGCTATTTCTGGTGATGGAAATGAGCTGCTTTCACTTTCTTCCTTACATTTTCTTGTACCTAACACTTTCTCTATAATAGATGTGTAGAAAACCATATCTGACTTCTGAGGCTAGAGGTCCTCAGCCATCTGACTCTAAGCCAGATCTAGATACCCATAAACTTGATATGTTATCTATCCCCTAAATAATCATCTACTCTTACAGAATTTTCTAGTTATTGTATGCAAGCATCAGACTTAAACAGTTGCCTTCTTCCCTAAGGAAATAAATGCTACAATTTTTATGTATAGCCTGTCCAGACTGGCTTTTGACCTCTGGACCCTGGCACATATGGCCAGGCATATGACAGACATTTAGAAACAAAAAAGCTTTATTTTTAAAAAGCACACTGGCATCTGGACATCTTGGCAGCCTACACACATTCAAGACTCCAAGCTGTGTGATTTCAAGGATTTGGGGATACCCATCTACACAGTACGACGAGACGGAGCAGGGAGGCGACGCGCAGCAGTGTGCAGTGACCTACCATTACTTCCCTCAGAAAGGCAGGCTGCGGAGTGAGTCACAGGGAAGAAGTGCAAACGTCCACCCACACAGCCTGACCTTCAGCAGCTCCGCTGCTACTAGAATAGAGGCTCACAGATATTGAGTCATCGTTTAACTACCGTTATCATCCCCTGAGTCAGGCTATTCCGAGATACATGTGATTGTGTAGTGGAAAAGTCATTAGTGCGGTCAACAAAAGTGAACATGCAGGGTTTAGATAGCCACAGACAAACACTGCACTCCTGGTAGCAGAGGCTGATAAAATCCAGGGAAGAAAAGTTCATTCATTTTTTTTTTTTAAGATTTTATTTATTTATTTATTTATTTATTTATTTATTTATTTGTCAGAGAGAGAGAGAGAGAGAGTACAAGCAGGCAGAGCGGCAGGCAGAGGCCAAGAGAAAAGCAGGCTCCCCACTGAGCAAGGAGCCCAATGCGGGACTCGATCCCAGGACCCTGGGATCATGACCTCAGCCGAAGGCAGAGGCTTATCCAACTGAGCCACCCAGGCATCCCAAAAAGCTCATTCTTGAAGTCAATACTTCTCCACAATCAGCTTTCTATACTGAATACTCTGCCCTAAACTTCAGTCATAATTCTGAAAGAAGTCCCCGAGTGCTCCCTGAAGTATCCTGGATTTCTCTAAGATTTTAAAGTAAGATTACTGTCATGCATAGCTTATTAAAATCTTTAGTCACCTAAGAAAAGATCCTGAAAGGAAAACAAAGTTCTTTTCTTAAAGAACAAAAGAGAATTATCAAAAAGCAGCATTTATTTGTTTTCTCTGGCAGAGAACGAGGGCATCCCCATTTCTAAGCTCTGACAAAAACCATATGGCCCTTGTTAAAATCTGGTCCTCGAGTTAGGCTAAGTTAACATCTGGGTCCATCACTAACCAGCTGCTGGACCCTCAGCAAAGTATTTATGCCTCAATCTTCTAAGCTGTAAATTGGACATGAAAATAGTGCCTACATTTTTCAGGGGTATCCCGAAGATTAACTGAGATAGCCCATATGTGTTTAGAAGTGTGGAGTGAGAGGTAGCTGTTGTTATTACTATTATTATAAGTAAGGTTGAGAGAGTCACTAAACTATGTGTCCCGTGCCCACGAACACACATCAGAATTTAAAAAGTAATAATTTTCTTCTAAGAGACAGACCATAGAAAAGGAAAGCTATTAACTGCAGTGAGGAAACATGGCAAACACCACTTTATCCAAGTGATCCAGGTTAACTTCACCAGGAATAAGACATATTGATACCATGTAGCTCCTGGTATAATCCAATGAGAAATGCACATCACCTCTATGGTGTCCTTCCCCAAAGTGTGTAATTTTTGTCCAATCACTGGACAAATTGAGGGACATTCTGCAAAATACTTCAACAAGTACTCTTTAAGATTTTATTTATTTATTTGACAGACAGAGATCACAAGCAGGCAGAGAGGCAGGCAGAGAGAGAGAGGGAAGCAGGCTCCCTGCTGAGCAGAGAGCCCGATGCAGGGCTCGATGCCAGGACCCTGGGATCATGATCTGAGCTGAAAACAGAGGCTTTAACCCACTGAGCCACCCAGGCACCCCAACAGGCACTCTTAAAAAGACATGGAGGGGCGCCTGGGGGGCTCAGTGGGTTAAAGTCTCTGTTTTCAGCTCAGATCATGATCTCAGGGTCCAGGGATCGAGCCCCTCATCGGGCTCTCTGCTCAGCGGGGAGCCTGCTTCCCTTCCCCTCTCTCTGCCTGCCTCTCTGCCTACTTGTGATCTCTGTCTGTCAAATAAATAAATAAAATCTTTAAAAAAAATAAAAATAAAAAAATAAAAAGACATGGGAAGTTTGAAGAAGTGTCATGGATTAGAGGAGACTAAAGAAACATGAAAACTAAACACAATGGAAAAACTAAGATCCACAGAAAGCCTGTAGCTTAGTTAATAGTGTTGTGCCAATATTAATTTCTTAAGGGATGATAACTGTACCATGAGCCATATGAGATGTTAACATGGGAGGAAGCTGGGGCAAGGGCGTATGGATGCTTTCTGTACTATCTTTGTAAGTATTCTAGACATCTGATATTATTTCAAAATAGTATTTCATAATAAAAAAGTAAAAAAAAAAAAAAAGCAACAGGACAATGTCCACCAAGTGGAATATAAAAACAATAGAGCAATACCCAGCAATAAAGTGGAACAGCTACTGATATCTGTATTAATATGGCTGAATCTCTGAAGAATTCTACAACATGGAAGAAGTCATACACATACGTACAAAAAACTAGGTATGAAATTCTAGGAAAGAGAAGTATAAAGAGAGAGAGCAGACAGACGACTTACCAGGGACCAGAGGGGTGGGAGATGGGAATGACCGCAAAAGGATGGAATGAAACTTTTTGGGGGCTCTGGAAAGAGTCTATACCTTCAGGTGGTTGTGCAACGGCGCGCATTCGACAAAATTCACATTGTACACACCAAGTTGGTGAATTTTACTGAATTGAAGGTAGCCCTTAACGGAGTGAGCTTTTTAAGATAATCTTAAAAGACTGTAGAATAACCTGCAACCTTTTGTGTAAAGAAAGTGGAAAGGGGGAGATATAAACATAAATACATTTACATGCTTATCTTTAAAAGAAACACTGGAAAATAAATAAAATCTTAAAAAAAAAAGAAACACTGGAAGAATAAATCAAAAAGCTAATAAAAATGATGACCCCAAAGGACAAAGAAAACAGGAGAGAAGAGATATGGATAAAAGGGAGACATCTTTAAACATAATTTGTCACTCTGTTGACTTTGAAATCATGTAAATGTTTTACATACTGAAAATTAAATCAAAAGGAAGAAAAAAAAAAAACTAGTGACCCTCATATGTCTCAATGCTTTGTGGTAATGGAGCAATATAATGTTGCCTATATTCCATTTCATAAAAGTGGACCCAGACTATAAACTTGACCTAGCCAAATCATTTTTCTTCAATAATGAAGTTTCCCTGCTATATTTATTTATGTTTTGCTCCAACGTATCTGAAAGCTACCATCTGTGGCTAATAAGAACAAAACACTATCACAGATTGCTTTAATTTCCTGTCTGTTATCAGCAGCAAGAGGTAACCCTGGAAACAAGGATTTATGGCATTCTATTTCCTACTGTTGGTCATAACCAACAAAGGAAACTGAAGGGGCCTCCAAAAGTTAAAGGTTTGTCTATTACAATGCCCCACAAAGAAAAACGTAAAAGTACACCTTTCTCATGTCATTAATGATGAAGCAATGTCAACAAATAGCCCTGCTAGCCAGCCATCCCTCATGTCTTAAGTCCCTTCCTTAAAGTACAGTAAGTCAGGTCCATAACAGGAGCCCAAGTTCCTATTTAAGCACCCTCTGAAGCAGGGTGCTGTTCAGACTCCCCTAGTGGGCTTGTTAAAACACAAATCACTGGACCCCAGTCACAAAGTTTCTGATTTCGTAGGTTTGGGTGGGACTGAGAATTGGCATTTCTAACAAGTTCCCAGAAGATAACGCCCCTGCTCTGGGAACCATATTCTGAGAACCCCTGTATTAAAGTTCTAGTCCATGTTTTGCGTTGCTACCAAAATCTTCACAACTTCAACATGCTCCTACTCAAACACAGTCATATAAAAAACATGGGCCTACTTCTGCAAGGGTAAAAGGAGGCAGAATCTCTTTCCCGGGAGATTCCCATTAAAAAAAAAAAAAAGCTGGCTCATGGAATTTCTTTTGTATGAATGGTAATAGGAATTAACATAATCTAGGATGTTTGGTGATCAGCACTAAAAATTAGAGATCTCTGGGGTGCCTGGGTGGCTCAGTGGGTTAAAGCCTCTGCCTTCAGCTCAGGTCATGATGTCAGGGTCCTGGGATCAAGCCCCGCATTGGGCTCTCTGCTCAGCAGGGAGCCTGCTTCCTCCTCTCTCTCTGCCTGCCTCTCTGCCTACTTGTGATCTCTGTCTGTCAAATAAATAAATAAAATCTTTTTTTTAAAAAGTTAGAGATCTCTGAAGAAACCAGAATTTCACACCCCATGCACCTTCCTGGAGAACAATGTTAGCAGACAATGGAAGAAAGCCTGGAACACTGAATGTGCATCCATCCTAAGGGATAGAGAAGGGAATGGGTCTGCCTACCAATTTTAGAACTAAGACAGCAGAACACAGAGAGTGAGAGCTAAAAAGGCATAAAAAACCTCTTTGCTCCTGGTTGGAATTAAATCAACTCATGGGGCAAACAAAGACAAGCCTACCCTGACTTGGGGGAGAAAGGTTTGAATCACTGGCCCAAACCCTCCAACATCAGAGCTGCCTCCACCAGCATACACCCCTTACTTCATCACACCTCCTGGTAAAACTGTTATACGTGTAATTTCTCCCAACCTTGGAGGTAGGCATTGCAGCTTAAGGCTTTAAAGCTTCCACACAGTGCCCTATATGCCATGCACAGAATCATATTTAAACACAGAACTTCCACTTTATCTAATTAATATGTCAGTCTTTACCCCGCCAGTTTATTTCCTTAAGATAGATTTCAAAGAAAGGACTCCAAAGAAACGCACGTGGCCAAGGGCATAGAAGAATTATCATTGCAACATTATTGGTAAGAGCAAAATTAGGAATTTAAACATGCATCAGAAGAATAATTACACAATTTGGGTAGAGTCATATAATAAAATATGACCCAACAGTGAAAGTAAGTGAATCAAAGCTGAATTATTTCCTGAAACAATGTTCAATGAAAAAAGCAAGTATTAAAAGCAATAACAGATATATACAGTATGATCCCTTTAAATGAACTAGAAGCAAAATTACATGTTCTTTATGGACATACATATGAAATAAAAGTATAATAATAGACATGAGAGTAGAAGTCAAATTCAGGAGAGTGGTTAACTCTGTAGAGGAAGGGTAACAGGATTAGAAAGAGGTATCTATGAAACTCCATTTGTATTTTCAGAAGCAATTACAGCAAAATATTAAGAGTTGTTCAAACTAGATGAACGTTGGTTAAACAAATTCTTTGTAATTTTCCTTGTATATTTCAGACCTTTCATTAATTTAAAAAAATTTATTGAGTTTTTCATGCATGTGCTGGTGTTTTGGTGTTTTTCCTGAAAAAAGGCAAGATACTGAGGTTACCTTTGCATAGAAGGTAATTGGCTAAAGGTCAATTACACAGGAAAGACAGAGCCTGCTTCATGCAATGTTGCAAACTCCTTCAGAAACCTCCCTAGATCACACTCTGCAATTAAAACAAAGGCTTCTGTCTGACCTCATTGTGGTGATAAAACATTTTGTATTCTACCCCCTATTTGAAAAATTTGTCCTACAAGTAAGTGTAAGTCACTATTTCTGCTTTCATGTCCATCATGATGGTATACCACTTATTAGCACTTCCAGCACTCACAGCTTCTTGCACTTAACAAGACAAAGCTAACATTTGTAAAACTTGGCCAAAATAAGCATGAATTCAAACATTCCACAGACTGATAGAACGGTGGAAACTAAGATGACTTTAGACAACAATTCACACCATCTGCTGGAGTAGACAGAGCTGTGGCACAGCTTTGATAAGCTCCATGAACTAATTTCACAAACTGCAAGTTTGTCAGCAGGACAGATCTAATGCATTGCAGAGAAAAGTAAAAACTGGTTATTTTGGAAATTTTCATTCCTGTCATCCCTGAAAGAGATAAATTCCCATGTTGCTTGTAAGCAATTAAAATACAGCAAAGGGGCGCCTGGCTGGCTCAGTCAGCACAGCATGTGATTCCTGATCTCAGGATTGTTAAATTCAAGCCCCACACTGGGTGTAGAAATTACTTAAAAATAAAATCTTAAAAAAAATAAAATTATAAAATAAAATATAGGGAAGACAACATAGATGGATCTTGATGGAATTATGCTAAGTGAAATAAGTCAGAGAAAAACAAATATTGTATGATCTCACTAACATGTGGAATCTAAAAAAAGCTGAACTCTTACAAACAGAGTAGAATGGTGATTATAAGAGGCTGGGAGGGTAGGAGAAATGGGGAGATGTTGGCCAAAAAATACACACTTCTAGTTAAAGATGACTACACTGCTGTTTTTTTTTTTAATGCACACCTTTTTGAATATAGTTAACAATACTTAATTACATATTGAAAGTTGCTAAGAAAGTAGATTTAAATGCTTTCATCATAAAAAAGAAACAGTAATTAGATAATGGAGGTATCAGCTAACCTACAGTGGTAATTACATTGCAATATCAAGTGTATTTGATGTAAGTGTATCAAATCAACTTGTACACCTTAAACTCACACAATGTTGCATGTCAATTATAGCTCAATAAAACTGTTCAAAAAAATGTAGCCAAGGATACTGAAATAAATGTACTGGCTGCCCTCAAAATATTACTAATATGCATGTTTTATTCAGCAAATAAAATACTAGAGAACTATTCCCATCCTCTTAGCTGGGCTTGTCATGAACACAGTGTTTGTTGTTGAGGGACATGTTTTCACATACGAAATTATCTTTATTAAACAAAAGTTTTCCCTCATTACAACAGTATGGTTTGTTGTGGTTTATTTATAAGATACTGAAATGAGAAAATGGAAGTGCATACAATTTCTCTACCCAGACACCATTACTTAACTGGCTCTTTGAAAACCACACACACAGTTGTTCAAAAAGTAGAATGACAAATGAGAAGAAAAGAACTTTAAAAGTCCAAAGACCCATGTTCTCATTTGAACTTTGTACAGACTATGACCTGAGCTACAGGCTCCTCACAGGTGAGAGGACGATTTTAGAGAAGGAACTTAACAGGACTCCCAGGTCCCTCGCTTGCACAACTCTAGGGGTGTTAGAAATCAACGCCAAATTACAACACAATTATTTTCCCACCCCCACTGATTGGTCACCTTTTGAGATGGGCAAAGGCAATAGCTAGCAGCTTTCTGTACTGAGGTAGGGAAAAGCACCTGTTTTAAACTTCAGATTTTTTTTTTCATGGATAAAACTGAAGGCTGCCAATTCTGCACATTATTAACTCTCAAAGTTATCCAAGCCTACTAAGTATTCCCAATCTGGTCTCAGTTTACTACTCTGAAAATTTGTGGTAGACAAAAATGAGAACCTTAAAAGGCTATCCAAGGAAAGAAAGAAGAGTGTATTCAAGGAGTCATAAAAAAAAAAAAAAAGAGGCACACTTGCCAAATTTAGTTTTTTAATTGGATAATTTTATATATCTTTCACAATCCAGCTGTTAAACTGTAAATGGAATTTACAAAACAGATGGTGGTAACAAGGTCTGGTTCACAGCAGTTCTAAAGAAAGAACACACCAATCTGATCAACTATCCATTTGCTTCCGAAGCTTTTAATAGGCTCATCCCTTATCATCCTACATTCACTTATGCCATGAAATATCATACAGATGGATGTTATGGAACCATCTGTAATTTGTCTGACAAATAAATACCAACAAGGTGTGCATCAATTAAACTGAAACTAATGTATAGAATTGTTGAATCACTATATTGTACTCCTGAAACTAATGGAACACTGTCTGTTAATTATATTAGAATTTTTGTAAAACAAGCCTCCCAAAATGGAGAGAATGCTTAGAAGCTAGACTACAGAAGCAGTAGTAAAAAAAAAAAAAAAAAAAAAAAAGACAATTTTTACCGAAAGGAAAAATTATGGGCTAGGAAAAAACATGATATTGAGCATAAAGATTTGATCCAGGCCTTAAGATGGATGGAAAGAAAGGAGGGTTTTCCAGAGGGTATAAGGAAGAGGGATACTGGGGCACCTCAGTGGCTCAGTCATGAAGTGTCTGCCTTAGGCTCAAGTCATGATCCCAAGGTCCTGGGATGGAGCCCCGCATCAGGCTCCCTACTCAGCAAGACGCCTGCTTCTCCCTCCCCCACTCCCCGCTGCTCTTGTGTTCCCGCTTGTGTTCCCTCTCTTGCTGTCTCTCTGTCAAGCAAATAAATGAAATCTTTTTTTTTTTTAAGATTTTATTTATTTATTTGACAGACAGAGATCACAAGTAGGCAGAGAAGCAGGCAGAGAGAGAGGAAGGGAAGCATGCTCCCTGCTGAGCAGAAAGCCCAATGTGGGGCTCGATCCCAGGACCCTGGGATCATGACCTAAGCTGAAGGCAGAGGCTTTAACCCACTGAGCCACCCAGGCGTCCCAATAAATGAAATCTTTAAAAAAAAAAAAAAAAAAGGAAGAGAGATGCTATAGGAAATAAAATACAGAAAAACAGGAAACAACAAAAAGTAAGGACTGCCTGAGTGTCTAGAATTAGACAGAAATCAAATAACCTTCTATTTTAGAGCATGCTTCAAATTAAAAATTACATTTTGTTCATGACTTCTTTCAGGCCCTGCTTTACTCTGCATTTGTCAAAAGTGGTTATCATCCCCATTTTACAGATGAGCAAACTGACGCTCTATTTGGAAACATTACGTGCCTGCTAAAGAAGATCATACCTGTTAGCATAAGAGCTGGATTTTGACCCCATCTTCTGATTTCCACAGGACAGCCTGATCACCAGCCACCAGAAATCTGAACCTGGCCTACAAGAACAATGAACTCAAGGGGGAAAGCCCAGAGGCAAGAAATCAGGAGTTGCTGTAGTTCACAGTCAGCCACAAGGTAACAAGCCTAAAGCCAGTGACAGCAAAGGAAACAAAGGGAAGAAATCTGATGTTTTAAATAGAAGTTGTATTAGTGATAAACACAGGGGCTGAAGGAGAGAAGCTATCCATCAGCCCAAGAGAGCAGACAGAAAGTGCAGCCTGATACCCAGAGGCTGTGAGAGCCCAGAGCTGGTGTACACTGTTTGCAAAAGACTGTTTTACCAGCTATTTATTTGGTTTGTATGAGGGAAAATTCAGTAATTTAATGCTACTTTGACCTTTACTTTTTGAAATGAAACTAGAACAGTTTCAGGGGAAAGGAGAATCCCATTAAATCTTCAAACTAATAAAAAGGCTTAAAAAAAAGAAAAAGGAACATCTCTATAGAAGTTTATCCTAGGAAACTGGTAGAGTCACTTTTCAAACTAACTAGAGACTTTAAATCTTCAAGATCCAAATATATTATGTCTCCTGGTGTGATATGGTATGAAGAAAACAGCATTCTTGTTAAAAATGTTTTCCCTGAATTTAATCAAGTCTTTAGACCTAACTTCCAATTCCAGGAATATGAGACGTAGAGCAACAAGTTAAATGAAAACAGGAAGAAAACAATCAGAAATCTCAAAGGTGGAAGAGCTCATACAACAACTTAGAATCTCTGATAAGTCAGTGTCACAGGGTAGAGGTAGGAAGAAATCTTCTAGATTAAAACCTAACAATAAAAAAAAATAAATGAAAATAAAAAATAAACTTTTAAAAAACTAACAATCAAATGCAAATGTATGGATCTTGAGGGGGTCCTAGTTTAAACAAATCATGAGTCAAAGACATTTGGGACAATTGGGGGCATAGAATTAGGTGTTAACTCTACTATTATGACTGTAGACTAGGTATTAAATGATATGAAGAAATTAATAGTTAATTTTAGTAAAGACAGTACAAGTGGTTAAGAAGAAAAACACTTTCTAGGGTGACATTTCACCTCTAAATAAATGTCTGACTTGTTCTCAGTAAAATAGACCATGTCAATAGGGCAAAACATTAATTTTGAATCTAGGTAGTAAGTATGTTAGCTGTCCATATACAATTTTGTCCATTTTTGTGTGTGAAAACTTTATATTAAAAAAATGAAAAGTAGGGGGGCGCCTGGGTGGCTCAGTTGGTTAAGTAGCCGCCTTAGGTTCAGGTCGCGATTCCAGGGTCCTGGGATCGAGCCCTGCATTGGACTCCCTGCTCAGCAGGGAGCCTGCTTCTCTCCTTCCCTCTGCTTGCCACTCTGCTTACTTGTGCTCTCTCTCTCTCTCTCCGTCAATAAATAAATAAAATCTTTTAAAAAATAAAAAGTGTAAAAGTAAAATAAAATGTCACAGGACACCTGGGTGGCTCAGCTGGTTAGGCATCCAACACTTGGTTTCAGTGCCGGTCATGACCTCAGAGCAGTGAGATCGAGCCCCGTTTTGGGCTCCATGTTCAACATGGAGTCTGTGTCGGATTCTCTTGCTCTCCCTCCCCCACTACCCCACCTTCTGCTCCTACAAGTGTGCTCTCTGTCTCTGAAATAAATAAAATCTTTTTAAAAATTTTTTTCTTAAAATAATAAAATGTCACAATCCTAACAGAGAACATTGGTTTTCTTATTATTACTGTGCTAACAGGCAATCCAACAATTCCACTTCTAAGGGATAGGAAACCTTATTAACAAACTAAACCTCAAGCACTAGTATGACTAGCAATTCTTTATTCTTCCTGAGGAAAAAGTCCTTAAATAAAGGCTTTGTCTCACCCATGGGGTTATAGATTGGAAGACCACAGGCCCTAAAGAGCACATAGATGAAGAACATTTTCAAAAATCTGCATCACAAGAAAAAAAAAAAGAGAGAGACGTGTTACCATAGAAACTATCTGTGTGGTTGAATGTTTCAAAGGAAAACAGCACCTTTAGTCATGAAAGAAGCCTGAGGTAGAACCTCACGTGTCAGCGGAAGAAAGTCATCAGAGTGAGCCATGAAACAATTCTGACAAACGTGCCTGTAGTACAGACACCTAGGTGTGACAATTCCACTCCTAGTCCAACTGCCCCTCCTGTAGACCAGATCCAGAAAGCCTTGAAAGGAACTTGTTAGGGCTTAAATTAGTTAGTGGGGATGCTGTGACTAGTACAGACTAGTTGTTCTTCCCATGATACCAGGATGAACTTGTTGACACACTAAAATAGTTTAAGAATCCTGAGGTCCAGCTGGTGTTTCTATCAGTGAACAAAGTCTAACAGGCTAACTATAAAGCTGAAACACTCTCTTAGAAAGCACTTCACTTCTAAACAGCCCCACCCTCAAAAAGCTCAGTTGATAGCAGTGGTGGAGGAATTGGAAGAAATGGGTAATAAAATGAAAGGAAAAAACAGTGTGGGATAAGCATGACTTATCTTGCTTATGCAGAGCAAGGGCTCTAACGGCTGGAGGCTGTAAGCTAATCACTCTGCTGCTGAAAGGCAAATTGTTTCTGGTGGCAATCAGTGGCACTTCCGTGATTGCCTATGCATTAGCAGAAAACACTTACATTTTGAAGGGGTAGTCAGCTCCTTGGCAAAGACCTCACTCTTAGCTGAACTCCAGCACCTAACACCTTCATCTCTGCTCATGAACAGCTTACCATACAATAGGCATAATTGCATTTTCATCTTTTTTTAGTAGAGAATTTCCTTGTTTGGGACATTTGTCAATGGCCTCTGTTGAAATGGGTCCTGATTCCTACTTAGAAAAATAAGTACTCATTGATGTACATAAAACATATCATACCTCATAGAGAAGAGCCATATGTTCTGGCAAAGCTCTTCACTTGAAACAGCATGTGGACCAACTGGACCTCAAAAAAATTCAATGCAGAACTCAGCAACAGCCAATTTCCTCACCTAAATCTGGTTTCTTGTTCATAGAACTCTAGAGAAGCAATAGCTGTTGATAAATGGGTAGTGAGTGGGTCTCCTCATGGTTAGCAACCAAAATCAAAAAAAGACAGTGAAAACAATTTAGAGGAAGAGAGCAGATAATAAGGGCCAAATATTTTGGAAAAACGAGCCTCAGGTAGAATGTCTGCCTTGATCTCCAGCTCCAGTGTGGAATGAAGCAGTGATTTTTCAAGACGGACTGTGCCCTAAATTAAAGGCCCTCATGAGAGGAGGAGTGATGGAACAGAAGGGGGAAAGAATGCAGTCGAGAGAATGGAACACAACAAAACCTCACAGCCATGGTGAGGAAAAACAAGAAAAAAAATCAGGCAAGTATTTTCAGAAGGATGAGACCTATTCAATTTTAGTAAAATTATAGTGGCACTAGCAGCTAGGAAGTAAGTTGGGAAGTTAAAAAGTCACTGGACTTCTGGTGAGAGAGGACAAAGAGTCAGAGCAAGAGAAGATAAGACAGAGTCTAGAGATACACAAGAAGTACAAGAGTCAGGACTTGGAACACAAGTAAGCAAGGAGATTAACCAGAAGAAGCACAAATAAAACCAACAACCAGATTGTAAAGACTAGACCAATTAAACCAAATAGGCCAACTAGCAACACGCATTCAGGTAAAGTTCATAGACGGGATGACTGGCCAGAATGGATTTTTAAAACATCAGAGGAAGGAGCCCACCGATGCCTTCCATCCTAACCTTTAAAAAGTGGACAATAAATTGCTTTAAAAGTTTCATTTAATTTTAATTCTATGGTACCCAACAACTATGAATATATTGTTTTTAATCCAGAACACTTAGATGGTAGCCTTCTCTAAACCAGCATGGACAATTTCTGTTTAAACAACAAAAGGGGTGTCTGGGTGGCTCAGTCAGTTTAGCACCTACCTTAAGCTCAGGTCAGGATCTGATGTGGGCTCCCTTCTCATTGGGGAGTTTGCTTCTCCCTCACCCTCTGCTCCTCCCCCCGACCCCGTGCTCTCTTGCTCTTGCTTACTCTCTAATAGATAAATAAAAATCTTTAAAAATAAATAAATAAACAACAGCAGCAGCAACAACAACAAAAACACTTGGGGTACCTGGCTGGCTCAGTCGGTGGAGCATATATCTCTTGATCTCAGGGCTGAGAGTTCGAGACCTGAGTTAGGTGTAGAGAGGACTTAAAAAACAAAAAATTTAAAAAACTTTTTCCAAATCCTCAAAATGAATTTCCTTCTACTTTCAGCTCAAAAGTTACCACCTCCACAGTAATCTGCGGTTTCAAGTCTCTCCACCAGAAGCATCTGCCTCCCTTCTGACCACACAAAACTCCATATGCTCCTCTCCTCAGGAACTTACTGTTTGGTCCCTGCTATAGACCTTGCTTTCTCTTTGCTAGGATTCAGGAAGAAAAACAGAATTCCTACATATTATGATCCTCACATACTAAGTAGGTCTTCATATGAAAACACAGGCACTTAAAAACTGAGGGGGCATGATGTCGATTAGAACATGAATGCTGTAGTCACAAACTACCTAGATCAGCCCAGGCAGAGCAGGTATTTCCATACCACCTTTTACAAATGGGGAAAAACAACAATTAAACTTTAGAAACATGCCAGTAATTACATGCATAGTTAAAAGAGAAGGTCACATTCAAACTCAGTCTCTTTCTACATGCAATAAAGATCACAAAGAAGGGTGCCTGGGTGGCTCAGTCCCTTAAGCATCTTCCCTCAGCTCAGGTCATGATCCTGGAGTCCCGGAATCAAGTCCTGCATCCAGTTTCCCATTCAGCGGGAAAATCTTAAAAAAAAAAAAAAATCACAATGAAGATCGAGCTCACAAATATATATATATATGTATATATATATATACTATTTTTCTATAATTTCAGGGTAAACGTTTTTCAGTTATCAGATTTTTCTGGTTAGCTAGCCCTTAGGAAAAGTTGTATTTATTTTACTCCTAGATTTGAAAAACTTTGCCAAAATATTTTCACCTATTTGAAAATACATGCACATACCTCAAAAATAAAAAACTGGAAATAGTGAAAAATATTGCTTCTATACTTATGTGCTATCAGCCCAGTTCATATTCTGATTAACATGTAATACCAATATAAGCAACATTTTATTGTCCCCCATATCCCATTTTTCCTACAAAATATAACTCCTCTGAGTTAGCTATTCTAAAAGCCTAGACATTGAGGTTACTTCCACATTCAAGGCTATAGTGGCTAACTTTGAGCATATGTATTTAATGTGTCCAAGTATCTATCTAAGATAAATTCCTAGAGGCTGGATTTTCAAGTAGCTTATATAACTCGGTATATGATAGATGTTGCCAAATTAACCTCCATAAGGATAGTATCCTTTCAACAGTAATAGTTTTTGCCCTAGCACTTCGATAACATAATGCAGTATCAAATTTTTGGACTTTTGTCAATCTAACAAGGAAGAAATGTCTGTGTGCATTTCTCTTACTGAAAGTGAGGTCAAGCATCATTCCAAGTGTTTAAGTCATTTGTATTTCCTACCCCATGAACTGTCTGCTTACAGGTCTCCTTGATTTTTCAGTTCTGTTTTTGACCTTTCACATTAATTTCTAGCCTCTCTTTTTATATTAGTTTGATTACCCTGTTGTCTCAAGGGGAGTTGTAAATATTTCTTCCCATTTTGTCATTTGAATTTATTCATGTTGGTATTTCACATGTGATAATTCATAGTTTTTATGTAGTTAAATTATTTTCTTTTATGGCTTCTAGATTAAGTCATAATAAGGTAGAGCTCTACTTTAGAATTAAAGAAATTAACAGTCATAATTTTAAGCTTTATTTTAAATACTTTTAAACTTACTAAATAGTTGCAAAGATAGTCTAAGACATTCTTCTATATCTTCTTTATAGAAATTCAGTCAATAAATTCAAAAGGAATTAAAGAACCAAACATCATTATTTTGCAAATTATAATTACTGGGTCTAGACAATCACCAATGGCTATTAAAAGTAGTAAGTGAAAGACTGGTGAGGCACTTTATAATGGATGAATAAGGCTGATAACACCTAACACTGAACAATTTTGATGTCACAAAAAGACAACTAGTTATTTAGTTGCCTCCTGATGGAAGCATATGCCACCATTTATAAATTATTCTTTACTAAATTTAAGAGTTATTTTTGGGTGGGAGCAGGGAGGCACACCTCTAAATCCACTAGTATTTAAGGAACATGTTAAACTAAATCATGAGAAAATAATGAGCAAAACCTAGAATATGGAAAATTCTATAGGACAAATGACCCTGTTTCTTCAACAAATTATAGGGGATAAAAAGGAATAACAAATTGTAACAAATTAAAAGAAATTTAAGAACATTAATCAAATACAATGTGTGAATCTTGTTTGAATCTTTATCTAAAGAAACCAATTTGTAGGAGTGCCTGGGTGGCTCAGTGGGTTAAAGCCTCTGCCTTTGGCTCAGATCCTGATCCTAGGATCCTGGGATGGAGCCCCACATTGGGCTCTCTGGTCAGCAGGGAGTCTGCTTCCCTCTCTCTCTCTCTCTGCCTGCCTCTCTGCCTACTTGTGATCTCTCTCTGTCAAATAAATAAATAAAATTCTTAAAAAAAAAAACAATTTGTAAAGAGACACCTGTGGAAAAATCAGAGAAATGTAAACACTGGATAGATATTTGGAAATAAGGAATAACTGTTAATTTCAAGCACAATATTTTTAGGTCTTTTTATTTTAGATATAGTGAAGTATTTATCAATGAAATGACGTATTTGGGATTTGTTTTAAAACAATTCAGTGAGGGAATGTGAGACAGAAAGGTTGAAATAAGATAGACCTATATTTATGCTAACAGTTGAGGCTAGAAGGCACACATCAGCTCATTATACTATGCTATGTACATTTGAACATTTCTATGACAGCTTAAAAACTGATTGCAAACTTGACGGATTTTCTAGAGATCCTTCCCCATAATTTTTATGTGCCAGGGAACAGACCAGTCACTTCAGTGATACCTTGAAATAATATGTTGACTGACTCTAGGAGCTATCTCAAACAGGTGAGTTTCTGCAGTGCAGACTGTCTGACTCTACACACTTGTCTAAAGGATGACCTCTGGTCTAAAAGTATTCAGGAGGCCCAGTTGGAATAACTCGTGGCTTTTTTTCATAAAGACAAGTCCTCTGAATTTTTCTTCAGTGTATAAAACAAGTAGTATTTATTGAGCACCTACGCAGAGAGGATTGTGGTAGAAAAAAAGAGTTAAGAAAGGGTCTTTGTCTTTATGAAATTAATTCAAACATGTGCTGGGAAGTTTGCTAGGGATGCAACAAGGAGTACAAACAGTTCCTCTTCTCTAAAAGGGACTAAAAAACTGCTAATGAGGCTTATAATCAGACAAAATTCCAGTGAGTAAATGTCCTCTCAGCCTTGAGTATAACACATTTACCTCAGTTCAGATGATCTTTGATTAACCAAATCCAAATTATCCCCATATCTAACTGCTATAGATTCAAAGAGAATGCAGAACCACAGGGATATATTCATTTATATAAACTGGAATTAGGAATGGTTCATATGATCCAGAATTCATAATCTAGCATACATCAAAGATTAGATAGTTGCCCTCTCCTGGCAAATTTTAATACTGCAGTCTGACTCAACCTAATATGGGACTCAAATTACAGGAGTATATTGCAAATGAGCCAGTGGGTGAAACCCAGCCATGGAAGAGTTTCAAGAGCTGAACAAAGAAAACAGCAGAGAAAATACAAAAAGGGAGAGGAGGAGGAGGGAATTTAAATAAATCAGCACAGTATTATGATTAAACAGAATGCCAGAGAATATGACTCTCATTTTCTATCATCCTCCCAGCACTGCTATTGTCAAGACACGATCTTGGGCAGGTGCTCTCTTTTGTCAAGACACCCACTTGGGCAGGTGCCTCAGTTTTCTTATCTGTAAAATGGGAATACATCGCCTACCCTCTAGGGCTACTGTGAGGGCAACTGAGACGATATATGTAAAGAACTCAGCACCTAGTAAGTTATCGTAGTGTCTGTTTTTACTCACATGTCAGCTCAGGCATCCACGCTCCTAACTCCCAGCACAGATAAATTCCTTTGTTAAGTGCTCTCATTGAGCTCTGTCCATTTTATCCTTAACATTTCTCAATCTGTAATCCCACACACACTCGTGATTTTGATGAATATCGGTCTTTGTCCAAGAGTCTGTAAATTCCGTAACAGCAGAAACCATATCTGGCTTTACTCATCTTGGGTTCCAAGCATTCGGTGCAGGGCCTGGCACTCAATAAATTTGTTACATGAAATTGTAAAGTTGCCAGTCTTATGAAGAATAGTATTTAGCCCTGGTATAGGTATAAGGTGAATCGTATTCCTTCTCAAAAAGATAAGTCGGAGCCCAAAACCCCAGTACCTCAGAATGTGACTTATTTGGAAATTGAGTAACAGCAGATGTAATTAACTAAAGTAAGAAGGGACATAGTGGAGTACAATAGACTCAGTCCTATGTGACTGGTGTCTTTAAAAGAGGAAAATCTGAACACCAATAGAGATGGAGATTGGAATAATGCAGGCAAATGAACACTGAGGTTTGATACCTACCACCAGATGTTGGGAAGAGCAAAAATGGTCTCTGCACTACAACTGTCAGAGGGAGTATGGTTCCACCCACACTTCCACCCACACCTTGCTTTTGGACTTCTAGCCTCTAGAACGTGGGACAATAAAATACCTGTTGTTTAAACAGCCCAGTCTGTGGTACTTTATACCAACCCAATGAAACTAAAACAGGCACCAAACTGATGGCTTTGTTTGGTATTCCGAGGTTATCTGTAGTGAACTTTTTTTCTCCCAGGTCAGAAAAATTGTTAATAGATAATATCTTTTTAAAAGAAAACCTTAGGGGGTACCTGGGTGGTTCAGTCAGTAAAGTGTCTGACTCTTGGTTTCTGCTCAGGTCATGATCTCAAGGGTCATGAGATCAAGCCCCAAGATGGGCTATGTGCTCAGTGTGGAGTCTGCTTCAGATGCTCTCCCTCTGCCCCTCCCCCTACTCCCACTCTCTCTTTCTCTACCAAATAAATAAATAGATCTTTAAAAAATAATTTAAAAAATAAAAGAAACCATTAGGACAAGCTGTTTTCCTCCATTCTCAATGGCTTAACAGCTTTAATCAACTTTGACTATTTCTAAATTCCAGGCATGTACTTCAACAATTTCATTATTTTTTCTTCTTTATTCATAGTATACTTTCTAGCAGTAAGTAGAACTAAGTCCTAATAAAAGTATTCATTAACAAAACAATTTAAAATAAAAATTACTAGTGAATCAATATTTAGATGACCTACACACATCCAAAAATAGCACCTCTCCATGATGAGATTAACATTTAATATATTTAAAAACTTGGGACATAAACTCACATTTCATCCACAATATGGGAGGGAGAGTAAATAATGTGATTCTTGTCCCCATTCATACCTTATAAATTGTTACAATTTTTAGCTCATCATTGGTCTGATTTGGTAAATCACAAGGATTTGTGATTCAAAAAGAGAAAAAAATCTTTCGTGAGTTCTAGCACATTTCAGAATGAAATAACTAAGACTCATTTTTGGATAAACAAAGTCTCTAATTGCTTTGTATTATCTTTCTTTGTTTATTTTTGAGAATGAGAGAGTGCCTGCCTGTGGTGGGGGTTGGGAGGGCACAGGGGGAGAGAGAAGATCTTAAGCAGGCTCCACACCCAGTGCAGAGCTCCACATGGGTGATCTCATAACCCTGAGATCATGACTTGAGCCAAAATCAAGAGTCAGAGCCTTGACCAACAGAACCACCAAGGTGCCCTGCCTTGTGTTATCTTTAAAGGATAGATACCATCTTGCAGTGAAAATTACTGAGGCAGGGCTCCTCAACCCTGGTGGGAAGACAGTCAAGAAGCCCATCACCTGTGGTACCCTCTCCTCATGCTGCATTACACACATGCTTAAGTGCTTCCTAAGAACTGATTTATGAAAACTGTTTTGGCATCCTGGATAAGACAAGCTAAAACCTACATTAATTAGAAATACGACACAAGAGTTGTGTGTTCCCATAAATGCATAAAGAGGACAATTGATGAAAAAAGGTAGATGCCCTTAATATTTGGTAGATAATGCTCATTAAAAGGTTATTCCCATCTAAACCCAGGAGGGAACAGGGAATGGGAAATGTCAGACACAGAGACAAGAAGACCAAGAACCTCAAAGAACAGTAGACCTTCTAATTTATTTAAAGTTCTGAATAAGATATTGGAAATACAGGGAAGATTCCTTATTAGAAGGGGGACCTCATTGGAGGGCCTGGGTGGCTCAGCCAGTTAAGTATCCAACTCTTGATTTCGGCACAAGTCATGAGCTCAGGGTCCTGAGATGGAGCCATGTTGTGTTAGGCTCTGCGCTCAGTGGGGAGTTTGCTTCCACCCTTCTCCCTCTGCCCCTCTCCACCCTCCTCTCTAAAATAAATAAACAAATCTTTAAAAAAAAAAAAAAGGAGACCTCATCAAGGTAAAACTTAGAATATATAAGAGAACTACGATGTGTTAAACGGAAATAGGACAGCAACAGAGAAAGATGAGCTGGTCCAAGGATCAGGATGTGGTGGCAGATTCAAAGGAGAGCCAGTTCCTGGGAGAGGGTGCAGTGTCTCTTTCAGAGTTTCCTCCTAACCCAGTGGTGAACAGTGACCAGAAGACTTGCACAACCCTGACATAGCCCCATCACATGTGATCATAGATGTACCCATGGTAAGGTACACATTAGAAAGTAGATGAAAGGTACACTAGGCAAGGGTCATGCAGAGAAGGGGCAGTACAGGGGGCAGTACAGAATGCCAGAAGTTAGCATCAATCCACTAAGGAGGGAAGTAACAAAAAATTATTTGAGGAATGTAAGGCACCAATTTATTTTCTATTTTACAACACTGAAGTCAACACCATTAACCATAAGAGATATGAAAGATACAGAGTATCTTGTTTACAAGTAAAGAAAAGTGAGAGTTTTAAAGCAGTTTATTTCTTCCCAAAACAATTCTTAGTGGTCACTAATTTATGCTCTCTAAAGAAATAAAAATTAGGGATTGTTCAGGATTGTTTTATTACTCTTTGCTGTATTATCTACAGATTTAAAATATCCTTCCTTCTGTCTCCCACCCAGGCTGGGGTAGGGTCTAGCCCACTACCATTTGAGGTTTATTCCTTTAAATTCAGCACTACCCTTGTTGTCCTCTCCTCTCTGTCTTCTATGTGCCTCTAAGAAATGTATTAATGTATTAAGCCCTTAAGTGTGAGCCCTTAGATAGAGGCTTTCAAACTTTTTACCACAATCCACAGTTAATTATATTTACATCTGGAGCCAGTACACACCAAAAAAAACAACCAAAAAAACCCCCTACAAAACCCACACAGAAGCTCCTCACAACTTGTAACCTTACTACATGTGATAAACTGAACTTTTCAATTCTACTCCACCTTTTTTTTTTTTTTTTTAATGCTGCTAACCCAGCTGTTAGGTCATAGCTCACAGTTTGAAATATTTAGAGATAAGGTACACTGACACATCAAAATAACAACATGAGAAAGTAGGTAAGAGTTCCACATTCAGGCTGTCTGAACTCAAATACCAGCCCTACCACTTGAAGCTGTTAACCTCTCTCCTTCAGTTTCCTTGTCATGGGGTTAAAAGAACAGTGTTTACCTCAAAACAAAGATTAACCAAGATCTTCTGCATAAAGCAGTTAAAACATAAAAAAGTATTCAGTTAACGGCTAGTATAATTCTTAAATGGCCTGTGGACTCTTTTTATTGTGGTAAACTATACATAAAATTTATGCATAATAAAATTTTTGTGTAAATTTTATAAAATATAAATATAAATATAAAATAAAAATTTATGTATAATAAAATATGTATTATAAAATTTATCACTTAAAAAATTCATTTTAGGGGTGCCTGGGTGGCTCAGTGGTTTGAGCCTCTGCCTTTGGCTCAGGTCATGATCTCAGGGCCCTGCAATCGAGCCCCACATTGGGCTCTCTGTGTGGTGGGGAGCCTGCTTCCCCCACTCTCTCTCTGCCTGCCACTCTGCCTACTTGTGGTCTTTCTCTTTCTCTCTGTCAAATAAATAGAAAAAAAATTCATTTTAGCCATTTTGAGGTATACAATCCAGTGGCATTTAATATACTCACAATGTTGTGCAAACACCACTATCACCACTCTCTAGTTCAGAACATTTTCATCACCCCAAAAAGAAACCCATTAAGCAGCCACTCCCCATTCTATCCTCCTCCCCAGGCCCTGGCAACCCTTAATCTGCTTTCTGTATCTAGGTCCATGCACTTTTGAAGTAATAAGTTAACAGGTGTAAAACCATTTTCTAAGGTAGATTGAAGTGTTCTTTGGATTCATTAGCCCTATGGCTCATAAGACAAACTTATGCTCACCATTTGTTTAAATAAACCTTGTGAATCACTTTAGGTAATTTTGTGACCTTTCTGGGAGTCAGAAATACCTCTCTCCTGTGAATTTGGCCAAGATTCCCAAAGTCTGACCCATGTTATGAAGGGGACTGCATTCAGTATCCACAAGAGGCAGAATGAGTAAGTCCCTAAAAGAGGTTTCTTCATTACATTGTGGAATGTTACAAAATGATCGAATATTCACCAAATGAAGACTGCTTATTCTTCAGTCTTTGCAGTTTGAAATTCGGCTTTTCAGTCTCTGACCTGTTACCATCAAGAGGTAAAAAAGAGAACTTGGACACAGAACTAGGACTTTCTTGGCTTTAGTATGCAGTATTATTTCCTTTTGGAGCCCCACCCCTCTCACACTGATTTCCCACCCTTCCTCTGGGGTGTGGAAGACCGAGCAAAAATAACTTAGCTCTTCCCGGGATCTATAAGGGGAGTCGCCGGACTCGCCATCAAGAAAATAACAGGGGCAGGGAAGTTACCTTGCAAAGCAACACTGTTCTTTGAGACACGATGAAGGTAGAGGTTTCTTAGGCCAAATAAATAAATGTCACCAAGAGGCACCAAAGATTTAAGCTGGAAAACATCTTTGGTCCCAGTTGCAGAAGTCAGAAGCTTTCGTTCTCTTTTTTGTAAAGAACAGCACCATTCGCCCAGCAATTAGGCAGCTAAGTCCTCATTTTCCATTCTCCCTCCCCCATCCCCTACAGCTTTCCAACCTTCTGGGTGAAAGTCTGACCCGCCTCAGGCACGGATAACATTGGGCAAACCCAGCTTAGAGGTACTCCAATTCGGGGTCCCAGAGCCCAGCGAAACTTCCCGACTCCCAGGGAGTCAGTTAATTGATTTTGAGCTTTTAGAATGGGGACGGGGGCTTCAAACAGCAAAACGTCACGCCTCAAACTCTGGGCAAGACCATGCCCTGAGCTGGGCCAAATCCTGGGAAAGTCCTGAGATGGGAGTTAACTTGCAGTGGACCAAAGAGAATTAGAACTATCCCCAAAACCCCGGTGCCCTAGCAAGTCAGTCGAGCGTGCGGGTCTCCGAGTCTGCCACAAAGAATCACCCCTGCGCTCCAAGCAGACCAAGCCAAAGCTTCACCCCAGAACTATCAAAAAATTAGACCTCGAGAAGAGGGACGACCTAGGAAGAGCTCCCTTCCACGAGCGCCAGGCGATCCTAATCCTGGCAAGTCTGGGTTCGGCACGTGCTTCAGGCATCCGGCCCTGGGCGCTCGGGCGACAGGGCCTCCAGCCCCCCACCTGGCAGTTAGCTCAGTGACCGCTGTCCCCGCAACCCGAGGCTCAAGGAGAGGGCTGCGCGCGGGACCGGGAGGACCCCGTAAGGACAGCTGAGCCGGACGCCGCGCACAGGGCCCTCGCCTGGGCGGGACAGCGGGGCCAGGGCAGAAGGTGGGGTTTGGAAGTGACAGCACTCCATCTTCTGCCAAGAGTGAGGCAACTCCGGAAACTTCCCCGAGCCGACGCGCGCCTCCCGCGGCCACCTACTCCGTGCCCGCAAGCCGGAGCGGCCCGCGCCCACGACGCCGGCGGGCGCACTGACCTGAGATGGTCTCCTGGTAGCCCTTGGTGAAGAACTGCATGGCTGTGGCCGCCCTCCAGGGCGTCTTGAGCAGTCCCTGCCGCTGGGGGTCCTCGCCCAGCGAGCGCAGGATAGACGAGTAGGCGGCCGCCAGGTTGGGGAGGTTCAGCTCATTATCCTCCTCGCTGCGCGGCCGTTCGCCCTTCCAGCCGTCCGCCGGCTGGACGCTCTTGGTCTCCGGCCGCGGCGGCTTCTCGGCCGGCCCGCTCCGCCCGGATCGCGGCGGCTCCCCTTCGGGGAACCCATTGCTGCACCTGGCGCCCCGCGGCTTCGCGGGCGCCCGCACCGGACCCTTCTCCATGGACCCGCCCGCTGCCGCTCCGGAGGGACTCTGGGACGCTTCGGGGACTGACACTCAATCGCGCCGGCGGCCGTAGGCAATGGGCTGTGGCCAGGATCACCTGAGGAAAGTAGGCGACCGGCCAGGGACACCTCCTCCGCCAGGGACAGTGGCAGGCTGGAGAGCGCGGCCGTGCCTCCTTTTTATCTGCTGGCGGCTCGGCCGGCGCCGCGGGGCGTTCCCATTGGCCGGAGCCTCCGCGCGTCAGGCGCTCGCCCCGCCCCCTCGCCTGTCCTCGGCTGGGCTCCTCACAGGGGCGGCCCCGGGGGAGGGGCGCGCGGGGGGGATGGACCCCGCGAGCTGCGGAAAGTCCCCCGCCAGGGGCGGTGAAGCGGCCTCGCTGGGGACCCCTCCGGCGCCAGCCGGGAGGAAGGGGTGGACCACTCGGGCTGTTGCAGTGTGAACCGAATCCGAAAGGAGGCCGGCGTCGGGTGCTGGAACCTTGGCGAGGGGGGCATGCTCTGCGCGCACGGTCAGCCCTCTCCTAGACGAGGAAAACGCTGCTTCAGAAGTGCTCTGGTCCCCTCGCTCTGCAAAAGATGACCCAACAGGTGGCCTCAAGGGGAAAAGACTGTGGGTAAGGAAACCAACTCCTATGCTTTTGGGGCAAGAGAATAATATGACACGAAACTCCTGCGTTGGTTAGTTAAAAATTGTCCCACGCACCTGCCACCTACGAGAACCCTCTCTCTGCTCCGAGGGAGAGTGTTACACCAAGTGGTCCTCGCGTGAGTCTCTATCTAGGACGATGGTGTTTGTGAGGGTCTGGAGAAAAATTGATTTACAAGAGAAGAAAAGTTAGGACTTTGATTAGAAACCCATTTGTGCTCTGGGGAAATTTGGTACTGATCGTTTTAGAGTGACGTGCTAAGCTCGCTCCTTTCCGCTAGTGTTGGTACAAATTGTGAAACGTTATTGATCAGCTGGATTCGTAACCAGGGACATCTGCTTTGACGTGTTTTCCTTAAGATTAAAAAAGGGGCTTTTTTTTTTTTAAATTGGCTGTTTTCCTCACTTGAGGAATTATTTCATAATGCCAAAGGTAAGTTTTAAAACACGAATCAAATTAATAACGTATGATTTGCTGCAGAAGGTTTCTAATGCTGACTTTCTGACATATATACAGATATTAAAAAGCTTCAGATCATACAAACCAGGAAAGAAGCCCCTGAAATCGTTCCATACGCATATAGTCATTGTAATTACTAATTAGTATCTATTGTATCTATTAGTATCTATTGAATATCTGCTCCAGACATAGCCCTGTTCTAAGCATCAAGGAAAGAGATACAGAAATTCCTCGGCCACCTTGGCATCTTTAGTCTAAAATAGAAGTGTTTCCGGATCTTGGGTGGCTCAGTGGGTTAAAGCCTCTGCCTTCAGCTTAGGTCATGATCCCAAGGGCCTGGGATCCAGCCCCACATCAGCAGGGAGCCTGCTTCCCCCTCTCTCTCTGCCTGCCTCTCTGTCTGCTTGTGATCTCTGTCTGTCAAATAAATAAATAAATAAATAATCTTTTAAAAATAAATAAATAAAATAGAACTGTTCTTGCCAATGTGGTTTTTAAAGATAGTTATTGAATTTCTATATGCATTAAATACCAAACTACATAAATCAAGAAATATGACCATCCCTTGGGCTCTTTGTTAGTCTGCTAACATTTTTGTGAGTTTTTTCCCCCTCAGCAAGATCCTGCAACATTTTTTCCCTATAACTGCACTGTCCACTGTCCACTGGTATTTTCTGGTCAGAGTTATCCACTGGGTCTCAAACTGTTTCAGCATAGTTGGAGACAACATTACAGAATGGCTTTGTTTTAGCAAATGAAAACAAAGACACCAAGTGAGGTACTTTTAAAAGAGGAAGGATTCCATGGAGACATTTTCAATAAGATTTTTTAGTGGCAATCTTGTGCCTACCTTTAAAAGCATTTGTAAACATTAACTACTGTTCTCTAAAGACAATTTCTAATTAAATTTTTACCCTAAAAATTAAATTTTCTTATAAACACTGCCACTGAGGCATCAGCACTTTTGTTACCAAATAGTGCAAAGTCTCTGGATTTGTTCTATGAAATATTTACTTGTTAAATGCAGACAGTGCCTTTCAGCCAAATGCCGGAAAGTAATACAAGGAAGCTTTACAATCACCATTATAGACACAGTTTAACAGTGAAATGTAGGTTGTTGGTGAGGGTAGTTATAAGTAGAAATGAGAGAAGAGGGAGGAATAAACTAAAATAAGAGGGACATATTCCCCAGAATTTATTAGCACAAATTATTTCAACAGTACAACTATGAGCTTTCACAGTCAGAAATTGTAATGGCATCTAGGTTTTCTAATCCAGTAAGGGACCCATTTTCACCTTGGACCCAACCTGGGAATTGCTTTCTATCAAAAACCCAAGGAATTTTTTTTTAATTCTCCCATTTTTAGGAGAGTAGTAGAACAGAGAGCAGATGAGTAAGATACACAAAGATTGAGTAGTGCAATGCTTTAGAAATATATAGTCACTTACCAAGGGTAACAGGTAAACTAACCTTAGGCATTTGGCAATTTTAACTGGAAAAAAGTAAATTTCTTTAAATGCACTAGATGAAGATTTTATATTTGAGATTCAAACTTAAGAGGATATTCTTGATTAAGGTGGAAAGATGAACAAGAGAAGTGTCATCATTCCGCTCCTAACTTCCAGAAGTAGGACTATGAAGTCAATACAATCCTGAGATGTCTCACTAAATCCCCCAAATGTCAGGGGAAGCAAACTAAATTGAGGCCCTTATCTTTTTTCTCCTCTGACTGAGGAGGAATGGAACAACGTTTGGAGAGAAAAATGGAACATTGATCTGATTCTCTGAGATGGAAAGGAATGATCAACAGCTCTATACTGAGCTGAGGAAGGTGTCCACAGCCCAAAATTACTTCACAAGGGAAGGGTAGATGTACGCCAAATGTCACATGTCCCTGGCAGAGGATCTTAAATCACCTCAAAAGAACTAGCATGTGCTAAAAAAGAGGGATACTAATGAAGAGTGTGCTCTATGACAGATGAACACCATCCCAACCTTCACAGTCCCTCAACCATATATCACAGTCATATATCATAAGCATATAACACAGTAACCTCAACCCCCAAACTGTAGCAGAGTCAGGAAAGCAAATGAGCTTCCACAGTAATGGGAACACAAAGAAGTCATCCTCAATAATATTATGCATGGATGGAACAGAGAAACAGCATGGCAACCAGAGCAAACATACAATAGCCAAACAAACAAAACTAAACAATGGTGGAAATAATATACCATATAGAAGACACGAAGACAAAGAATGCAGCTGAGTAAGAAATAAAGCTCATGGAACAAAAGAAAATTCCTCACAAATGTTTTATGCTACAAAACAACTTAAAAAATATGAGTTCAGTATGATAAAAAAAACCGAGATAATAGAATAATAAAATTGAAAAAGGAGTTACAGATTTAAGGAAATGAATTGAGAACCATCATTATTATGGAATTTCTTAAAAAGAACCATGTATAAAATAGATACTGCAGAAAATGTAATTACTGACATGAAGAAAGCAGGTGAATGAATGCAGAGTAAGAGAGAAAGATGAAAACTTTTAGAGAAGACAAAGATGATCCAGCATAAGAATAATTAGGGTTCCAAAGATAGAGAACACAACAAATGAGAGAGAATGTAGTCAAAGATATAATACAAGCATATTTCTGTACCAGAAAGAAACCCTTATATTTATATGCAATTGATTTTCAACAAGAGTGTCAAGACAATTAAATGGGGTAAAGAGTCTTTTCAACAATTGGTACCAAGGTAAATGGACATCCTCTTGCATGTAGTAAAAAAAAAAAAAAAAAAAAAAAAAAGAACCTGGGGTGGGGATTGGTGAAATAGGTGAAGGGGATTAAAAGGTATAAACTTCCAGTTATAAAATAAATAAATCATGAAGACAAAAAGTATAGCCTAGGGAATGTAGTCAGTTAAATTCTAATAGCATATAGTGACAAATGTGACTACACTTATTACGGTGAGTTCTCTATAATGAATAGAATTGTTAATTCACTATGTTATACACCTGCAGCTAATATAACATTGTATGTCAACTATAATTAAAAAAAAGAAAGAATTTGGATCACTATCGCACATCATATACCAAAATTAAGTCAATTAGATCAAATACCTAAACATAAGAGCCAAAATTATAAAATTCTTAGAGGAAAACATAGGCATAAAACTTCATGTCCTTGGATCACCCAATTAGGTTTCTTAGAAATGACACCCAAAATGGAAGTAACTAAGGAAAAAAGAAAAGATAAATTAAATTTCACCAAAATTTAAAATTTTTGTGCTTCAAAGGACACTGTCAAAAAAGGGAAAATATAACACAGAGAATGGAAGAAAATATTTACAAATAATGCATCTGATAAGGGACTAGTATCTAAAATACATAAAGAACTCTAGGGCTGCTGGGTGGCTCAGTGCGTTAAGCCTCTGCCTTTGGCTCAGGTCATGATCCCAGGGTCCTGGCATCAAGGCCCACATTGGGCTCTCTGCTCAGCAGGGAGCTTGCTTCCCCCACCCCCTTCCTGCCTCTCTGCCTACTGTGATCTCTCTCTCTCTTTCAAATAAATAAATAAAATCTTAAAAAAAAAAAAAAGAACTCTAACAACTCAATAAAAAGACCAAAAACTGATGGGCAGTAATTCAGTGGACAAAAGAACTGAATGGACGTTTTCCCAAAGATATACATAGTCAAGAAGCACATGAAAAGATTCTCAATGCTATTAGCCTTCGCAGAAATGCAAATTAGGGTATGAGTGAATACTGCCTCACAACCCCTAGGACAGCTGTATTCAAAAAGATGATAACAATTGTTTCTGAGAATGTGAAGATATTGGAATTCTCATACACTGCTAGTGGGAATATGAAACAGTGTATCTGCTTTAGAATATGGTCTGCAGTTCCTCAAAAAGTTAAACATAGAATTGCCATATGACCCAGCAATTCCACAGGAAGTAGAAACCTAGGAGTAAAAAAACCCACAAAACTTGTACATGAATGTTCATAGCACCATTATTCATAATAGCCAAAAAGTGGAAATAATCCAAATGTCCACCAACTGATGAATAGATAAACAAAGTGTGATACTAAGTGTGATATACATGTACACTGGAATATTATTCAACTATAAAAATGAAGTACTGATATATGCAATAGCATGGATGAACCTTGAAAATATTATACTAAGTAAAAAAAACGACATGCAAAATGTCACATATTGTGTAATTCTGTTGTACAAAATACCTAGAATAAGCAAATCCATCAAGACAGAAAGTAGATTAGTAGTTGCCATGCCGCTAATAAGGCATGGTTTCTTTTTGGGTGGTGAAAATCTCCTGGAATTTGTGGTGATATTTGTACAACTTTGTGAGTATATTAAAAATTATTGAACTGTATAGTTTAAAAGGATGAATTTTATGGTATCTGAATTATATCTCAATAAAAAGGATATTTCTCTTAAAAACTAAAAATAAAATTTGCAGAATATATCTATAATTTTCCTAGAACAATATGTTCTAGAAAAAATTTGAGACAGAATTCTTAATGCCAAGCTGGATAAACTTCAAGGATAAGGACAGTTTCAAGGATAGAATTTTTCAAGCATCCACAGAAAAACAAAACAGAACAAACAACCAACTGCCTAAAAAGGTTTGGGAGTAAAGACACAAGCTATCTGCTGGTTTTTCCACAGCAACAATCATTGCCAAAAAAAAAACAAAAAACAAAAAAACAATTTTTTTTTTTTTTGAGGAGACAGCTTTATAGCTTTAAGTAAGTTTTACCTACTCAAGAGAGCATTTAAGTACAAGGGGACACTGTCTTAAACATGTATGAACTCAGAAAATACAACTCATATAAGTTCTTTATTGAGAAAACCCTCTGATATGACATCCTACCAATTAAGAGATAATCAAAATAAAGAACTCAAGAATAAAGAAGTTATGGTAAACATTTAAATATAAAATCAATTTAAATTTGTTAAATATTAAAACAATTCTAAGTACAAAGCCAATACTAAATCATTTTGAAATCATTGTTACAGAACAGAATATGAACAGTATGAACCTGGACATTATAAGAATAAAATGACTAACCAAAACCAAGATCTGGAGAAGGGAGATGGGTAGTCTTCACCCTTCATAAAAAGGAGTCAATAATATTATTTAAACTGAAACATATTAGGGGTACCTGGGTGGCCCAGTCAGTTAAGCATCTGGCTTTGGCTCAGGTCGTGATTGTGGAGTCCCAGAATCGAGGAGGCCTGTGTCTGGCTCCCTGCTCAGTGGGGACTCTTATTCTCCCTCTGCTCCTCCCCCAGCTTGCATGCTCTCTCTCTCTCTCTCTCTCTCTCTCTCTTGCTTTCGCTCTCTCTCAAATAAATTTTTTTTTAAAAATCTTAAAAAAAATAAAAATAGGCAGAAACATATTGGTAAAAAATCAAAAAATTTTTCATGGTTTTTATAATTTTTTTTAACTTTAGAGGAATTGTTAAAGAAATACCACAAAGAAATTTTGTGTCAGCTTGACTGGGTTAAGGGTTGCTCAGATACCTGGTAAAACATTTCTGGGTACATCTGTGAGGTGTTTGCAGAAGAAAGTAGCTTTTGAACTGGTGAACTGAGTCAAGCAGATTGCCCTCCCTAAAGTGGGTGGGCATCATCCAATCTGTGGAAGGCCTGAATAGAACAAAAAGGTGGAGGCAGGGCAAATTCACTCTCTGTGCTTGGGATGAGACATCCATCTTCTCCTACCCTCAGATGCTGGACATCAGTGTTCCTGGTTCTCAGGCTTTCTGATCCAGATGAGGACTTATTACATCAGCCCCCCTCATCCACCCTGTTCTCAGGCCTTATGGACTCAGACTGAAAGTACAGCACAGGCTTTCCTGCTTGCTGAAGGCAGATTGTGGGACTTCTTGGCCACATAACAAAATGAACCAATTCTTATAATAAATCTCCTCTTCTATATATCTATATATATTTTATTGGTTCTGTATCTCTGGAGAAATCTGACTAATACAGATTTTTCAAAATATCTTCCTTCAGATTTGTTTCAGATCCCTTTTCTTCCTATTACATTAAAATAAAATGAATGTGTTTCTATTAAAAATAGAATTTCTGATAGGATGCCATTTGGCAAACGGTTTCAACCAGCTTTTAGTGAAGAGCTAAAATTCATATTAGAATGCCACTGCATGGTATTCATAGTTACCACTCCAATAAACTGTATGTGGTTCTCATTCTGTAGGGTAGGCTCAGTTATAAATTCCATTAAAATCCCAAGGATGGAATAAGTCACATAGCACCCCAACTGAAGATTTGATCCCGACGCCCAGAGTGGGCAATCAGCTTAATGTCACTCTGGAAAGGCTGTTGTAGCCATGTTTCTTGTCTGGGTGAGCTACATGTTAATGACAGCACAGGAAATACGGTTAGAGAATGCAAAATCTAAGTTCCTATTTCCTGAGTAGATGTGAAAAAAGTCAGGCAACACATGCGTCACCACCCTAACTTGTGCTAAGATTGTGGAATTCACAGGGAGAGCTAGCTGTGAAGCATTCTTTAGTCTGCTTGACACTGGGGGGTGAGAGTGAGGCTTCAGTCCTGGGATTCCTTCCTTTAGTTACTGCCTTGACTCAGGACGATCTGCATACTCACTGTAAAATGCAACAAACCTCTTTCCATCCATGTTCCATTTAACCTTGTCAATGTCAGTAGGCACCAACAGAAGACCCCTAGAGACAATTTCCCTTATTCTGTATTGGATCCAAAACCAGATGTGGACCTTAAGGTTGAGAATCCCAAGCCAAGAAGGGGAAATGTAAAGTTTCATGAAATCGTCCAAATGCCTTCATTTTGAGTTGAGTCTCTCAGGATTTTAGTCAATTTCTAGGTATGTTTAGGGGGCCCTTTTTGGTCTGAAGCCTAGAATGTGCAAAATATTTGTGGTTTTGGAGATTACCAAAATTAAGCTTGCAATCTGTTCTAGCTGAGTCAATAAACTTCAGAGAAGGGTTCCATTACTATGGCCCCATTGGTCCCATAATGTCATCAAGATCAGGTGTCGTTCATTCATTCAACCAATATTTAGTGAACATGTACTCTACGTCAGGCTCTGTGCGAGGGACAGGGAATGCAACAGTGAACAAAAAAGAAAACAAAAACTCTGTGCACTCAAGGAGCTTACATTCATTCATTCAACAAGTTCTTTGTTGTTGCTACCTCTCCAACATATCTGCTTTTTTTAATTATTGATTTCAGAAAAATTCTAGAGACCATTGCCACTTAAAAAGTAAAACTATGTATGGGGCACCAGGGTGGTTCAGTTGGTTAAGTGCCAGACTCCTGACTTCAGCTTGGTTTATGGTCCTAGAGCTCAGGGTGTGAGATAGAGCCCCGCCTTAGGCTCTCCACTCAGTGGAGAGTCTGCTGGGGATTCTCTCTCTCTCTCTCTCCCCCTCTGCCCCTCCCCCTACTCACACACATGATTTCTCTTTCTCTCTCAAGAATAAATAACTCTTTAAAAAAAAAAAGTAACTAAGTTCACAAACCAAAAAAATAAGGGTCATGTCATATAGTGGTTAAGAAAAAAACCTGTGGTGTCACACTTTCTGGGTTCATGCCTTGGCTCCAACAGTTTTCAACTTGGTAACTATGGACAAGTCTCCTAACTTCTTTTTTTTTTTTTTTTAAGATTTAATTTATTTATTTGTCGAGAGAGAGAGCACAAGCGAGGTACAGCAGGCAGAGGGAGAGCAGACAGAGGGAGAAGCAGGCTCCCCACCAAGCAAGAAGCCTGATGCAGAACTTGATCCCAAGACCGTGAGATCATGACCTGAGCAGAAGGCAGCTGCTTAACCGACTAAGCCACCCAGGGGCCCCAAGTCTCATAGCTTCTTAAAAGCTTCAGTTTCCTTATCTGGAAAATGGGCTGGTTTAATAATAGATCTTCTTCATAGACTTGTTTTGAGGATGGGAGACAATCCGTGTAGAGTTTTGCAGTATCACTAGACACATAACAATTGAGTGATAAATATTAGCCATTGTTAATGGTTAAGGCATTTAAAATGCAAAAAGAATATTTTAACTATCAAAAGATCCCTTTGACAAGGAGTATTTAAGTGTCGATTTACCCAAGGGAATCTAAATTCAGACCAGAAAAGCTTAATATTATTTCATGATTAACTGAAAATCAATCAGAAGTTAAAATAACATAAGAATGTTTAAGTTTTTCAGTAATAGATTGTGAGGTAAAACTGTAAATACTGTAAGTTTGGTATCTTTCAAATGCACTTTGTACAACCTCTGATCATGAAAGTACAGAATTATGCCTATTCACTGAGAAACATTTCCCACTAAATGCCCATACTTTGAGCGCCCAACCAGACATTGTGAAACAGCAGGATTCAACAAGAAAGGCTGGCAAACTCATGTATGATGGAAAGAATGAGGAAGTGCTCTGTCATCTGAGACAAAGTTGATCTGGACACTGACCCATATGTATCTACAAAGAGTGCCATCCCCAGCACAGCCATGTCTGACGGGAAGGCTGCGTATCTCATCCTAGAATTTCCACTTTTCCCAACCTCCTCTATCAATTAGCATGGTACTTATTTCTGGAGGATGCCAAGTTTACCCATAGTAGAGGATTTATTTTCTAGTCAGCAGATGCTTTCAAGTGGTAATTTAACTGTCAATGAAAAATAACTAAAAGGTGTTGCAAATTCTGTAAGATCTTAGCCATTCATGGAAGCTCTGTTGTTACTGAATGTATCTTCCTCTCAGTTGCCTGGGGAACTGCATTTTAATGTCACACATCAAGCAGTTCTTTCCTGAATGTAATTGTAGTTTTTCTGATGCTATGGTTAAAGCTGTTCAAATGTTTGGCTTCTGGCAAATATTTCCTAACATCATTCATGACAGTGATGGATCTGAAGCAATTTTAATGCATTTTAAAATTCCACTAACTTGTTAAATAACCAGAGAAAGAATCCTATGTAAATTGAAAATATCTTTATTACCCGAAGAGGTGTCTGGGAAGATACATTCAAATTTGTAATGATCTGATGCTTTCAGGATCGTGGTTGGTCCTTTGCAGAATCACATGTAGAGGGCAGCCGTGATCTCTCATCAGAGAGGTGTCTTATGGCAAGAGGAAGCCCTGCACTGGCTTGACCATTGGTTTCTTGCAGTCACTGCTAGATGCCTACCCAATATTTTCTCTTACCTTCTTTTTTTACTGAGAGATCTCCAGCTTTTCAGAGAGGCAATGTGGCTGGACTTGGCTAAAAACACATGTTTTCCAAGCTCTCTGCAGTTTCAATGGTCTTATGACATCATTCTACCCAAAGAGTTACCAGTCACTGGGTGGCATTTCTGGGAAAGATCTTTCATGATGTATGGATAGGTGCTCAGCTGATAGGCACTTTATGTCCTTCACATTCTTTCTCTTAGCAGGAGTGCAGAAGCCTTGCTAGAAGTGGATTAGTCATCTTTGCCCAGGAAACCACATACATGTTCAAGATGGCTGAGCAGAAAGATAGGAAGATCCTAAGTCCCTGATAGCACAGCATAGCCTCCATTCTAGCCCGGGACCCCTCCCTCCAGGCTTCCCACTACTTGAGAAAAGTGAAAAAATTTGTGCCACTAGTGTTTGGGTCCCTATCATTAAAAGCCAAAAACAAATCTTATCTGATACAAAATTTAGTACCTGTAAATGGAGTGCTGCAGGTAAAACTGAAAACTAAGTGTTTGGACAGAGGGCTTTAAAGATCCACCTGTTGGAGGCTGGAAAGCTGGTGGTCCCTGTTTTGGCAAGGCATTTGACCAAGCTGTCTCTGTTATACCTTGCTTGCTGTGCCTCAGTCAGCACTATGGTGACGGATTAGGAAGATGGATGGAATCTGGTCCATTGAGAACATTTTTTTTTAAGTGCATTTTTTAAAAGATTTTATTTATTTATTTGACAGAGATCACAAGTAGGCAGAGAGGCAGGCAGAGAGAGAGAGGAGAAGGGAGGCTCCTTATTGAGCAGAAAGCCCTATGCGGGGCTCAATTCCAGGACCCTGGGATCATGACCTGAGCCAAAGGCAGAGGCTTTAACCCACTGAGCCACCAAGGTGCCCCTGGTCCATTGAGAACATTGCCAAGTCATTCTAGACGAGCTCTGCCACCCCCAGACTCCTTAATGGATAAGAATGGTCCTCTATATTTTCTTTGCATTTTATATTATAGAATCCATTCTAGTTAAGGCACATAAAAGAAAGGAATGACTCCAAGTACTTTGCATGGTGCCTGGAATATGAAAACTAAAAGGAATTTGTTAAACAAACGGGACACTCTTACCATCTTATTCTTGTCTCACTTCAGAATGTGCATCGATAAGGACGTTGCTTTTGTTGGTTTTACCATTATCTGCTAGTTTATCATCCTTCCTTCAAGAAAGTGAATAATTTAAAAATTGATTAAATGACTAGGTTGGGGAAGCACTTGGCTGGTTCAGTTGGTAGAGCATGTGACTCTTAATCTCAGGGTCATGAGTTTGAGCCTCATGTTAGGCATAGAGTTTTCTTAAAAAATACACATGCATACATAAAGTTGGACTTTCTGATAGCCAGGCCTAGCCCAAATCATAAGACAATAATACTACCTAGCACTTTTCGAATGCTGTCATGTGTCAGACACTGTTCTAAGAACTTTATTACCTGATTTTTTCTTCACTACAACACCATAACAAAAGATCACTATTATGTTCATTCTGTCAGTGGGAAACTATTAGTTTTGTAGGTACAGGTGGCACACGTAAGTTAGGCATCTTATCTGAGATCACACAATTAGAATGAATGAGTAGAATGAGTAGAATGAATGATCCAGGATTAATCCAAGTGTTCTAGCTCTTGACTACCACACTTTAATGTTACTTCAGTATTAATTTTCTTCATTCTTCGTCATCATCCTCATTCTGATCTTGGCCTCTGTGATAGTTGCTATTACCTTAAGAGTTTGGGATTTTAGTCTTTGGTTGACCTTGCTGTGTATTTCTCCTTCTACCCACCTGTGAGAAGGTGATTGGTTGGGCATCATGGCCCCATGGAGGCAGGCTCTCTGAAGGAATGATTAATGTTTGTACTTAATGCTTTAAAAAAAAATTGTAAATGTGTTTTATTGTAACAGTAAGGCATAAACATTTGTTGATTACTATATTGACTGGATAGCAGAGAATTCTAGATGTCTCTATCTCCATTCTCCCCTTCTTCTAAAGCAATAGAATCCTAATATTAATTGGAGTACGTGGCTACCCTCAATGAAGATACTTTCCTGACACCTTCACACTTAGATGAGGACACTGATTTCTGGGGGTATGGATAGGCGCTCAGCTGGACAATGGGATGTTAAGAAAAAGAATGTATTCAACTTTCAGGTTGCGTTTCACTTCTTTAGCCTGGAATGGGAACACAGGGGCTTAATGGATTATGTAGACAAAGCAATCCTCTAGAAAGAATGGAAAAACCAGATAGTTGGAGCCTGGAGCCTTAGTGAGTTTGTGGAGCAGAACCACTATGTCAGTCCAGTCACATACTTGACAGAAAAATAAATTGCCCTGTTGTTTAAGCGACTGGTGTTTTGGACTTCCATTATTGGAAACAGAACCTATGTTCTAATTAATACAACTGGGATATATAATTTAGACTTCAGAGCCAGACCAAAATTGTTGCAAACGTCAATCATATGATATTGGCATCCTGCATATTTATCTGATTTGTCAACATTTAACTGACATCATTGTTGTAGAACTCTGTATTGATTAGAGAAAAATCCCACATTTTAATAAAAACAACTTTGAATCTTTCCTAGAATTAGACCCTTCTCTGATGACTTCTAATCTCAAAGCCTCCAGATTCCTTTCTGTAGCTGTTAAGGACTGTTTACCACTATTAGAGAAATGATCTTGCCATTCCCTTTGACTTTCTATTTTTTTCTTGTTTGATTCAGTGTATGAATGTCTAGATTTGACAACCAGGGTCTACTGTAAGACGACACCCATCCCAGTTTGCCTGGTACATCCCTAGTTTTAGCACTGAAGGCATAGAAAACCCCTCATTCTTGAGAAACCAAGATGGTTGTTTACACTAGTTATGCTTTAAATATGATACCCTGTTACTTTTCCCAGAGCTTCTGAGTTTTTATCTACAACTACCTTTCTACTTTTTTCCCTTTCATTCTCAACTAACATTTGTTGATTGTCCATTATATGCCAAGTATAATGTTAGGTTTTGGAGAAGTACAAAGGATAATGGGAAAAGGACCTTTTCATCTACTAAAGGAAACAGATGTGTAAATATAATTATAATAAAGTATAATAAATACAATTAAAGAGGAAAGTGTGAAATATTTGGGGAGTACAGGGGAAACAGTAATTTGAAATAATGTTTGAGTTAGGAAAGGGCTTTATCGAGAAGGAAGCATTTGTTATACATCTTAAAGATGGTTAGGTACTCATCAAGCAGGGAATTTGTCCTTCCTTTATAATGGAACTTTAATCTAAACAGAAGTTCAATACAAAACAAACCTCCCAAAAATGGAAATGGATGCTCATTATTTATTATTTCTTTTTGTGAAATTTTTATCTGAATTTTTTTCCCACCCAGAAACATGTCATAGTAGTTCTGATTAAAGAAATGCAAACAGAAGTTGTTAGATAGATAGGAAGACTAATTAAAAGGGGCATACAGTTGATGTAAGCCCTTTTGACATTTCCCCTTACCATTCCTGGAATCAAAGGTGATGACTGGGCTCGGACAGCCATCTTGAACCATGGACATTGAGGAAACTTTCAAAATGAGTGCACCAAGGATGGCAGATTAGAAAAATAGGATGATACTTGGCTCCTGATAATTGTGGAGCAACCATAGGGGTCCTGGACTATCTACCTCAGGACTTTTACAAGAAAGAAAATTAATCATTTATGTATTCATACCATTGGTATTTACAGGTTTTGGATTATATGAAGTTAAACCTAATCACAACATATAAGTGACAAGTCAAATTTTTAGTGATTACTGTATTAGTAGTCAAACACCCACCACTACTATGACAGTTTAAGAATTCTCTGACATAGTACATAGACATCATTCTAGATAATAGAAAAATATCAGGCAACCTTTGGCCATATCCAACTTCAGCCCCGCTTAAGCTCCCATCTCTCTTCAGATGCCGGGTCCCTCTCTTACTACTTGCCTTCTTTTCAGGTTTAGCTCTATTTGCCCACCATGGCAACCATTACATTCCTGTCCATTTATTTTGTTAATTAGTTCATCTATACTCTAGGTCTCAGCCTAGCTAAGCCCTGATGAGCATGTACTTTCTACTCCCAAAAGATATTTTGCTTATCATGGACAACTTTATTCCCTGTAAAGAACTCTATATTAACTCAAACTAACATTTTCCCCTCTACACATATGTTATCTCAAAATCCCAAAGCTTCCTCAACAAACCTGTAGCCATTTGTAGCAGTTCTATATCATTTCATACCCATGGAAAAGCTTGGTGCACAAAGGAAACTCCTAACTGAAGATGTTACATGATAAACTGAAGCATATTAAATTTTCAGGATTTTGAGCAAAAATTGATTCCAGTCAGGCAGCACCAAACTGAAAGTGGTTAGGAAGGCTCCACCAAAAGGAGCCAGGGAAAAGACTTTTAAAGAGAAGATATGGAAGCAAAGCAAGGAGATTATTTGGTTGGCAATAGCTTAAACAGTTGCCTTATTTGGGAAAGTGTAGTTGGCTGTTTGTGATTGATTGTCCTTGGGTTTTGATTTCTTTACCTTGAGTCATTTACAAGCTTGAGTTTTGGTTTGCTTGCTCAGGCCACAAAGACATTAAAGTTACCTCAATCTAATGGCCTCCTTGTTTAACTAACCTAACAATCTAAAGCCCTAACCATTTCTTCATACTCCGACTGTAGAGTACAAATTGCTTTTCTAAATCTAAGGAATGTGATCATTAATATCAATGTTATATATGTTTGTTTAAACCCATCAAGGTCCCAGAAAAAATTTCTGAGTTAATGTACTGTCCTGTTCAGGTATCAGACTTACATTTTCGTGAGAAAGCCTAGAGACAAAAACTGTTAGAATTTAGGCTGGTAGGGAGGTATTCTTGAGCAGGAAAGCCTCATTGCCCCTCAGTTTTCAATGAATAAGATACTCCCACTCCCAATCTTCAGCCTCTAAATAGAGCTGTCTTTGGCTTTCAGGTGCTACGAGGTATGAGGGAGATGAGAGAGGCTTCAGTGGAATTGGAAAAAGGGATATATCCCAGTAACCATAGTAAGTCCTGGGTCTTGGGAAATAGCATCACGTGGGTCTGTAGACCTGCAAAGTTGTGAAGAATCTACAAGGAGAGATGTATAAACTTTCCTCTGAAGGCTAAGTCAATTTCCTTCTCTTGACTCCCTGGTTTTACTTGACCTGTTTCTTTCCTCTTCTTTTGGCTTCTTCCACATCTGCCAAACTCTGTCCTCTCGCTTTTGTTATATACCTAATATTAATGATTATTTAAAGAAATGAAATGTATTTCCAAACTGAGTGTGTTTGTGTGTAACAATAATATATACATATATCTTCTTATTGAAATCTACACAATTTTATAGGAGTAGGCAGATGTAACATTTGTGAGTTTGGGAAATATAGTTTACTTAGAACAGTGAAACCTCTCAGAATGCTAACACAATAGGAGTATGTGTTTAAACAGTATATTCCAAGCTTCAGTCATTCAAGTAGCATCTGGCTCTCATGATTGTCCTTATTTCTGAGGATATTTTAAAAGCTCCACGAGCCACCGCATACAACCAAAAACTTGGAGGGGTGTACAGAGATATTCCCAACTTTGTATATTGTAATCGCCTACCTTAAATATGATTCAAACCATGAAAGATAACAGGCCCTTTAGTCGCTAGGCCAGGAATGGTGTCCAACTAAATAAGGGTCAAACACAAATCAAGAAATGACCAGGGGGCACCTGGGTGGCTCAGTCGTTAAGCATCTGCCTTCAGTTCAGGTCATGATATCGGGGTTCTGGGATCAAGCCCCACATCAGGCTCCCTGCTCAATGGGAAGCCTATTTCTCCTTCTCCCATTCCTTCTGTTGGTGTTCCCTCTCTCGCTTTGTCTCTCTCTGTCAAATAAATAAAATCTTAAAAAAAAAAAAAGCTTAAAAAAAAAAATAAAAAGAAAGAAATGACCAGAAGGCAGAGAAACTCAACCCTCACCCTATATCCCTGAGCAACACTCTCTCAAGCCAAAGGAGAAAGTCTAGCTACACTCTAGGCTAATAGAGCCTTTACATGGAAACCTGTGAGCAGTGGCAGAGATTGAGAAGAAGAGCCTCCAAAGCCATTCATCCTGATTTGGGCAATTGTATATAGAGAGAAAACAGTTTGGCATTCAGACAAGCCTGTGGAATTACAATTTAGCCACTTATTAGAAGCTCTGTGCCTTGGGCAGATCCCTTAACCACTCTATTTCATTTTCATTTTCTGGAAAATGGGACTAACAATATCCTCCTTATAAAGCTACTGAAATAACTTTTATAAATATAACGTACATGATATGATCCCATTGATATAAATTCTACAAACAGGGAGAACTCATCTGAGATGTTAGAAGTTAAGGTATTGGCTGTCTTTGAGAGAGGGGAGGGTCTTCGTTGAGAGACGGGAACAGTGATAACTGACTCCGCTTTCTGCTTATGTTTTGGGAACGTTTCGTATGTAAGTATATTCGACTTTTGTTAAAGTTGAAAGAAATGACCTATGTAAGAGTCCAGTACTGTGCCCGAGAGATTCTAGGCCCTTGGTGAATGGCAGTTGTTATTTGTTGTCTGTTTTAGATGTTAAAGCCTGTTAAAAGGTATGAAGTTGAGAAATCAATAAGACTGAAGCCAGATTTTAAGATTCCAATAGTTTGTGCAGAAGCACAACATGTCATTAACAGCTCACATGGGCATTTGAGAAATAATGTTATTAGCACCAGAGGAGGAAGTAACTGCAAGGTGTGAAAAACTGTATTTCATATAATTGAAGAGGATCCGTTGTACTGTTATACGGCACTTTGCCTAGTTCCCTTGTCCAACTAGAGATACCCTGAAATCTTTCCCTCTATTCTGATCCATTCACCATTTAGGCCTGCTTATGTCCATTTTAAGTGAAAATTCAGTTTCTGCTAGTTAAACACACAATTTTTTCCATTGAAAAACTGGGGTGAGCCTTGTTCTAGTCAAAGGGTTGATCTAATCAAGCTTTGATTGGTAGCCCTTCTTGCAACATAACAGAAGAAGGCATTTAAAATGAAATCTTCAGGGATGACTGGCTCAGTCTGTTAAGCAGCTGCCTTCAGCTCAGGTCATGATCCCAGTGTCCAGGGATCAAGTCCCACATCGAGCTCCTTGCTCAGCATGGAGCCTGCTTCTCCCTCTGCCTCTGACTGCCACTCTGCCTGCCTGTGCTCGCTCTCTCTCTCTCTCTCCCTCTCTCTCTGACAAATAAAGAAATTTAAAAATAAAATGAAATCTTCATTTTCATCATTTTCTTTCACTATCACAATTTTCCAATCAGTTTGGATACAGGATCTTATCGATTTGAACCTGCATTTATTTGGATGTCAGCAGTTGGAGGACTCCATAAAATGGAGTAGGGAATAACAGCCTCGAGTTACTTCCCCTTGACTCCTAATGCCCTCTTTCCCCTACCCCACAATCCAAGTTTCCCAGATTGTCACCTTTAATGTGTCAAAATTAAACTGAAACATTAAGTATTGCCAAAAAAAAAAAAAAAAAGACAGCTATAGATGAGCGAAACGTACCTTTAAACAAGATATGAAAGTTCACTTAATTGGGCTTAGCCCGGACCCCGGGGAAGATTAGGATCAGATCTCTGTTATCAGCTGAAAAGAACAGATCAACATGAGTTGCCAAGTTTAAATAAATGAACAGGGGTAATTGGTAGGAAAGAGGCCAGAGAAATTTAGCAGGAAGCAGCATTTCATAGGTAAGGACTGTTATTCCCATTTTACAGAGGAATAAACTGGTTTTTATTTGCTGAATGTTACTAATTTGTTCCGCTGGTAAGTATCATGAAGCCCCAACTGGACCAACCCACCTTTGAGCCTTGGTGGAGAAAAAAGGCAGGCCAAATGATCAGCAGTCTCTCTTCCAGATACAGTGCCTGCCCTAGGAGAAAGAGAATGGAAGACCTCCCTCCTGTCTCCATTGAGTCTTGGAAGACCCAGGGCTGACAACCAAGAGCCTAGATTGTCACTGGGACCCTTTCTTCCACACACCATTTGTCTTCCATCTGTCACCTTGCCCTAAGACCAAATTCCAGTGGGATGCACGGCCATTCCCGTATCATTGATGTCCCCAGTCCTTGGATATCAGCCTGTGGCAGTTTTTTTTGGTCCCACCTCCCCTTCATAACCCCTGTCTGTCTTTCTCAAGAGAACGTAACCCTCCTCAGGCATCACGCTATTTATCTATGATACGCTGCAAAGAGGCAATTAAGAAGGTTGGCTTCTGTATGGTGAAAACTTCACTTGTTTTCCTCTAGTATGTATTAGGAAAACATCAGAAACACTTTTCACTGGCAAACATACATCCAATTCCCACAAACAGAATCTAAAGCCATGTCCAATATCCTCTGAGCCCATAGAGAAGTTTCTTATTGTTTATTTTATTTTAGTATTTTCCTCTAACCACAAGGACGATGATCACTTGGCAGCTATGATGAGAGGAGTCCAGGCCGAAGTCTGACAGACCTAGATTCCAAATCTTCTAACTCTTCTCTATACTGTGTGACCTTGAGAAAATACTTAACCTCTCCTCTCTGGGCGATATTTTCCTCACGTGCAAAAAGGGACAATTTCTTTTGAAAAAACACTTTGTTAATAATTATTACGATTATAGCAAATAATTTTTTAAGATTTTATTCATTCATTAGTCAGGGAGAGAGAGAGAACAAGCAGGGGGAGCAGCAGGCAGGGAGGGAGAAGCAGGCTCCCTGCCGAGCGGTGACAGGATGCAGGGTTTTTTTTGTTTTTTGGGGGTGGGTTTTTTTTGTTTTTTGTTTTTTGTTTTTTTTTTTTTTTGCCAATAGTAGGTTATATCAATTTACTTCACATAAGAACAGCGGATTGCAGGCCTATGATTTCAGATTTTGATCCCAGGGTCCTGGGATCATGACCTGAGCCAAAGGCAGACGTTTAAACAACGGTGCCACCCAGGCACCCAATAGCAAATAATTCTTTATTCTTTTTTTCCCTTAAAATCTTCCATCACCTTTAAACAAAATAAGAGCAAAATAATTGTATTTCATATAATCTCTCATCTCTCTAAGAACAAAAAGCCTAACTGTGTGCATGTGGCTGCACCTGTCTGCTCACTTGCATAGTGTCACCATTTCCCAGGAATCAATACAATTATTTGCCCCTAGACATAGTTTCCCAGCAACACACATCTTGAACCAATTCAGCTGAATTTCCTTTGTCATTTATTGCCACCTGGCTCCTGCATCAAGTGACTCTGTAACCTTCTACAAACATTAGGAGTATGCCTACTTAAGGGAAATGAGTAAATGTTATGTTTACATTTACATATACTGTCTTTCTCTTGGGATTTTATGATACAGAGCAAAGAGCCATAGCCAAGGACACCATAGTCTCTTCGAAGGCAGCTGGGTAGGTATTTTGGTACCATGCAAACAGAGCAGAACAGATTCCCTCTCAGGGTTTTCCAACCGGGAGGAAAGGCAGGACTTGCAACAACTATTGATGATCAAGAGAGACCCAGGAAATAATCTGATTTTTCTACACAAGAGTCTACCTTGACATTTTCTCTTTCTTTCCACTGGGAACAGGCTGACAAGTACCTTTAAGGCAAAACAACAGTCAAGTTATTGCCAAACCATTTAGCAAATAGTATATAAATTTTCCATGTTTCAAGTGTAAGTATCCTTCACTTTAAATTCTCTTTATCTTTCCAAATCAAATTTTTAAAACTTCATTTTGTTTGGATTCTTGTAGGCAAGATGTTTACCTTGGTATTCACTATATGATTGCTAAGCAAATTAATCATTTTAAAATAATAATGTACAGTTTTTTTATTTGAAAAATAATGATAGATGTTTTTGATAGGGTTAAAATCTCCTATAACTTCACCACAATTGTTATCAATTTGCTATATTTCTTTTTAATCTTTTTATTTTCCTGTATATAGATGGTTATTTTTATTTCATATTGTTATATTCCATTGGCAACCTGCTTTGTATTCTATGAATTTTTCCATGTTACAACAAAATTTTTGTAGCCACTTTAAAAAAAATAGCTTACTATCCAGTTAATTTGATAAATCTCTTATTAACAATAGAGTACATCATTATTCACTATCACTCAAGGATAATCACTCTCAAATGACCTTTGCCAGGGTCTTAAATTTGTATCAGGTATAGATAAGTAAATTACTCTTTACTTTTAAGGTACTTTTCCTTAGCTTGTACTTGAAAAAAATCTATATTACAAATGATGTGAACTTGCATAAGTTATTTAGCTTCTAAACTCAGCCCTTTTATGTGTAAAAAACGAGGATGATAATAGAACCGCGTTCAAGATGATGTGAGATCAATTCCTCTCATATACTAAGCAATCACTGAATGCTACTGATAAATGAATGATATGGGTTTTTGTTGTGTTGTGTTTTGTTTTTAAAAATTTTATTTATTTGAGATCAATTCCTCTCATATACTAAACAATCACTGAATGCTACTGATAAATGCATGGTATGGGTTTTGTTGTTTCTTTGTTTTGTTTTGTTTTTAAAGATTTTATTTATTTGACAGAGAGAGACACAGCTAGAGAGGGAACACAAGCAAGGGGAGTGGGAGAGGGAGAAGCAGTCTCCCCGCTGAGCAGAAAGCCCTATGCGGGGCTCCATCCCAGGACACTGGGATCATGCCCTGAGCCAAAGGCAGACGCTTAATGACTGAGCCACCCAGGCGCCCTGAATGGTATGTTTTAAGCGAGATTCATCTCCAGTCAAAACAAATGGAAAAAGAACTGTTGGACTTTTAGTAACAGATATTAAATTAGGTTATGATCTTGCCCCAAGTGTAGGGGACAGCCCAAAGAAATGTAAGTCATACGATAAATGGACAATGTTAACTTCTGATCCAGCAGTGTCCAGCTTGCCTTCGTCAGGCACTGCCAGCCTGTCTCCTTGGTAGTCACAGACCACAACACAGCGAAACAGTGGCTCTCTGCGCCGGCCAGCTCAGTGCCTCCAGGCAAGCTAAGGCCAGCTGCTCTCAATTGTCAAGCAAATCCTGAAGCTCTACCAGACAAACAAGATGCTTTCCTGTGAAGAACAGCATGTATTATTTTTCTTTAGCCTTTAAATGTCTAGTTGTTATTCCAAACAAAATTTTATAATGGGGCCCACATTTGGAATTTACTATAAGGTATTTTCCAAAGATTCTAAAATGCTTTGTATGGGGTTGAGGAAGAAAAACTACTAGATTTTTCAGGTTTTTAACAAAGTTGAATTTAAATAAAAAAATTTTTATGGGCGCCTGGGTGGCTCAGATGGTTAAGCGTCTGCCTTCGGCTCAGGTCATGATCCCAGGGTCCTGGGATAGAGTCCCACATCAGGCTCCCTGCTCAGCAGGGAGTCTGCTTCTCACTCCTCCTCTGTTCCCCCTGCTTGGGCTCTCTCACTCTCCCTGTCAAATAAATAAGTAAAATTAACTCTTAAAAAAATAAAAATAAAAATAATTTTTTTTAAAAAATGAGAAAAAAAGAAAAATTCAAAGAAACATTTTATTTTGAAATAATTTTAAAGAAAATTTGCAAAAATAGCACAAAGAATTCCCATATACCTTTCTATGAGATCCCCTAAATGTGTTTTATTGTGCTTGCTTCATCATCCCTCTCCGCTGTTTTAAGTCACTGAATACTGTGTATGAGTTCAATGTGTGTTCTTCCTTTTTTTTAAGTAAGCTCTGTGCTTACTTAAAAACTCAAAACTCATGACCCCAAGATCAAGAGTCACACACTCTACCAAGTGAGACAGCCAGTGGCCCCTCAATGTGTTTTCTTTACAATCACTTCCTTCATGTGAACTGGTACTTGTTTCCTATAATTTACAACTCAGCGTATGCTTTTAACATATATGTAAAAGTACACACACACAGATACATACATTTATAGTTTTTCAAAGTGATCAACACATATGGCCAAACAGTCAAATGGAAAAGATGGCTTTGTAATGGAAGGCTGTAGTTCTGCACTCAGCTCTGCTCCTCAGAGGCAATAAATATTTTAACCAGTCCTTTTTACTTTGGGTTCTTCCCTAGCCTACACATCTCTAAATCACACACTTCTACTGTTATTTTTTACTCATCAACTTTGGACATTTCCTTTTAACTTTCTACTTTGAAAACCAAGAATTTAGCCTACTTACTCCATCCCTCCCATAGAGGTATCATTATTAAATACCAAATCAATTAAATACTAATTTAATATTAAATTACTATTTACTATTAAATACTAATCAATTAAATACTAAATCTCCACTTTTGTTCCATAGAAAGACAACTGCTCTCCCACTTTGTAATCAGAGGATATTAACATTTTAATTATTTACCCTCTCCCCTTCATCTAAAGGCTGCCCCTTTACTTTTTTTTTTTTTTTTTTTTAAGATTTTATTCATTTATTTGTCAGAGAGACAGAGAAAGCACAAACAGAGGGAGCTGTGGGCAGCGGGAGAAGCAGACTCTCCGCTGAGCAAAGAGCCTGAGCCGGGACTTGATCCCAGGACTCTGTGATCGTGACCTGAGCTGAAGTCAGGTGCTTAACCAACTCGGCCATCCAGGCACTTACACCATCAATTTATAACATTTTCATCTTGTTCCATAACTGCCATTCAAATGTCCATTATTTGTCGAAGTTCATCTTACGAAAGGGAAAACTAATATGAATTTACATTTCCATGATGATGTAAACATGAGTCATTGCAGAGCAAGTAGCATGCTAAGAGCCCTTTTCCACAAGGCCAAGATCATGACCCCCTGTCACTTAGTGGAGAATGTTCCCCATGTCAAATTGAAATGGGGATTCTACCTTTCACCTCCACCAAATCCCTTAATGGAATCTTCATGTTTTCCCAACTTTTCACTATTACCTGATCAGTTGCTGTCTGGGTATCTTTGGGCTTACCTCTTCTTTCTCAGGTTTTACGAGCACAAAGGAACCCCTAAAATTCCAGAATGTGTTTCTCTGGTTCTCTGTGGAAAATTTTCTTTCTTTCTTTCTTTAGAGCAGCCTTCCATTTTAATTGGTTGCCAAGAATGAAACCAATTCGGAAGATTTCACATAAATTCTAGATTTCTGTCTTCTATTGAAAAATTATAAGTTTAGTTAAGTGGACTCAAATTCTACAGTAATGTGCAACAGCACTGTTTCCTTCCCTTTCCTTGTCGGACCCCTGAGGTCATGGGTTTTCAACTCTTGAAATACAGACTTCCACTTAATCTTCTTGGCTCCAGCCCCACATCTCACTCCTGCCTCTCTCAGGTTCCAGAGGGCAGGCCATGCCTTTCTGGTACTGTAGCACCTCCTTATGTATTCCCCCTAACTCACTGTGTGGTCCACAAACCAGAACAGTTTCAATGGCATTAGATGCAGAAGTTCATGCCCCATCCTAGACCTATTGAATATAATCTGCAGGTTAACAATATTCCCTTGGTGACTCTTAGGCAGATTAAGAAAAGAACTGGTCTAGACTGTAGTTTCCCTGCCCTTGCTTCCTCAGATATTCCCTCCCCACCCCCTTCTTGTCTTCCTAGGTTTATTCAATTATCTCATACTTGGATGTTCCCCACCCTTTCCACTTCATCATCAATTTTGTAGATGTACTTTTAATTTTCATTTATTTTCCATTATTTAGAATTTTTTTTTAAGATTTTATTTATTTATTTGACAGAGAGAGATCACAAGCAGGCAGAGAGGCAGGCAGAGAGAGAGGAGGAAGCAGGCTCCCCGCTGAGCAGAGAGCCCGATGCGGGGCTCGATCCCAGGACTCTGAGATCATGACCTGAGCCGAAGGCAGCGGCTTAACCCACTGAGCCACTCAGACGCCCCTATTTTCCATTATTTAATAGGATCTCTAGAGTCAAGGGAAAAAAAATCTGTGTGGTCAGTAATTCAACAATTTGATAGCTCTTAAAACATAGAGCAATAGAAAATTTTGCCATGCCCTGCTTTTGTTTTATTTGCTTGCTTATGTTTTTCACCTCTCCTCTCAATAAGAGCACAGATGGGAGAGGTGATGGAACAGTTCCTCATGCAGGAGTCTCCTGATGCCCTCTGGTTGATTACTTTACACCTGATAAACTCAGAGTCGCTGCTTTCTGCAAGACCGGTGGCCACCATGCTGCCAGAAGTACTGACATTTAAAAAAAAAAAAAAAAAAAGCAAACAAAGGAAACAGCTTAGCAGAGACGTGCAAAATCATGTTTCTTTGTTGTTCTGGGTGTATTTTTATTTTTAGCCTCACAACTGCTACTGTACATTTGTCCCAGCCAGTCATCCAAGTATTTGTGGAAATTAACTGCAATGTTATGAATGTTTCACAGATGGATGAACCAAAGCTGATGAGAAAACAAACTGGTTCTGATCTTTTCACCATTTTGGGGATCTGAGTTTTATCTGGCTGAAAATAAATGTTTTCAATCAGAAACTGTACGGGAATGCCTGAGTGGCACAGTCCGTTGAGCCTTAGACTCCCGGTTTCGGCTCAGGTCTGGTCGCCGGGGTAGTGGGGTTGAGCACGTTGAGCCCTGCGCTCCGTGCAGAGTCTGTTTGGGTTTTCTCTCCCTCCCCCTCTGCCCCTCCCCACCCTGTGCACTCTCTCTCTTCTTCGAATAAATACAACTTTTAAAAAGAGAGAAAAAAGAAACTGTACCACATAGAGATTTTTTCCTTCCTGCCGGAAACTGAATATCCTACTAAAAGTGGCTTGAACTAGTGTCTCTCAAAATTGGCTGCACATTGGAATTAACTGGGAAACCCAGCTCCCACTGGCCAAGGTCTGATCTCACTGGTCGGGGTGTGACCGAGGCATCGAGAATGATTCCCAGGTGCAACCAAGGTTGAGAACCACAGACTGAAACGATGCAGACACTTACTGTTTCATTTAACCAGAAGTCTGGAGATGGCACTGTAGGCAAGGCCTGGGGATTCGGTAATGTCATCAAGGACCCAAGCTCCTCCCAAGTTTCTCCTTAGTCATTCTCAGGGTCTCCACTCTGATACTGATGGCTGCTATAGCTCCAAACACAGAGTGGTCAAACACAGCAGGAAAAAGGGAGGTCAAAACCACTGGCCTCTCACTTGTCCCTCTAGAAAAACTGTCCAGGGAAATCCCACCCTGACTCCTTTGCCTCAGGAGATTTCTCCTTATTTCATTGGCTAGAAGGCTCTTAGACCAACGGCCAGTGAAGGAGAATGGCTTTTATCAATTACCCTCTTGCTTTTACAAAACAAAATGAGGGTTCCCTTAAACTAAGTAAAAAGAAGGGGATGACTATTGGGTGGGCAATTGACAGTGTCTGTCTCTGTAACCTTGTTATCCCAAACAAATGAACAGTAACATCATTAACCTACAGATGCCATCAGGCTCAGTAGGACCCCATGTTAATCTTTATTTTCTTTTTGGAACAGTTCTAACTATTTATAAGAAGTAATATTCCGTGACTTTTAATTCTTTCTTAGAGGTCTTCCAAAGAACAAAGAGAAATTTAATTTAAAAGTAAATAGAATAAAATTCATTCCATCTTGGGGATTACCATATGGGCTCATTGACACCCTTTTTTTTTTTTTTTAAGATTTTATTTATTTAGGGATGCCTGGGTGGCTCAGTTGGTTAAGCAGCTGCCTTCGGCTCAGGTCATGATCCCAGCATCCTGGGATTGAGTCCCATATAGGGCTCCTTGCTTGGCAGGGAGCCTGCTTCTCCCTCTGCCTCTGCCGGCCACTCTGACTGCCTGTGCTCACTCTCTCTGACAAATAAATAAATAAAATCTTTTAAAAAAATGTAAAAACAAAAAAAGATTTTATTTATTTATTTCACAGACAGAGATCACAGGTAGGCAGAGAGAGAGGAAGAGAAGCAGGCTTCCTGCTGAGCCGAGAGCCTGATGCTGGGCTCAATCCCAGGACACCGGGGTCATGACCTGAGCCGACAGCAGAGGCTTTAACCCACTGAGCCACCCAGGCGCCCCTCATTGACACCTTTTATAAATTTAAGATACATTATGGGATTTTATTGATCTTATTTTCGTTAGTTCATGTTTTGCCATTTCATCATTTAGGGAATTCTCTTATCATACCCTTCAATTTTTCCTAGTTATATTTTAAAAAGCAATTAAATTATAAGAAAAGGGTAAAATGATGGAATCACCTAAAAGGATGATGCAAATCAGTGGTTTAAAAAAAAAAAGAGTTGGAGCGCCTGAGTGGCTTAGTAGATTAAGCCTCTGCTTTCCGCTCAGGTCATGACCCCGGTGTCCTGGGATGGAGCCCCGCATCAGGCTCTCTGCCCATCACGGAGCCTCCTTCCTCCTCTCTCTCTTTGCCTGCCTCTCTGCCTACTTGTGATCTCTGTCAAATAAATAAATAAAATCTTAAAAAAAAAATAGGTTATCCTTCAGTTTTCTTATTGCATTGCCCAAAGTATTGCATCAGTTTTCCAGGAGGAATAAAAGAAGACTGGAGGAACTATTTTATAGTTTGCTTTAAGATTCCACAGAACATTAAAAAAAAAAAAAGAATATTTTTATAGGGAAATTAAAAAAAAAAAAGATTTCACAAAAAAAAGATTTCACAGAACAAGATTTCACAGAACAACAACAAATTCTGAGATTTCAGAATTTCTCATTCTCCAACCATAGCAGCAAACAAAAAATTGACAAGAGGAGATGTTTCAAAATTGTTAGATGAATCAGAACATAAATGCAAAGACACAGATAGCAGCACTCTAGACTCTAATGATGGTGGACTTGATCATATAAATGAAACCACAGGTTATGAATTTTCAGATGATGGTGTTACCGATGAATTTTCTCAAACTCAAAAATCAATAAGTGACCTGTATTATTTCTTAGGACAAAAAGGGAATGTGGCATTTTCATCCAGTTGGCCATTCATTTGACAGGAAGCATGTTATTACTACACAATATTTTGTGACAAAAACCTGGACTCTCTTTTGCTTAAAGGACATATGATGGCATTCTTTATATTTTTCCTATTGTTCGTGTGTCAATATTCGTTTGAAGTGGTGGTTACGTATAAATTCTTGTGAACTTTCCTGATAAAGTTTTTTTTTTACTTACTTTTTTTACTTACCATCCCTTTATTTTTCTACAAATTAATCATGACTTTAAAGTGGTATAATGAATATCATTCTTGGTGTATTGGCAAAGATCATTCAGATTACCCAGTTGTGGCTCAGAATCCTTTATCTGTGTCAATGAGGAAAACATTGTTTAGGAGAGGTACTGTGCCAGGCTTTGAAGATACTCAAAATAAGGTCTGCTCTCAAAGAGTTATAACCACTGTTGTATGTCAGGAATATAAATTCTCTCCCGTTAGCTACAAATGCCATGTAGCATTTTTCATTGTCAACTGTAGGATATCCTCAGTATTTCCCCCTACTTCTCCCATTGTTAACACCTTAAACAACTATAGTAGAATATCAAAGCCAAGAAACTGACATTGGAACAATCCATACAACTTATTCAGATTTTACCAGTACAGATTTTTGTGTGTGTGTGTGTGTGTGTGTGTGTAGCTCTATGCAATTTTAACATATATAAAGCCTCGTAAAACCATCACCATGATGAAGATACTCAACTGTACCATCACCACAAGACTTGCTTTATAGACATATCCCCCCCTCCCCATTTTAACTCTGGCAACCACTAATCTATTCCCCGACTCCATATTATTTTAAGAATAGTATATAAATGGAATCACATGGTAGAACAGAAACAAAGTATCTTTTGAGACTGACTTTTTTTCAGTCAACATAATTTCCTTGAGTTTAATCCAAACTGTTGTATGTATCAGTATTTTGTTCCTTTTTGTTGTTGAATACTGTACTCTAATGTGAATACACCTTTTGTTTTACCATTTAGCCATGGAGGGATATTTGCATAGTTTCCAGTGCGAGGCTATTAAGAACAAAGCTGCTATGAACAGAGATATTCCTGTCTGAAGTAAATTTTCATTTCTCTGAAATAAGTGACTAAGAGGGCAATTGCTGGTCATATAGAAAGTCTGTTTTCCTTTTGAAAGAAATTGCCAAATTATTTTCTAGAGTGGTGGTACCATTTTACATTCCCACCAGCAATACACAAATGATCTATGTCCTACCTTGCATTTAGTGTTGCCACTATTTTTCATTTTAGCTGCTCTGATATGTATGTAATGGTGTCTCATTGTAGTTTTAATTTGCATTTCTCGAATTGTTGATGAGACTCTACATTTTATCTTGTGTTTATTTACCATCTGTAAATCCTCTTAGTGAAATGTCTGTTGATGTCTTTTGCTCATTTTCTAGTTGGACTGCATGTTTTGTTTCGTTTTTAATGCTGAGTTTAAAAGTTCTTTATATATTCTAGATATACCCAGGTACTATTTTTAATCAGCTGCTGTAGCATTTAATTTGAGGGAGAAATGATGTCACGAAGAGTCTCTATCTTATTGAGCCACACGAATACTCCTCCCTCTTTAGAAAAACCATCTCTATCAATTCCAATCCAGCTGTCTTCATCGAGCACACTCTTGGGGGTGGGGGGTAGGTTCCAACCTACAGCAAAACATTTCATTTGCTATTAATCTGCTCCATACTCTAAAAATTGAGCGCCAGCTCTTCATTCTTCTTTCTCGAGGGTTTTTTTTTTTTTAAGATTTTATTTATTTATTTGACAGAGAGAGAGATCACAAGTAGGCAGAGAGGCAGAGAGAGAGAGGAGGAAGCAGACTCCCTGCTGAGCCGAGAGCCCGATGTGGGGCTCGATCCCAGGACTCTGAGATCATGACCTGAACCGAAGGCAGCGGCTCAATCCACTGAGCCACCCAGGCGCCCCTCGAGGGTTTTTCTTATCAGAGTCCCAAAGCAGTTGAGATAATACCGACACAGCAATTTTTCTCTTTGTTTTTAATTTCTCCCCCCTGCTTTTCCACTTTCATTAGATGGGTTTCTTCTGCCCATTCATTTCTCTGCTTCCGTATAAGTTTAGCTTTCCCCTGCTATGGCAGTGGCACTCACTTCTACACTCACTTCTACTCACTCTACTGAACCTTTGCAGCTCAGTTCCTCGGCTTAACTGATTCTGCTTCTGTATCCAAATTCCAGGTTTCTGGGAGAGAGACTGGATCCCTGAATATTGGGGTTATTTGTGTACTTTCAGCGCAGCTGTGGCCTGGAGAAGTGAAGTCAAGTGGCAAGTGATAGGTTTGTTTCTAAATTCATCTCGCCCGGGACGCCTGGGTGGCTAAGTCAGTTAAGCACAAGACTCATGTTTTTGGCTCAAGTCATGATCTCAGGGTCGTGATCTCAGAGTCATGGAGTAGAGCCCCAGGTCTAGCCCTGCTTTGCATCAGGCTCGGTGCTCAGCCGAGAGTCTGCTGGAGATTCTTCGTCTCCCTCTGCCCCTACCCCACCCCATGCTCTCTCTCTCTCTCTCTAAAATAAATAAATAAATCTTAAAAAAAAAAAAATTTCATCTAGCCTGGTATTTTCTTTTTGAGACAAATTTTAAATATAGACTAAATTTCTAAAATTGGTTAGACTATTCAGATATTTTTCTCCAAATCAGTTTTTTAAACAACTTCATAGAAGACATCCCATACAGTCACCCACTTAAAGTATACAATTCAGTGGTTTTTAGTAAATCAGAGTTGTGCAATCACTGCCACTACCCAATTCCAGAACATTTTCATCACTCCAAAAGGAAACCCCATTAGCAGTCACTCACCCTTTCCTCTTAATCCGTACCCTTAGGGAACTACCCAAACATTTTGTCTCTATAGATTTGCCTATTCTGGACATTTCATATAAATGGAATCAGAGGGTACATGGTCTTTGTGACTGGCTTCTTTCACTTACCATCTTTTCATATTTTATCCATGTTATAACATGTACCAGGACTCCCATTTCTTTTTATTGCCAAATATTCCATTGTGTGAATATACCAAAAGTTTAACCATGCATCACATGATAGACATTTAGGTTGCTTTTAGTTTTTAGGTATATAAATAATGGTGCTCTGAACATTCATGTACCAATTTTTGTGTATACATGTTTTTATCACTCTTGGATTTATACCTAGTTGTGGAAATGCTGGGTCATATGATAACTCTAACCTTTTGAGGAACCACAAATCTGTCATGTTCAATTCCTACATTCCAGTATCTGAGAATTCCAGTTTCTCCATATCCTCCTCACCAAGACTTGTTATTGTCCATCTTTTTCATTATAGCCAACTTAGTGGGTGTGATATATCTCTTTGGGGGTTTTTATTTGCATTTTCCTGCTGGCTAGATACTGAGCACTTTTTTATCTGTTTATAGGGCATTTGTTTGTCTTTGGAGAAATGTCTGTTCAAGTCCTTTGACCATTTTTTAAATTGGGTTGTCCTTTAATTATTGAGTTTTAAGAGTTATTTATATATTCTAGATGCAAGTCCCTTAGCAGATATTATTTGCAAAAAAAAATGTTCCCATTCTTTGGCTTTCTTTTTTCACTTTCTTGATGGTGTTTTTGAAGCACATTTTAAATTTTGATGTTGACTTCACCTTTTTTCTTTTAATTCCAGTTAATTTACATATAGTGTAATATTAGTTTCAGGTATACAAGATAGTGATTTAACAATTCTGTACACATCACTTCGTGCTCATCATAAGTGCATTCCTTAATCCCTATCACCTATTTCACCCATCCTCCCACCCACATATTTTTTGTTACTTGTGTTTCTTTCTGATGTTATATCTAAGAAACAATTATTTAATCCAACGTCACAAAGATTTACACTTGTTTTCTTCTAAAAATCATTTGTAGCTTACATTTAGATCTTAATCCATTTGAAGTTAATTTTTTTTTTAAGTAAAAATGTATGGGGATGCCTGGGTGGCTCAATCAGTCAAGCATCTGCCTTTAGCTCAGGTCATGATCCCAGAGTCCTGGGATTGAGTCCCATATTAGACTCCTTGCTCAGCTGGGAACCTGCTTCTCCCTCCACCTGCTGCTCCCCATGCCTGTATGCATGCTCTCTGACAAATAAAATCTTTTTAAAAAAATATGCATGTGTTTAAATGTATCCAGTTGTCTGGCACCATTTGTGGAAAAGATTAACATTTTCCCATTGAATTGCTCCACCAACCTTGTGAAAAATCAATTGACAGTAAATGTGAGAGTTTATTTCTAGACTCTCAATTCCATTGCATTGATCTATAGGTCTATTCTCATGCCAGGACCACAATGTCTTCATTGTTATAGCTTCATAAAGTTTTGAAATTATGAAGTGTGAATCCTCCAACTTGTTCTTTCTTTTTTAAGACTATTTTGGCTATTCTGGGTTCCTTCAATTTCTATATGAATTTTAGGATGAACTTGTCACTTTTTGCAAAAAACAAACAAAAACCAAACCCAGCTGGGGTTTTGATCAAGAATGCATTGAATCTGTAGATCAGTTTGGGAAGTATGGCCATTCTAATAATGCAGTGTTAAGTTTTCTAGTCTGTAAATACAGGGTGTCTTTGCATTTATTTAGGTCTTCTTTTATGTCTTTCAACAATGTTTTGTAGGTCAGAGTATAAAGTTTTGCTTATTTGTCAAATGTATTCCTAAGTATTTTAGTTTTTTGATGTCTTGAGTCACTTTTACTAAGCTCTGCTTTTGTAGGTACTTATTTCACCAAAATTTTCCAACTTACTGTCATAAAGTTATTTATAATAGTCCTGAATTTGTCAGTGTTCAACCAGAGAAATAGAACTAGCAGGAAAATATATTAGATTTCTTGCAGGAATTCATTCACACAGTTGTGGAGATTAGAAGGCAAGTCTGAAACCCTAGATACAGAGTGTAGACCTCTAGAAAGGGCATGCAGGAAATCTGGCTTGAGCTGAAACTGCTGTCTACGGGTTTATTTCTTCTCCCTCAGGAGAGCCTCAGTTCTACTCTTTAAAGTCTTTCAACTGATTGAATCAGGCCCACCCAGATTATCTAGAATTATCTCACTTACTTAAAGTCACCTGATTATAATATAATCTGTAAAATACCTTCCTAGCAGTACATAGGTTAGTGTTTCACTGAATAACTGGCAGATGTGGCCAAGGCAATTGACAGACAAAACTGATCATGATAGGCCTCTTTCAAAAATCTGTACCATTGGGCGCCTGGGGGGCTCAGTGGGTTAAGCCGCTGCCTTCGGCTCAGGTCATGATCTCAGGGTCCTGGGATCGAGTCCCGCATCGGGCTCTCTGCTCAGCAGGGAGCCTGCTTCCCTTCCTCTCTCTCTGCCTGCCTCTCTGCCTACTTGTGATCTCTGTCAAATAAACAAATAAAATCTTAAAAAAAAAATCTGTACCATTTGTAGTTAATACATTCCTTTCTATTCCTAGTATCACTTATCACTCTTTTTCTATTATGATTAATCTTGCCAGATATTTTCCAAATTTGTCTTTCAAAGAACCAACTTTTGGCTTTCTGATCCCATTATGTTTATTTTCAATTCCATCACTTTATACCCTTTATGATACAGTTCCAAAGAATGTAGAAAATGGCATCAACAACAGCACCATCACCAGCAAAAGGCAACACTTCAAATTTTAGGCTTGAGTTGTTTGGTTTTCTTTTGGATTTTTGGGGTCCTTTTTTTATACCTTTTGGGACCATGAATTTGGACAGCATATCTACGTGAAAGAAAAAACACATGCACAGAAGAAAGCCCAATGACATACACCAAAATACTAACAGTGGTTACCTCCAGATATTAGGATTGGAGGGGATATTCCTCCTTATTCTTCCCGTATTAAAAAGTTGTACTTCTGGGGCCTCTGGGTGGCCGTTGGTTAAGTGTCCAATTTCAGCTCAGGTCATGATCCCAGGGTCCTGGGATCAAGCCCTGCGTCCCTGCGTCGGGATCCCTGTTCAGCAGGGAGTCTGCTTCTCCGTCTCCCCCTGCTTGTATTCTCTCAAATAAATTAATAAAATCTTTTAAAAATTATGACTTCTAGTATAATGTATATATGTTGAAAACTAATATAAACTAATAATATAAATTAATATAAAACTAATAGAATACTGTATGTCAACTAGAACTAAAAAAATGTATACACTTTTAATTAAATGAGATGCAGGATTTTTAAAAAGATTTTTTCAATGCAGGATTCTTGATTGATCCTAGATTGGGTGGTTGGCAGGGAAGGAAGACTAAAGGATGCTTTAGGGGAAATTTTAATATGAAATGCATCTTAGGTAATAATACTCTTCTGTTAGATTTCTTTGGTATAATATATTGTGGTTACGTAAAAAAGAATGTCTTTGTTCTTAGGGGACACATCTTGAGGCACGGAGGGGTGAAATATCATGATGCATATTTCAAATGGCTTGGGAAAAACTCTATTTATAAAGCATATATTGCAAAATGTCACCAGTAAGTCAATCTTCAGATAAAGGGTGTATTATGTTCACTGCACTACTTGAAATTTTCCTTAGGTGTGAAAATTTTCAAAATAGAAACCTGAGGAAAAATTACATACTTCTATAATAAAGCAGTTGGAAAACAAGAAAGACCCATCAGACAACCAATCACTGATTAAGATACTTTCTACATGGATGGGTCACATCTTTTTGTCTACTGGGATCTGTTTCATGTTGGTGACAGTGGCTCACCACAGGCTGCTGCACTGATACGATAGGCTGTAGATTACCACAGCCCACAGAGGTGGCAGGCATAACTCAGTGCTCACTCACTTGCTCTCTGGAATAATCAGATGATGCTCTTTTGATGAATATAAAGTATAAAAAGAACCTCCTCTTTGAGAAGTTTTTACTATTTCACACAAAGAATGAAATTAAGCAAATGGCTATATTCTATAGCACATAACAAGCTCAGAATGGGCAATATTATTGATATCATGATGGTGGTTAATATATTCATTCACTTCCATTTCCATTTTCCCACTCTTAAGTCCCAATTCTCTGAAAAAAAATTCTTTTTAAATAATTAATCTTATATAGCAAAGGAATAAAGGTAATGTTTCTTGGTTTTCAAGTTTTGATTTAAAATTTAAACCAAGTCAATACAAAAATGTTCCTTCAATGAAATAAAAGGCCTTTTTGGGACACCTGGGTGGCTCAGTTGGTTAAGCCTCTGCCTTCAGCTCAGGTCATGATCCCGGGGTCCTGGGATCAAGTCCCACATCAGGCTCCTTGCTCGGCAGGGAGCCTGCTTCTCTCTCTGCCTCTGCCTGCCACTCTGCCTGCTGTGCTCTCTTGTGCGTTCTCTCTCTCTGACAAATAAATAAAATCTTAAAAAAAATAAATAAATAAAAACACCTTTTTCTTTTTCTTCAAATCCTTAGTATTATCAGGTTCCTATGGAACCGTAATAGCTGAAGGACTATATCCTATGTACAACAAATAAGTTGAGGAAATAAAAATAAATGTATGTCTACAAACATATTTTCTAAAGTATTATAAACTTTTACCTCAAGTTCTTGAAATAAAAATTCATACAGTATTCAGAACGAAATCAAATGATGAAGCAACATTAAATACCCAATAGCATAACCAATAACAGCCAACATCTATATAAAACATTACTATGTACTAGGAACTAAGTGCTTTTATCTCATTTAATTCCCATAACCCTAAACTGGGTACTATTATTATACCCATTTTACAGATGAGTAGTCAAAGGCTAGAAACTTGTCCAAGGTTTATTCGGCTGGTAGGTATTACAGGGAGTCTTCAGACCCAGGTTGTTTGGCTTTGAAATCTGTGCTCCTAACCACTGCACTATAATGTCTCTCTATACTAGCTACTAATTAAAAAGTCAGAACTGTATTCCTTCCTAACCTTAGTCATCATGATAAAGAGTACCTTTGACTTCTACGTATCTGAATTTTCAACATATTATATTCCTTCCAACATATAATACCATCCTCAATTCTGAGCCACCTGATTTATTTTTATTACAACCATCCCCTCCATCCCCACCCCTATGTACTCTGCTCTCATTAAGTGGCTGCATTTATATTAAACTCTGCTTGGAATAATAACCAAAAATACATGAAATAATTAAATCTTATTTGTTCAAAATTAAAGAGGAGTTCAACACTTTCCCGAACGCTTCAACTACTCTCTTATCAAGGCTTCAAAGACTTGCTCAGGAAAGTACTGCTGATGATGATAACCAGAGTATCTTACCAAGAACACATTATGCCCTGGGCTGAAATACTATCAAAACAGTACCCTCAATCTTCTTTTCCATGTATATGATGCTTAGCATGATGGGGATGATGATGGAAATTATGGCAATAAATATAAACTGTATTTTCTAGAAACATTTTCATTTCATGGAAATACAATGTTAAGACCACAGCAAGCTAAATATGGAAACGAGAAAGTCATTTATTTTTTAAAAACCAGGCAATACAAAGACAACTGAAACCCATATATGAAGAAATTTCTGAAACAAACAAAAGAAAAAAGTCTCATCTACAAAATTATTTACATGTTTAGGGTTCATATTAAAAACATGGTCCCTAGTTCAGTATAGATATAGAGAAGAGTCTATGATAACAAATCTGGAAGACGACTTCTGTAGTACTTCTCCCTACATGACATAAACCGAACGAGGAAACCCCTTGAAGGTACTTCAATGTTCAGAGGTTTTAAGATCTTGGCTTTGATGATTTTAAAGGTAAGAAACAACATCAAACTGGCTTCCATTAGGACACGCCAGTGGCTTCACATCAGTGACTAATCACAGTGTTTCTCAACGTACCTCCATTTGGGAACAGAGCAATCTAAAGAGATGACAGTTTTTACACATGCCCTGTTACCTACACCAATATAAACACTACATTATCTTATGAAGACAGATAGTTGTCACTAAACTCTCAAAAATATATAATGAGTTTTCTAAGGTTTTTTTTTTTTTTTTAAAGTCCAGGTTCATCAATGATGAATAAAAAATCCATTACCCACTTTCCCACTTTCTTTAACTCTATTCCTGCTTAAATGCAAAAGCTGACAGCTTCTGATTGGTTGAAAGATCTAAAGGTTTTTGCTTTTTAGGCAAATTCAGATTCTCCTTTGCTTTTTCCTTCTCATTTTCAGTTTCATAACTTTCATCAACCACATGTTTTCGCTTCTTTGCTTCAGCTCCATCACTTGTAGTTCCTCCTTTGGCCTTGGAAGCCCATGCCTTTGTAAAAATATGGGAGGAGAAAAGATTTTTAGGCAGTAACAAAGAAATAGGAAGGAAATGATTTCCTTTCTTTTCCAGGTAAAAATCCATATATAAAAGAGCAGTATTTTTTTAAAAAAGCAGCATAATTAGCACTTGAATTGTTAAGCTAATCATTAAGGATTCTCATTGTTAACAGATCTTTTACTTAATTGCAGAACACATTAAAAAATTTTCATTCTACCTCTAACATTTCAATCTAAACTCTGCTTGTATTTAACCATATTAAGTGCAAAATACTATAACAGCAGCTACTTTTTAAAAAATGTAACTTTTTGAGATTATTTACAAGCAGTTGTAGGTAACAATACAGAAGGATCTCGTGTACCAGTTTCCCGGTTTACCCCAATAGGAGCATCTTGCAAAACAAATGTAGTATCACAATCAGGGTACTGACATCAATACAATTCCTCCCTTTTTTATTTCTACTCCTATGTGTGTTGTGTATATTTAATTCCAATGTAGATTCCACGTTCAAGATACAAAACAGTTCCATCATTATAAGGATCCCTCATGTTGCCCCCAAAACCTACACTTCCCACCCAGGTCCCCACTCCTGGTAATTAGTGCTCTGTTCTTCATCCCTATCACTTTGTCATTTCAGGAATGACATTTCAGATATTCTTTTAGGACTGGCTTCTATTCACTAAGCAAGAACCTTACGAAGTTCAATCGTTTCCATTTGTCTCTTATTGACTGACTGAATGACTGATTTTTTTAAGGAGGTTCCACACCCAGCATGGAGACCAACGAAGGGCTTGAACTCACAACCTTGAGATCAAGAACTGAGCAGAGATCAAGAGTCAGATGCTTAACTGATTGAGGCACCCAAGCGCCCCTCCATCAGTCTCTTAAATCTATTTTAATATGTAATAGTTCCTCCTTCTTCCACTTTGCTTCTTTTCCCGTTTCTTTACTATAGAAAAGGAACCCTTTGAAGCTGCAGAATTTCTCACATTAACAGACTAGATTTAAGAAAACGTTTAAGGTTTACCTTAACAATACTGATTACATTTTTAAGTATTCAAATACACAATTACAACCTTTACCAAGTCTCTTCCTCTTCTGCTGCATAAGACCATTCAAATGCCATTTTATCTAATTCTTTAGAATTTCTATCCTCTTATAAATTCTTGTAAAAAATGAGAAGCATGAAGTTGCCAGTGAAATTCTAATAAGGCTAGAGGTGGTTAAACCAGTTTCTAGCCTCCTCATTTTGTAATACACTTTACTCTTAAAACCCAGTTTATCGAGGCAGGTATCTATTTCACCAGGTGCCCATGCTGTGTACTGTCAGCCCTGGGGAAGTGAAATCTGAGCATTTAACTGATATGCCCCGAACATTCCTTCCCCTTGCACCAGCAAGCTGCTCCCAGCCCTCCCTCACATGGCAGAAATTACATGAGGAGCAATAGGTACCAGCCACCTGTCTTAATTTCTAAGTGAAAGGCTATAATAGAACACTACCTTTTCTCCCCAAAAGCAGTATTCTCATTTTTGGTTTTTTGGTTTTTTTTTTTTCCTTAAAGTAAGCTCTATACCCATAGTGAGGCTTAAACTCACAATCCCAAGATCAAGAGTCACATGCTCTACTGACTGAGCCAGCCAGGCAGTCCAGTATTCTCACTTTGTATTCAATGTGGAAGTACACAGCATTTTAAAAAATTCTTCTTAAATTACAAGAACCTTAAAATCCAAACATGTGAATTTCATTTTTACTTATTCACTTAGTTTGCTTTTGATTTAGAAGTAATGTACTTTTTCTTGGAGTAGCCTACTAACTTGCATTGTATAGGAACTTATATACAGATATAAACAGTATATTTGCCCCAAATTTAACCCCTGGCACTAAATAATAATTATTACACACCCATACAGTCAAAGCTGGCATTTCAGTTATTTAATTCCCTCTCAACCAAGAGTTTACCAGAAGATCTGCAATTTCCAAAAACAGAAAAAGGGAATTTTCTGTAAGAATTTTTAAAACCTGGGAATTTAATAAGATCTCAATCTCAGTAAATTATCCTTACCTTCCTTTCTTCAGCTGACAATACTCTAAATCGCATCATTCCTTCTTTTATTATGTCTGCTTCATCTGAAAAGTCAGGATTGTCAGACAAAATACTACTTCTGTTTTCTTCCAGCCACATCTGGAACCCAGTCTTTGGCCTAAAATAGCAATTATGTGAAAAACATTTTATACTTCAAATGCAGTTTAAAGTGCTTTATGATTTTTCAGGTTAGTAATGAACCACTAGTCTTTGCATACCTATATAAAGTAAGAGAGACACAATTAAATTTTTTTTTTAAGATTTTTTTTTTTTTTTTTTTTTTGACAGAGCACAAGCAGGGGGAACAGGAGAGGGAGAAGCAGGGAGCCTGAGGCCGGCTTGATCCCAGGCCTCTGGGATCATGACCTGAGCCGAAGGCAGACACTTAACCAACTGAGTCACCCAGGCGCCCCGAGAGACACAATTAATTACATCTGTTAATATTCATACTACATATTACCCTGGAGACCATGGGAATAACGAACTGAAAAATCCCTTGTAAGATCAATTCAAAGATTTTACTTATATTTGTATTTTCCAAGTGGAGCAACCATGAACTCTACACTTTCAGCTCTTTTTAGAATACTTATACGTGCAAGATCTCCAATTCCCCTCAGCCCTGCTGGGCCAGTAAAATTTTTCCAAGTATCCTTGGTGGGTTCTCTTTCCATTTCCCAAACCAGCTATTTGAAATTTTTATTTCTCTCAAGATCCTTACCCAACCTCTCTCTGCTCTCATAGCTGACCTGGGAGTGGGGGTCCTTTCTTGTGCAACTATTATGTAAAGCATAAACACAGCACACTTGTCAATTTCATTAGCCTTTACTTCTGATACAACTGTCTTTAGGTCATAAGCAAAGGTTTAATGTAAATACTTAATATTTACAAAAACAATGAATACTGTTATGCTGAAAATAAATTTAAAAAATGATTTAAAAAAACCATTTAATATTTACTGAGCACTTACTTTGCGCTAGGCATTGTTCTAAAAGCCTCCACCCTATGACGTAGGTGCAATTACTATCTCCATTCCATAGATGAGGAAATTGAGGCTCAGAAATGTGAAATAACTTATTCCAGATTACACAGCAGAAATCAGACCCGGGATTGAACAACTTGGCAGTCTGACTCTAGCGTCCCCATGCTTAACACATCATCTCTACTACTGCCCCACACTACTATGTAACCAAATGGAGCCTGAATAATAAATTTAAGGACACAGCAAAAATTAGATGCAAAAATACCACGGAAAAACGTTTATGATAAAATTTTAAATGGAACCAGAAAGACAGGATATAACATTATAGCTCTAATACAAATCTCATTAAATATAACAACTTAATTTTACTAAAAAAAGATTAGAAGGGAAGAATTACCTTTATGAGTAATTGCGGGATTTTGCCTAAACTTTTTAATTTTTAGAAAAACAAGCTATTAAAAAAATATTATTAGTCTGGCTAGAACTACTTGCCCAATTTCTGGAAATATCTTAATATAATTCTACTTTCAGAAAAATAATAGAGCAAATAAAAACAAATAGCAACACTAAACAAAGGTTCTTGAATTTCTAGAAATTAATATTCATTTTAATCAAACTTGGGGCAAGTCTAGCTAATAGCATACAATCTCCCCCCAAACAGCTGTTGTTCAAGAGAAAAACAAAATTGAACATTTCTCTTCTGATTAAGTATATCAACATTTGTGACAAAATATTTAGTTAAGGGGCGCCTGGGTGGCTCAGTGGGTTAAGCCTCTACCTTTGGCTCAGGTCATGATCTCAGGGTCCTGGGATCAAGCTCCACATCGGGCTCTCTGCTCAGCGGGGACCCTGCTTACCCCTCTCTCTCTGCCCGCCTCTTTTCCTAGTTGTGATCTCTCTCTCTCTGCCAAATAAATAAAATCTTTAAAAAAAAAAAAATTTAGTTAAGCAGTGATAATTCTTTAATGAAATTTCATATAAGTAAGTTTTATGTATAGCTCACTGATAATAAAAAAAATGGAATCTTCTTAAATAAAATCTTCATCATTTAATATCTGATTTGAATTTGGGACAAAAATGGGAAAAATAAAAACCAAAGCTACTCCTCAAATTAAATTGGTTAACATGAGTGGCACCTGGCTGGCTCAGTTGGTAGAGCATGCAGCATTTGAACTTGGGGTCATGAGTCTGAGCCCTACGTTGGGTATAGAGATTACTTAAAAAATAAAACCTTTAAGGGGCACCTGGGTGGCTCAGTGGGTTAGTATCTGCCTTTGGCTCAGGTCATGATCTCAGGGATCCTGGGACTGAGCCCCATGTCAGGCTCCCTCCTTAGCGGGGAGTCATCTTCTCCTTCTCCCTCTGCCCCTCCTCCCTGCTTGTGCTTGAGCTCTCTCTCATAAGAAAATAAATAAAAATCTTAAAAAAAAAAAAA